>NC_047094.1:89781726-90102893 GCF_902459505.1 Geotrypetes seraphini | reverse complement strand
GTACATTTTCAAGCAGACCAGAACTCAGTAGGCAAAAATCGTCACAGCACACTCTGTTAGCAGTTCAGCTTTTCTCACAGCTCCTACGTGCAGGCACAAATCACACAGCTGAGACGGTTAATCTAATTAGCTCCCGGCAACGGGAGTCACAGCAACTTTCCTACAGTTCCAACTGCACTTTAAACAGTTCAGCCTGCATCTGGTTCACAAACTTGTCTTTGAATGCAAACTTGATTCAGACTTCAGGTAAGTATTATTCTCCAACTTCCTATGCTTATACAGCTCAATATATATATCCCCTTCTTCAGGTTTAACTTGGGCAGCAGAGAGGAGAAAAAAAACGATATGCAAAAAGAAAACATAAAGCACAAACAGTTTCCCTGTTGCTGCATTCTTTCATTCAGAATTCCATACCTTCTAACTGGCCTTCTACCCTGGGGCCAGCTATTTCTACTTCCATGCCTTCTACCTGGTCTGGCACTGGATAGTTTGAAGGGGTTAAGATTTCCTCCAAATCCTGCATGGGATAATCCAACACGTTTTCCTCTGCTGCCCTGTTCCACAGCTCCTCTCCTGCCTTCGGCTGTGGGAGTGACTCGCCCTCGTCACTCGCTCCTCCTCTACCTGTTTGTCTCTGCCTGCTTTTAAACAGATCAGAGCCAATCCCCTTCAGCCTGTAGCGGGGGATGGGATTTGGCTCTACAGCAGTTTTCCTCTGCCTGGGTTTTTCAACTGCAGCAACTTTCCTTGTGGCTTCTTTAGCTGTTCTAAAGCCCGGAAGCTGCTGTTGCCAACCTGCCTGCCTCTGTTCCAGCTCACTATCACTTTGATTATAGGGACAAGGGAGGTCAGCCTCAAGTTGAGCGCCAGAATCAATCTGGTCCATTCTTCTGCACTTAATCCTATCAGGGACTGGACTAGTGCTGGTGCTGGGTTTGTCACAGGGGGGCAATGCCATTTAGCAGGCGGGGGGACTCGCAAATCAGTCAATGCTCGGTTTGCGAGTCACGATTTGCGAGAATGTTTTGCTAGTCTTGCAAAACACTCACAAACCAGTGCACTCGTAAACCGAGTTTTGGCTGTACTGAATTTGTAAAAGAATATATGCTGGATTTTATAAAGCTGCACTCATAGAATTCCTATGAGTGTTGGAGCAGTTACCTCGCTGGCCTGCAGTATAAACCTCTACCATGGCTTTATAAAAGGAGCCCATAGTGATCTACCAGAATGAAAGCACATGATAAATTGAATTGTACAGTAGTATTAGAACTTGTGTGCTCTCATTGACAAACTTTCTAAGTGTATCTAATAAAAATCCTACCACTATCACCCTCTACTATCAAGAAAACTGAACAAGCCAAGTTATTATAGAATGCTACATAGATATATCATGCTAACAGAATACTGCAGTCCCCAGTTATGTCTCTAGCAGGATATATATTTCAAATTTGATATATTCTAATGACAAAATAGAAATAAAATTATTTTTTCTACCTTTTGCTGTCTCTGGTTTCTGCTTTCATCTTCTTTTCACTCATTTCCTTCCAGCGTCTGCCCTGTCTCTTCAATCCAGCATCTACGCGTTCCATCCAATGTCTGCCCTCTCCCCCTTCCATATGTATCTGACTTCTTTCTATGCCCCTTTCCCCTGTCCATCCAGCCTGTGCCTCCTCTCTCCTTTTTACATCATTCATTCCAGCTTCACTGCCTTCTTCATTTTTATTTCTCCTACACCAGATCTAGCATCTTTATCCCTCTCTCATTTCTCTGCTGACCCTCTTTCCAGCATCAATGTCTCTCTACTTTCTCATTCCTCTCTCTTCCCTTTCCCTCATCTGATCTCTCCATTCCACCCTGACCCCCTTCCCCTCCTGTAATCTCCCTGCCAGCTGTTTCCTTCCTTTTTTCTTTCTCCCTTCTCTCTTCCCTCCTCCCTCTATCCAACATTAACTCTCTTCCCATCCCTTTCCCTCCTTCCCTCCCAGGAGCATCTCTCCTTCTAACTCCCTCCAAGTCCAGTAACAGCTCTCCCTTTATCCAGCAGCTTCCCAGCCTCCTACAGTGGCTTCCTCCCCTTCCAGCAGCTATCAGTACTTGCCTCCAGGAAGTTGCCGGTAAATCACTGCCCTGGCAAGTAGGAGAGCTGGTGGGAAGGGAGACAGCCACTGTGAAGGCTCCCCAGGATCTTGCTCGCACACGCTGACCATTTCCCTCCACCTGCACCTGTATCTGCAGCTCTCTCCGTTCTACTTGCAACTTCCCTGCGGCCCTCTTCAGCAACTCGGCAGGGGCGGCGATCAAGACAGGCTGCCGACGTCGGGACCTTCACTCTCTGAGTCCCACCTATTTTGTTTCAACTTCCTGTTTCCTAACAGGCGAGACTCGCAGAGGGAAGGCCCCAACGTTGGCAGCCTGTCTTGATCGCCTGAGGCTGGGAGGAACCACAGTCGGCAGGAACCGCAGTCAGCAGGAAATTTAGCTGCCGACTTGATCTCGCCGGTCCTGTGTGGACCGGCAGAAATTTTCTGCGGACTGGCACCAGTCCGCGGACCGGTGGTTGAAGAACAGTGTACTATTTATCAGATTTAAATTTTAAAAAGTCTTTATGCAGTAAAGCAAGAACTTCCCTCCATTTCATTTATTCTTGACAGTGCTAAGATTTTATAACCTGATGGGGACAATTCCCTAATTATCGGATTTTCATTGGAGTAATTCCAAGTTTCTGTTAAGAAATAGGCATCCTAGTTGATGTATGTTGCCAGTCTTTAATCATATGAGCTTTGTTACCTACTGATCTAATATTTAAATAATAACATGAGACAGGTATTAAAGTGAAAAGATTCTCTTTTTAGCATGGTTCCTATATATTTAAATGCCTTCTTGCATTATATTGGGGAGCAGAGTTAATTTGTGCACAGCTGGATTGCCTTAAATGTATTATTATTTCTATAAATGATGCATTCCATTAGCATAAATCTATCAACATTCTGGATGATGCAGAACTCAAAAACATTTTTGGATGGTGATTGTTAGACAATACATTACAGTAGGGATATAGCCATTAGCTAAAGCATTAATACCAATAGTGCCCCACCCCCAAAGGGCCACTGATCCATATCCAACAATTGAAAAAATTAAGAGATGCCTGAAAAACTAATTTTTAGTAATACAACCAAAGGAAAAACCTTTCCATGTATAGTATCCTACTAAGGGGTGAATTCATCAAGGAGCGCTAACCAATTTAACACCAAGACGCCCATTCATATGGATGTCTTAGTGGTTAGTGCTCTGATGAATTCCCCCTTAAAATTTTAATATTTTAAAATTTAAATTTTTGAGATTTGCTGAGGTTTTTTTTCTCTCTCTATAGGGTGATCCTGGCCACCCAGGAGAACGAGGTGAAGCAGGGCCACGTGGCATAGTTGTAAGTAGCATAATGACTTCCCCAGCTCTTTCAGAGGGAGCTTATAGGCACATTAACATTTTGGAGACTGCCTGGAGAGCCCTGAGCATTAGATGTCTCACTCAGGCCCCAATGCTCAAAAGCATTCCGTGCATGTAAGGTTTGTTAAAGGCAAACTTACTTGCAAGGAAGCTCAGCTTCCAGTGCTCAAAAGGGTTCTCCATGGCTGCTACTGACCCTGGTAGCAGCCACCGATCTCCCTATGCAAATGCATTACAAGGAGCTCATTAGTATTATAATGAGCAGTCTGTATAATGCTCAAAATAGAACGCCCACTTTTTACGGGCAAATTTTTCTGGCAGATCAGGAGCTGCTGGTAGCTGTTTGTTGGTGCCTGTGTTGTGTGCCTGTATGTCCAGTGCACACAACAGCTGCGCTCATTTTTGGGCCAATTCCCCCTACCCCAAGCCCGCACCTGAGTCGGCAATCCCTGCTTTCCCTCTACCGGCTCAGCTGATTGCAGCAGGACTCAACAGAGCCACTGATCAGCTAGGCAGAGGGAGAGCAGCGGCTACCGGCAAAATGTAGGAACAGCCTGCAGGACCTGCTCAGAGGAGCTGTGACTATCAATTTGTTCCTCTGAGTAGGCACCAGGCACAGTTCCTCCCCCCTTTTACTGGGCTTCTCCAAACAAATAGAACACATATGATTTGCATGCTATTTGTGCTGAGCATCACCTGGTATTTATTACCATGTTGTTGGAGCTTTGTGCATCCTGCCCATAGAGTTATAGACATCACTGCTCAAAGGTGAGGGTGTTTCCGTGAGCTGCTTCCTGCCCTTAACACTCAGATGTATATCAACAAAAGGTGCAGGAAGACAGGCCCTGGGTTATGATTTTTATATTCTTGCAAAGCTCAATGCTGCGGGAGAGATTTCTTAATTAGTTCTTTCCTTATTTTAGGGTAAAGTTGGATTGCAAGGTACAGTAGGTGTTACTGGCATCAGAGGCTTCCAGGTTAGAATCAAATTATTTAATTCCTAATATTTTACGTATACTGTAAGTTTCATTATATATTCCACACTAAAAGTGTATACAGTATAGGGCTCATAATCGAAAGAGAAAAAAAGTCCCAAAACCGGCCTAAGTCGGCACTTGGACGAACATTTCTCAAAAACATCCAAGTGCCGATAATAAAAATGGGTTTTGGACGTATTTCTAAATGACCTAGGCCGGGGGTCGGCAACCTGCGGCTCCAGAGCCGCATGCGGCTCTTTTCCACCTTTGCTGCGGCTCCGGTAGTGTGTCACGCAGGCATGCAGCTTAAGTCCAGCGTCGCGGGGGAAATAGCCATGCTGAGCAGTGAGCTCAGCACATACACAGATGAAAGCCTTGCTTGCTGATTGGTCCGGCGGCCCCGCCCCGCCGGACCAATCAGCAAGCAAGGCTTTCATCTGTGTAGTGCTGAGCTCACTGCTCAGCATGGCTATTTCCCCCGCGACGCTGGACTTGTAAGGTGCCTGAAAAAGAAATCATCCTGGCCGGGGTCGGTGTCATGCTCCGGAGATCTACAGCCTTCCTATCTCCCTCTCCCTTCTACCTGCTTCCGGCCACATCCCCTGCTCCGCGGCTCTCTTCGGCAACTCAGCAGCAGCTTCTGACGTCGGGGCCTACCCTCTGCGAGTCCCGCTTGTTTCAACTTCCTTTTTCCACAAAGGCGGGACTCGTAGAGGGAAGGCCTCGATGTCGGCAGCTTGTCTTGATCACCGCTGCTGACGAGTTGCTGAAGAGAGCCGCGGAGCAGGGGGGTGTTGCCAGGTGCAGGTAGAAGGGAGAGGGCCAGATGCAGGACTCGTGGGTGAGGGAGGAGAAGAGAGAGAGAAAGAGAGAGGGGAGGGAAACAAAAGGAAATATTTCATACTGGGCTGGGCCGGAGTGGAGGGAGGGTGACTGTAGCAGCCGCGAGGAGAGGAGCAGAAGCAGCGGAGGCAGGGGAGAAACAGCCGGTGAGAGAGCCGGAAGAGTTTTCCTTTTCTTTGTTTTGTAGGAGGCAGCAGAGAGGAGCGGGTAGCGGCGAGAGGAAGCTCCGCCCACCCCTACACGTCAGCAGCGTCATCGCCCCGACTCCCCCTTAACAGGAAGGGAGCCAGGGCGCGAAGACCACTGTAGCAGCCGCGAGGAGAGGAGCAGAAGCAGCGGAGGCAGGGGAGAAACAGCCGGTGAGAGAGCCGGAAGAGTTTTTCTTTTCTTTGTTTTGTAGGAGGCAGCAGAGAGGAGCGGGTAGCGGCGAGAGGAAGCTCCGCCCACCCCTACACGTCAGCAGCGTCATCGCCCCGACTCCCCCTTAACAGGAAGGGAGCCAGGGCGCGAAGACCACTGTAGCAGCCGCGAGGAGAGGAGCAGAAGCAGCGGAGGCAGGGGAGAAACAGCCGGTGAGAGAGCCGGAAGAGTTTTTCTTTTCTTTGTTTTGTAGGAGGCAGCAGAGAGGAGCGGGTAGCGGCGAGAGGAAGCTCCGCCCACCCCTACACGTCAGCAGCGTCATCGCCCCGACTCCCCCTTAACAGGAAGGGAGCCAGGGCGCGAAGACCACTGTAGCAGCCGCGAGGAGAGGAGCAGAAGCAGCGGAGGCAGGGGAGAAACAGCCGGTGAGAGAGCCGGAAGAGTTTTTCTTTTCTTTGTTTTGTAGGAGGCAGCAGAGAGGAGCGGGTAGCGGCGAGAGGAAGCTCCGCCCACCCCTACACGTCAGCAGCGTCATCGCCCCGACTCCCCCTTAACAGGAAGGGAGCCAGGGCGCGAAGACCACTGTAGCAGCCGCGAGGAGAGGAGCAGAAGCAGCGGAGGCAGGGGAGAAACAGCCGGTGAGAGAGCCGGAAGAGTTTTTCTTTTCTTTGTTTTGTAGGAGGCAGCAGAGAGGAGCGGGTAGCGGCGAGAGGAAGCTCCGCCCACCCCTACACGTCAGCAGCGTCATCGCCCCGACTCCCCCTTAACAGGAAGGGAGCCAACGGCGCGCGGCCGTTCGGCGCGCGGCGAAGGCGAGCGGCAAAGGCGCTCGCCTTAGCGAGAGCGCCTTTGCGAAGGGTCTTGAGAAGGGTCGAGAAAAGACAGACAAGGACTCAGAACACCAGATAAGGAAGAAGCGAGCACGCATGTAGGGAGAGCACACGCACAAGAAGAAAACACATAAGACAGCAAAGGATAAAGAAGCAGGCTTCGGGGACAAGAAAGAGGCCCAAGGGAGGCTAACAGACCCACCAATACAAAAAGAGGCAGAAGAAGTAGACAGGAAAGAGCCAAACACAGGAGAGAGCACAGAGCCCGCACACATAAGAACATAAGACAAGGGAGAGGACATCTAGTGGACTCCGAAGAAAGAGAAATGGAAGCAGCAGGAACCCGGAGGAGCTTCCCAGTGTACTGCACAGAGTGTCATATGTATGACTACCTTCCCTCGGGAAGGCAGGCATACATATGCAGTCGGTGTCAGGAACTGGAAAGCCTGAAGAAGGAAGTTGGTAGACTGCAGTGCAGGGTTCAAGAGCTGGAGGGACTCCACATCTCAGAAGCACCTTTCAAGACAACTGAGGACCCCGCAGGAGAAAGCCACATCGAGGAGCAAGTAAGGGAGCTTGAAAGATTCATCGAGGAGGCCTACAGGCAGGCAAAAGAGCAGGATCATCAGCAGCACTGGAGCGAGGAAGCTACAGCTACACAAGATGGAGGACATGGGCCAACAGATGGAAGACAGGGGCCAACAGACGCCGAGGATGAAGGATCGCATGGAAGAGTCGTGCAAGCAGAGACGACGAAGACTGGCGGGTGCCCCGAAAGAGAAGAGCTAAACCACACCGAGGATACAGACTTGAGACCTGTGAGGAAGCTGAAGAAGGGGAAATCTGCAGTCGTCGTGGGAGACTCAATCATGAGAGAAGTGGACAGTCACGTAGCAGGAGGGAGAGAGGATCGGCTAGTGACCTGTCTCCCAGGAGCAAGAACAAAGGACATCACCGACAGAGTCGAGAGGATCCTAGACGGAGCAGAAACAGAAGAGACAGCAGTGATAATCCACGTGGGAACAAATGATGTCAACAGGAGAAATTACAGCAGGACTACGATAATTGAACAGTTCAAGATCCTGGGAAGGAAACTGAAGCTGAGGACACAGAAGATAGCATTCTCAGAGATTTTGCCAGTACCGAGGGCAGACGTGAAGAGGCAGTCCGAGCTACAAGCAATAAACGCATGGTTGAGGAGATGGTGCGAAGAAGAAGGATTCCTTTTTATAAGAAACTGGACAACTTTTTGGGGGAAGAACAAGCTCTTCAGGAGGGACGGACTACACCTGAGCAAGGCAGGAACGAGACTGCTAGCAAACAACGTCAAGAGAGGAATTGAGCAGGCTTTAAACTGAGAAAAAGGGGAAAGCCGATAGTTGACCTGACGTCGACGGTTCGGACAAGAGTATCCAAAGAAGATACTGAGAGGGAAAAATGCTGGGAACAGGCAAGAGACGAACAACAGAAGCTGTTGACCAACAAAAAGGACAATCAGATAAAATTAGAGAAACAGGAGAGATCAGGAAATCAGGATGCAGACGAAAAAGATACACCAAAAAATAAGGAACAAAGGAACAGAAAAGATACACCAAAAAATAAGGAAGAAGGGAACAGAAATGAGGGACCGACAGCCCAAATAGGGGATGGTATGGGGAGCAAAACACATGTAAAACCAGCAGAGAAAAGAAAAGACCAGGACTTAAATTGCTTGTACGCTAATGCAAGGAGCCTAAAGTCCAAAATGGGAGAATTAGAAGCCATAGCCATAAAAGAAAACCTAGACATCATTGGAATCACGGAAACATGGTGGAACGAGGATAACCAATGGGACGTAGTGCTGCCAGGGTACAAACTCTATAGAAGAGACAGGACCAACAAGAAGGGTGGAGGAATAGCACTATACATAAAAGACACCATTCCCTCGTCCGGAGTGGATATAGAACCAAAGGCGGAAGGACTGGAGTCATTATGGGTCAAATTACCAGGAAAAGGTGGCCTTGACATAAGATTGGGTCTATACTATCGTCCACCTGGACAAACGGAAGCAAACGACAAAGATCTGGCGGCAGAATTGAGGCGGGAAGGCAACAACAGGAATGTGACAGTAATGGGAGATTTCAACTACCCCGGGATAAACTGGAGTATTGGAAACTCAAACTGTGCGAGGGAAACAGAATTCTTAGAGGCTGTGAGCGACTGCTTTATGGATCAGCTTGTCAAGGAACCAACAAGAGGAGATGCCACTCTTGACCTAATCCTCAACGGATTAGGGGGACCTGCAAAAGAAGTGGAAGTAGTAGGGCCAATAGGAAACAGTGATCACAACATGATCCAGTACAAATTAGGAGTAAGTACAACAAAAGGGAAAAGAACCACAGTGACAACGCTCAACTTCAAGAAAGGGAACTATGATGCTATGAGAGCAATGGTAAGAAAAAAACTTAGAAACAGCTCAAGGAAAACAGAAACTGTAGAGCAAGCATGGTCTCTATTCAAGGGCACATTGCAAGAAGCACAACATATGTACATCCCCATATTTAGAAAAGGGTGTAAAAAAAAACCGAACAAAAGACCCCGCATGGATAAACAATGACGTGAAGAAAGCGATAGGAGACAAAAAAAAATCATTCCGGAAATGGAAAAAGGACCAGACTGGGGAAAACTGGGATGAACACAGGAAAGGCCAAAGAGAATGTCACCAAGTGGTTAGGAGAGCGAAAAGAGAATACGAAGAGAGACTGGCCAGGGAGGCAAAAAACTTCAAATCATTCTTCAGATATGTTAAGGGGAAGAAACCGGCGAGGGAGGAAGTAGGACCGTTGGATGATGGAGATAAAAAGGGAGTGATAAAGGAGCAAAAAGAGGTAGCTGACAGGTTAAACAAATTCTTCTCGTCAGTCTTCACAAGCGAGGACACATCCAATGTACCGGAACCCGACGTGATCTTCCATGGTGATCAAGAAGAAAAACTGTTGGCAATAGAGGTGAGCCATGAGGATGTCCTCCAACAGATAGATAGATTGAAAAGCGACAAATCACCAGGCCCAGACGGAATCCACCCTAGGGTACTAAAAGAACTAAGAAATGAGATAGCGGAAATACTCCAAAGAGTTTGCAACCTATCCTTGAAAACTGGAGAGATACCGGAGGACTGGAAGATAGCAAATGTCACACCTATCTTTAAAAAGGGGTCAAGAGGAGACCCGGGAAACTATAGGCCGGTAAGTTTGACATCGGTTCCAGGCAAGATGGTAGAAGCACTGATAAAGGACAGCATCTGTGAGCACATTGAAAAAAATGGGCTGATGAAAGCGAGCCAACATGGCTTCTGCAAGGGAAGATCGTGCCAAACAAACTTACTGCACTTCTTCGAGGGGGTAAACAGCCATTTGGACAAAGGGGAACCTGTAGACATCATCTACCTTGACTTCCAAAAGGCCTTTGACAAGGTACCCCATGAGCGGTTACTTAGGAAGCTGTGGAACCACGGGGTGGAAGGGGACGTACACAGATGGGTCAAACACTGGTTGGCAGGCAGGAGACAGAGGGTTGGAGTGAAGGGTCACTACTCGGGCTGGAGAAAAGTCACGAGTGGAGTTCCGCAGGGGTCTGTACTTGGACCGCTGCTGTTCAATGTATTTATTAATGACCTGGAAACGGGGACGAAATGTGAAGTTATAAAATTTGCGGATGACACTAAACTCTGTAGAAGAGTCAGAACTAAGGAAGAGTGTGAGGCCCTACAAAGAGACCTAAGCAAACTGGAGGAGTGGGCAAATAAATGGCAGATGAAATTCAATGTAGGGAAATGCAAGGTCATGCATATAGGGAGAAAGAACCCGATGTTCAGCTACCAAATGGGGGGATTAGTATTAGAGGGAAGTAACCTTGAAAGAGATTTGGGTGTACTGGTGGATACAACAATGAAGTCAACGGCGCAATGTGCAGCAGCCGCGAAGAAGGCGAACAGAATGTTGGGTATTATTAAAAATGGTATTACGACCAGAACGAAAGAAGTCATCCTGCCGTTGTATCGGGCAATGGTGCGCCCGCACCTGGAGTACTGTGTTCAGTATTGGTCACCGCATCTTAAGAAGGATATGGCAATACTTGAGAGGGTCCAGAGGAGAGCGACACGAATGATTAAGGGCATGGAAAACCTTTCATACACTGAAAGATTGGAGAAGCTGGAGCTCTTCTCCCTGGAAAAGCGGAGACTCAGAGGAGACATGATAGAGACCTACAAGATCATGAAGGGCATAGAGAAAGTGGAGAGAGCCAGATTCTTCAAACTTTCAAAACATAAAAGAACAAGAGGGCATTCGGAAAAATTAGAAGGGGATAGATTCAAAACAAATGCTAGGAAGTTTTTCTTTACTCAGCGGGTGGTGGACACCTGGAATGCGCTTCCAGAGGATGTAATAGGGCAGAGTACAGTACTGGGGTTTAAGAAAGGATTGGACAATTTCCTGTTGGAAAAGGGGATAGAGGGGTATAGATAGAGGATTATTACGCAGGTTCTGGACCTGTTGGGCCGCCGCGTGAGCGGACTGCTGGGCACGATGGACCTCAGGTCTGACCCAGCAGAGGCATTGCTTATGTGCTTATGAGGGTGGAAAGATTCTAGCTACAGGGTGCATTAATAAAGGAAAAGGGGGGAAAGCTGAAAATGGAGATAGTGACACAAAGAAGAGAAAGGGTAAGCAGGACCTACTGAATAAGGATAGAGATACAGAGGGGACATGAGGAGGAGGTGAAATAGAGATATAGAAGTAATGCTGAAAAAGTGGGGGGGGGGAGATAAAGACATTGAAAGGGCAAATGGTGAACATGGGGTAAAGACAAGGACAGAGACAAATGAAGATTCTGAAAAAGTGGTGAGATAGGGATATAGGTGAGATGGACACAAAGAAGGGTGATGCTGGAAAATAGGTGGAATGGTAATTCTGACAAACACAGAAGGGAAATGCTGGATCAAGGAGAGATGGGCTCAGGCTGGATGGAATGAGGAGAAATGCCTTGTTGGCCCGGAACTTCCTCTCCTACGTCAGAATTGACGTCAGGGAGCGGAATGCTGGTCAGCGCAACACTTCTGCAGGGAAAGCTTGGGACGGCGGTGGCTTGGGGGCTGTTCCCCGATTGCAGTGTCAGCAAACCGAGTGGCTTGGGGGACGGCACGGAGACAGAAAGAAGGGGGAACAGGGAGACAGAAAGAAAAAGTTGGGGGAGAGAATGAGGTCTGGAGGAGAGGAAACATACAGGAGGCTGAAAGAAAGGAAGAAAGATTGGATGCACAGTCAGAAGAAGAAAGTGCAACCAGAGACTCATGAAATCACCAAATAGCAAAGGTAGGAAAAATGATTTTATTTTCAATTTAGTGATCCTGTATATAGCATTAAGATAAGAAACAATATATGCAGTGTTAGATTTGTTTTATAATGGTTTTGCGGCTCCAAGTTTTTTTTTCTTTTCGAAAACGGGTCCAAGTGGCTCTTTATGTCTTAAAGGTTGCAGACCCCTGACCTAGGCCTTCATAGTGCCGCTGAACGACCAAAGCTAAACGGGACATTTCGGGAGGTGTGTCGAGGGCGGGAGTTGGGCGGGACATGGGCCAGCTTAGACTTGGTCGTACAGCATGTATAACCGAAAGTTTTACAACAGAGCCTAGACGGAACTTGGATGTTGTGACATAGACCATGTAAAACATGGTCTAAGTCACAAATACCCACCTAAAGCCAACAGATAAGCACTGCAAACGCATAAAACAGACCCCCCCACACACTACCCCAGTGATCAACCCCCTCACCCCAATAAAAATTTTAATCATAACTTTAAAATTCAGCCTCCAGGCCATCATCACCTGGCCGCCTGGCATAGGAAAGCCTTGTTGTCCAGCCCAGAGGCAGCTTAAGTCATCTTGGGGGTAGGTTAGGGACTCATGGAAAGGAGGACCCATGCCCATAAGCCCCTGTAATCACTGCATTGATACTTAAACATGTGCACTCCCCTATACACCCCCAAAACCTTTTTGTACTGGCATATAAGTGGCTCCTGCAGCCATAAGAGCTATTGGGGTGGTAGATAAGTGGGTCTAGGGGATTCTGGAGGTGGTTTGGGGGGCTCACCGTAACCTATAAGGGAGCTGTAGGGAGGAGAAGACATGGCACCCTTTTTGCAAAGTTCACAGCAGTGCCCTGTAAGGTACCCCACTATTTAGGTGGCATGTCTGGGTGTGCAGTCCATCACTTTGCAGACCCCTCCCAAGTCCAACAGGGCTTGTTCTAGGCATTTTGGACTTGGACGGAAAGTTGGATGAAAATGTGGTATAAAGATGGATGATTTAGCGGCTTGGACGATCAGATTGGCAGGACGTATAATTAGATGATTTTTGAAACGAATAAAAAGTTAGATGTATCTTTTGAAAATGTGTTAAGCTGTTTTTTACTTTGGACGACTTGCGAGATGGACGTAAACGGACTTAGACATCCCTTTCGATTATGCCCCTCCATGTGTATATTTCCTTTTAGGCTGTAGGTGTGATTCTACTCATACTGCAGTGTGGAACATTCTAAAAGCTTCACATCTGTACCACAGGAAGAGTAGCTGAAGGAACTAACTGCTCTCTTGTTCCCTGTTCTTTCTGCAGGGCTTGAAAGGTAGTATGGGCAGTCCTGGCCTCGCTGGTCCAACAGGAATCCGAGGTGGATTTGGGGACCCGGTAAGATACAGGGTTTAGTCCCAGGTGTATAATTACATACTTATACTGGGTAGGACAAGAGATTGGATCTGTGCAGCGTGTATGCTCCCTGTATTCATTTTATGTCTTACATGCTGTTTGTGAAATGAGCCACATTCTGTCCTAGTGGGAAGAAGGCTACAAGTGAACATTTCCTTCAAAGAACCTGAGCTGTCCACTTTCCATAATGCCTTTTTGCTGTTGAAGATATTAGCAGAGATAACTCCTGCTGGGAGCCCAAGTTTAACTCCCATAAAGAATCTGTAATAAGATCCAGCAGAGCTGAGGATTGGAACAGACAAAGGACCATGGAATTATCCCCATGGTGGCACTTGATCATGGGGTCTAACATACATGCCCCTGTCTGTGACCCTGCATTGCCTGACATGGAGGGCGCATCCTGAGACAGCAAGGACATAAGAAACCCTTCATCCTCTGAATCTCTCTCAGAAAGATCCCCTAGATCCTGGCCAGCAGCAGCCGGTGTGGCAGATGGAGAAAATGCCATACTAAGCACTGCTGAGTCTCCTGTAGAGGACTCCAGCTTGTGTCTCTTGGGCACTGCAGCCTCCACGCCCCTGTGCTTAGGACAACCACCATTTTTTGTGTTCCAAAAGGACTATTGATTATGGTCTAAGTTTGTCTGTATTGAAAACCATCTCAAAAAATGCTAAATCTGTATTGTAACACCATTACAGAAGCTCATGTAAACTGCTCTGAATTGACTCCCCAGTCACTAGTAGTAGTACAGAAACTTTCAATAAACACAAACATAGCTCTGTGTAATAAAAAGTAAGCTGATTGAAGCATAGAGGCAGAGTGAAGGGCTTTACCAGCAGAAACCCACAAGTAAGCCCAAGTGGAATCTTCCAAGTCTAAAGAAAGCTCCCTATGCCAGACTATCTTTATAGATCTATCGGGAGCAAATTTATATCCCTGAATCAGTTTATACCATTTAGAGGCCGCCTTACCAGACGCTGAGATAGTGGTGCATGCTGTAAAGTAGGAGGGTTCATCCAACTTGTATTCTTTAGTATTTAGAGTCTTTTTGATACAATGGGTCAGTTGAAGCCACCTAAAAAATTGTGAAGGAGGCAAGTTATGCTTCCTACATATAACATCAAACGAAAACCAAGTCTGGCCATCAAATAGATGGGAGATATTCCATAAACCATGTGTCTGCCACAACTTCCAAGAGATAGGTTTATTCTGAATCCGAAAAGCCGGATTGTTCCAGATTGGAGCATATAGAGACAGGGACCATGGAATCTCCATCAATCGATCTATGGATCTAACAGCAATGCGAGTGGAGTGCATCACAGGGTGTAATTCTATTCCGTCATGGTCTTCCATCAGAGCAGTATGTTTTAAGTATAGAGGAACCCCTCTGGATTCCAAAGTAACCCAAAGTGGAGTATATGTAAGATGGGAGGGGTCGTTCCAAACCATACTTTGACGCAAAAGGAAAGCTAAATGGTAGTCATATATACTAGGGAAGTTAATCCCACCATTCTGTTTAGTGCATTTAAGTTTTTGCAAACTGATTCTAGGAGTTTTAGCATTCCAAAGGAATGAGACCAAAATCTGTTCAATTTTCTTATACTCTGAAATCGGTAACAGGCAAGGTAACATAGAAAGAGTGTAATTAATTACCGGAACTAGCATCATTTTAATAGTGTCCAAACGGCCCCACCAAGATATCTTGAGCGGAGACCATTGAGACGTAAGTCGTTTAATTTTGGTGATTAAAAAGTCCAAATTATATGATATTGTATCCTCTAATGTCGGGCCAAAATAAATTCCCAAGTATCTAATCTTATTGGAGGACCATTTAAACCCATATTTGGCCAGATCTTCTTTAACGTCAGGACAGTGAAGTGGCATAATTTCGGTCTTAGATAGGTTAAGTTTGTATCCAGATATAGTAGAGTAAGAGGATATCAAATTTAGAATGGAGGGCACCGAAGATGGGGTCGCATATAGCAAAATATCATCAGCATATGCCGACAATTTAACATGCACCGATGGAGTGCAGTAACCAGTAATATTAGGGCATGTGCGTATCGCCGTTAACAGTGGCTCAAGGGCTATGTCGAATAGCAGCGGAGAAAGTGGGCATCCCTGTCTAGTGCCTCTACTGGGCTTAAAAGGGGCTGAATAGCAATCATTAATAAACAATTTAGTTGTAGGTGAAGTGTATAGAATTTTGACCATCGATATGAAATATGGCGGAAATCCATACCAATGTAACACTTGGAAAATATAATCCCATTCCACCCGATCAAAGGCTTTTTCAGCGTCTAAACCCATGATCAGCAAGGGCTCAGAGGTAGTGTCAGTTAGTTGTATTACATCTGCCAGTAGTCTAGTGTTATCACTGGACAAACGTCCTGGAATGAAACCCGTTTGATCTGGTGAAATAATATCATGTAAACTAGGAATTAAACGATTCGCAATAACTTTTGCAAAAATCTTGGCATCAGTATTGATTAAAGAGAGAGGCCTATAGTTAGATACCAATAATGGAGATTTATCTGGTTTAGGTAAAACAATTATAGTTGCCTCCGTGAAGGTTCCTGATATTTTACCTGATTGAATAATAGATGTAAAGAAGGTGTGAATATGAGATAACAACTGGGGTAAGAATGCACGGTAAAATTCTGCCGTTAGTCCATCCGGACCAGGGGCTTTATTGTTAGCTAATTGTCTAATGGCATTCTCTATTTCGTCCCTATTTAATGCTCGGGATAAATCTTGGTGTTGTAACTTAGAAATTGTCGTGTGGGGAAGAGATTGAAGAAATTGTTTTGTGTCAGCAGATTCACTGAGTTCTGAGGTATACAGGTGGGAGTAAAAAGTATGGAATCGTGTAACTATATCTGAGGAGTCAGTAACTACGCAATTATCATTGCAATGCAGTGCAGCAACATAAGTTTTAGTAGAGCGTCCTTTCAGAAATTGAGCCAGCTGATGACCACAGCGGTTATTATCTGAATAGTAAGAGGCATTTTTGAGTAAAAGGGTATGCGAAGCTGATTTACTCAGTAAAGCATTATACTCCACTCTGAGTGATCTAAGATGCAATAAAGCATCAAAGTCAGCGGGATGAGCTATATGGAATTCTTCAGCAATTTTAATTTTAGTTTCCAATTCCACAGTGGTGCGTAAACGTTCGCGTTTTAAGTATGCTGATCTTGATATAATTTCCCCTCTAATAAACGCCTTAAAAGAATCCCACAAATTTATCCATTCTGTGGAATTGGAATTGTTAAAATCAAAGAATTCAGTGATTGCATTTGATATATGCTCCCTAAATTCAGTTTCAAGGAGTAAGGAATTATTAAATCTCCACTGTTTATATGGAGTAATTTTAATAACCTTATGTAAGTTCAATAATATGGCCGCATGGTCCGAAATTGCAATTTCTCTGATTGTGGCAGAGGAGAGATATGTGGATAGGGCTGCACTCACTAAAAAATAATCAATACGAGAATATGTATTATGCGGCGGAGAGTAGTATGTGAAAGTGGACTCTGTGGGATGAGTGATTCTCCAGGGATCTATTAAATCGAATTGGTTAGTCAATTCCTGCAGTTTATACCAAGATCGGGACTTTTTATATAGGGCATGAGACTTACGGTCCTTAATAGGATCAAGGATAAGATTAAAGTCCCCTCCTACTAGGTACAAACTGTCAGGAGAAGCAGATAGCAAAAAGGACAAGTCATCAAAGAAATCAGGGAGATCGACATTAGGGGCGTATATATTAAGGCATGTGAGAAATATGCCATTAATATCTAGATGAAATTTAATCCATCTACCCATTAGATCTGTGGAATGAGATAACAATTTAATACTTTGATTTTGTTTAATAATAACCATTACACCGTTCTTTTTATCTATAGCAGGGGAGTACAAAGTAGGAAGAGCCCAGGGTAGGCAAAATTTAACAGAGTCCCTATCTGATAAGTGAGTTTCTTGGAGAAGGGTTATATCAGGTTGTAGTCGGGTGATATAATCTCGGATTTTCTGCTGTTTGATAGGATTATTGAGACCCTTTACATTAAGTGAGCAAAATGTAAGTGTCATCTCAAATTAAGGAAATAGTTGAATTGTAATATAAATTATATGCACAAGATGCATAACAGTAGCACAGCCATATTCCCCCTCTAGAATCGTCCTGTTTCCTAGGCATAATACTGGAAGGGGAAGTAATATACAAACATACTCAAAGCAGCTATGTAATGAAAGCGTAGAGGAATAATAACCAATATGTGTAAACATCAATTGATCATAAATTCCTATCAAAGCTAGCATAAACTGTAGTATAATATATAATGTGAAGCACCCATATAGTATAAAGAATATAAAGTCCAGCATGACATCCTGTGTGAATTAGTTCATAATCAAAATAGACCAGGTATGAAAACACATATGTACCCACACAATTGCATATACGTTCAGTCAGAAATAATATTAAATCCAGAATAATAATAATAAACCGAGAATCATGAGGATCCGTCATAGCAATATAAGTAAGATTAAACAGAGTCAGAAGCAGTAGAAATATATAGGGATAGTGAGGTCACAAAGGCAGACAAGCGAGCCGCTCAACACAGCCCAGACAAACCTAAACATGGTATAAGAAACAAGCAAAATTCACTCATCAATTGCACAAATAACAGAAGTGCAAACTAATCAGCTATGTAATAATATAAATGCAAAATACAGGCTAGAACTAGCATCTTCAGAACCGCATTACAGCCTCAATAGTGAATTCAAGTGAGGCAATGAACAGTAAAGTCTCGTGTCATCAGGTAAGCACACTGCAAGACACAGAATAAGTGATATCAGGAATTAAGTAGAGTCTATGGAACTTGGAGCTTGAGACTCCAAATAATCTGCCAGCTCATGAGGATGGGTGAAATTCTTGGTACTGTTATTGAAGGTGACTCTGAGGGTGGCCGGATAGAACATGCCATATTTAGCACCAATGTGCTTCAGCTTGGGCCTATATTCCAATAGTTGTTTTCTCCTCTTGGCAGTTTGTTTAGCGAGATCTGGAACAATTAAGATGTTATTCCCCTCAAACTTCAGCGGACGCTGCAGCTTCGCTTGCCTCATGATCTCCATCACTTGTGAATAGCGTAATAGACGGGCTACAACGGGACGTGGATATTTGGCCCCCACGTCTATCTTATGCGTTGGCACTCGGTGAGCGCGATCAATTTCTAAATCGTGTTTAAAGTCGATGCCAAGTAGTTTAGGAAACATCATCTGTAGAAAGGCGATCGTATCTTTTCCCTCTCTCGCTTCCGGGATTCCCAGAACCCGCAAGTTGTTACGTCGCGAACGGTTCTGGGCATCTTCGAGTTCCTGTTCTAGAATAGTAATTTTTTTAAATTGACGTTGTAGGGACTTAATATTAGATTCATTCACCTCAATCTTTTGTTCGGCCACATCCAATCGAGACCGATAAACCGCCATCTCAACCGTGAGGGAAGCGAGGTCTGTTTTAATGTCCTCCGTGTTTTGGTTGGTGGCCGCCAGAATCTCCCGCATGGCGCGAAGCTCCGCCATGACAGTCTGCAGCGTGTCTCCTTCTTCCTTTGCCGCCGCCGATTTTTGCGGCGATACAGGCTCTACGTTCTTTCTTTTGCCGGCTTTAGATGCAGACATAGCTAACAAGTTTAAATCGCTGCTTCTCCGTAATTCAAGAGACCGATGGTACTGAGAAAAAATGCTTTTTAGTGTGCTGGGCTGCGGAGCTCAGTCGCTACGCTGCCATTTGCTGTGATGCTCACTAGCGCCCCCTTCTCATGTGTTACAGATGATGAATGTCATGTTCCTTGACCCTACTGCTTGCAGTTCCTTTTTATTTTGTTTTGTATTTTGTTACGTATATATACAATAAAAAAAATATTGAACTTTAAACACAAACATAGCTCCAACCAATTGGCTTCCCACTTGATCTTCAGCCCTAGAGAGTAAAGGGGAAGCTAAGCCGACTGCTCCCCCCCCCCCTTTCATGTGCTGCATGACACATGGCTCAAGGTGCTCCTCAAGTGCCCATCCAGTGCAAACCTGGAATGAATTAGGGTCAAACGAGACTGAGAACTCAGTCCCTGCCAGTTTTGAAGCAAAATGAGGTGGTTTGGAGCTTCTGGAGAACTTTTGGACCCCCCTCCCCCTGCCCCTTAGGAAATCCAAGATGGCCACTGTGGCAGTATTTTGGTGCCAAAAATGGCACCAAAACATTGAAATTAAACTAATAAAACTAATGATTTTAGAGGTGGAGGAATATCAGGGAACAAGCAGAAACCATCAAAATTAAGATTTACAGACACCCCCCACCTCGACTTTCTTCATAGGCTGTAACAGTCTTACTTACTGTGACCCGTGTTGGCAATGTGCTCCAAAAGTAGCTGTATCAGGGATAAGAAATCACTGCCTCACAACTGAATGTCCTTTCAAACTGAATCTTTAGGCTGACAATCTGACTGGTGTCAGACTGAGCCTCCAATCCCTGCAGACACGAAAATGGGGCAGGCAAAACGTAGCCAGCACCCTGCAAGACCCCTTTGAGCCCCCTATGGATGCCTAACAGCCTGTGCTCAAGCCCCTGCAATGCAATAGGTGAGCAATGTTACAAGGGGAACAGCCCCGAGCTCCAAAAATGCTTCTACAGACTGTCCAACAGGTACTACAAGGGATCAGCCTTTCAGCTGCAGACCTCAGTCTACTTTCTCCTCCAGAATTGTACCCTCGACCAGGGTGGCTCTTAGCACTGAAATGAAGCAAAAAGACCGTGAAAAGACAGAAATAAACCAACAAAATTAAGAAATAAGCAGAGCAGATCAGAATGACTCCTACAGGCTTGCATGCAAAAAGGAAAAAACTGAATGGCGCAGCAGAGTCCTCTGGTGATGTAGGAAGGATTCAAAAACTGGAGTGAATTCCTTCTGCACAGTTTGTGGGCACTGGGATATTACCAGTCCATCCAGAATGACACATCCATTGCACTACAAATACAGTTAGGATGATTTTTTTTCCCATGAAGGAACCGTATATGCTGGGAGGCGAGAAGCTGATATGCACGGACCGGAGAGAGGGACCTTGGGGTGATAGTGTCCGAAGATCTAAAGGCGAAAAAACAGTGTGACAAGGCAGTGGCTGCTGCCAGAAGGATTCTGGGCTGTATAAAGAGAGGCGTAGTCAGTAGAAGTAAGAAGGTGTTGATGCCCCTGTACAGGTCATTGGTGAGGCCCCACTTGGAGTATTGTGTTCAGTTTTGGAGACTGTATCTGGCGAAAGACGTAAGAAGACTTGAGGCGGTCCAGAGGAGGGCGACGAAAATGATAGGAGGCTTGCGCCAGAAGACGTATGAGGAGAGACTGGAAGCCCTGAATATGTATACCCTAGAGGAAAGGAGAGACAGGGGAGATATGATTCAGACGTTCAAATACTTAAAGGGTATTAACGTAGAACAAAATCTTTTCCAGAGAAAGGAAAATGGTAAAACCAGAGGACATAATTTGAGGTTGAGGGGTGGTAGATTCAGGGGCAATGTTAGGAAATTCTACTTTACGGAGAGGGTGGTGGATGGCTGGAATGCGCTCCCGAGAGAGGTGGTGGAGAGTAAAACTGTGACAGAGTTCAAAGAAGCATGGGATGAACACAGAAGATTTAGAATCAGAAAATAATATTAAAGATTGAACTAGGCCAGTTACTGGGCAGACTTGTACGGTCTGTGTCTGTGTATGGCTGTTTGGTGGAGGATGGGCAGGGGAGGGCTTCAATGGCTGGGAGGGTGTAGATGGGCTGGAGTAAGTCTTAACAGAGATTTCGGCAGTTGGAACCCAAGCACAGTACAGGGTAAAGTTTTGGATTCTTGCCCAGAAATAGCTAAGAAGAAAAAATTAAAAAAAAAAAAAAAATTTAAATTGAAACAGGTTGAGCAGACTGGATGGACCATCCGGGTCTTTATCTGCCATCATCTACTATGTTACTATGAGCATTACATTTCGCATAGCACACATTAGATTATTTTCTCTCCTTCTCTATCAGGGTCCTGCTGGAGTTTCTGGTCCAAAAGGTGAACAGGTGAGTGTTTGACTGTGCATTATTCTTTGTACACTGTTTAAATAGCTAGAGTGATAGTTACTCTAGAACATAGGTGTCAAATGATGGTCCTCGAGGGCCACAATCCAGTTGGGTTTTCAGGATTTCCCCAATGAATATGCATGAGATCTATTAGTATACAATGAAAGCAGTGCATGCAAATAGATCTCATGCATATTCACTGGGGAAATCCTGAAAATCCGGCTGGATCGTGGCCCTCGAGGACCGACGTTTGATACCTTTGCTCTGGAAGTTAAAGTTGTTCAGGTAAGGCTTTGGCATGCTTTTCTGAAATCTGTAAACCATTAGCTGTTCTTTTCTGTCTGACCAGTTTATCTCCAGATGCCACTAAATGAATAACAGAGAAGCATGAAAAGAAGATAGATACCCCCACATCCAGACCTTCCATGACACGTTTTATTCCCTACGTTATTCTAAATGCCTGATTCTATAAATGGTGCCTAGATTGGTGGTGCCTAGCCGAATTTCATGCACAAATCAAAAATTTTAAATTAGCTTCAATGGTGTTTTAATTGAAAATGGCATTAAAATGATTTTAAAAACATTAATTGAAGTCGTACATGGAATTCAGTGCAACACCTACACCGAGGTGCCTACTCGAAAAGTAGGTATGGTTAGGGCTGGAGAATAGGCATTGGGCATGACTTAGGCATTTGTAGGTATCTGTGTTAGGTGCCGGTAAATTAGGCCAGGAAAATCCTGGCCTAATATACCGGTGCCTGACATATGATGCCTACAAGGGCCTAAGTTGAGTTAGGTGCTGCTAGGCGTGATTCTATAAACGACGCCTAGTAGTTAATTGACAAACGCGTCAAATGGCACCTAGGAGTTAGGCCTGCTAGGCTGTTTATAGAATCAGCCCCTAAATGCTTTCATTGGTTTTAGCTGAAAATTAAAAGACAATATTATCTATTCATGAAGTGCATTTTGGCCTTAGGAGCTGGCACTCTCCTAGCATAGATCCAGCAAGGCTCTTTTACCTACCTAGGCCATATCTCTGTCCAAAATGTTTGTAATGTGGAGGACCTGCAATTGCACATGTCACCATTCAGTCAGCGGACAGATGTGGCATTTTGGTGGCAAGGTCGCAGACCCCATGGTGCCTAGTAGTTAGTTGATTGCAGGAATTTTGTGACAAAAAATTAATTTATCCTGGTACTTTACATAGGATTTGTGCACTAGCATTATTTCTGAACTCCTAACTGCCACCATACTGAGGGACCGATGCTCAAAGTTTAGTTGTAGCCTTCACTCTATTATGAAAATTGTGTGTAAAAATTGCTACGACATGCTCAAAGTAATAAGCATGCAAACGAATGCCAGGTTAAAATTGCGGCAGTAATTTGCAGCTCCGTACTAAATGTCCATTTTTCTGTCAGTTTCTGAACCCCCCATACCCAAACATGATTTTAAAAAATGCCCAGATGGTCATTTTAAAAGTAGCTCACAAGCCAAAAAAGTGTGGGCACCTCTGCACTAGACCAAGTCAAAATGATCTACCAACAATAAAAATACTAAACATCTACCCCCTCTTTTACTACGGTGCGCTAGCTGATTTAGCGCGTGCTAATGCACCCATTATATTCTATGGACGTGTTAGCATTTAGTGCACGCTAAATCAGCTAGCATGCCTTAGTAAAAGATCCCCATATTTATTTATATATATACCGAGTGCACCTCTTCTGTCATCCAGACCTCGTTCCATTCCCCAACCAACATCTCTCTGTCCCTCCAGGAGTCCAACTTTTCTTCCTCTGTCCACCCTATTGGCAGCATGTTTCCCTCTCTCCCCCTCCTCTGTTATGATCTTGCATCTCTCTGTTCTTCCTCAGGTCTCTCCCCCTCTGTCTCTTCTGTCTGCACCTCCCATGGTTCAACATCTGCCCCCTCTCTTCTGCCTCCCCTCTCTCTATCTTCCTTCTGCTAACATTTTGAGTCCTCCCACCTTTGGTCCAGGTCTTTGTCTTCCCCCTCCCCAGGACCTGGCAACTCTCTCTCCTCGGTTCAGGATGTTTCCCCTCTCTAACCCCTCTAGTAGTCCAGGATCTGCCCTGTCTTCCCCCTCCCTTTTGGTTCAAGGCAGCTTTCCCGCCCCTTCTCCAGGTCCTTTTGTCTCCCCCCCCCCCGATCCAGTGTCTCTAAGGCAACCCCCGTCCTGCCAGGGCCCTCACGACAGGCAAAGCCTTACCCCAACATGCGGGACCTTATCTCCGCTGCTTCCCACACACACTAACTGTCAGGACCTCAGACTGGATCATTGAGCAGGATTGCAACTGTCAGTTCTTGCCTCCGTTCTTCCCTCTGGGCCTAACTACCACAGTTTAAAGTAATTATGGCAGCCTGCAGAGTGAACGTAGCAGGCTGCCGTCGGCCTATGTAGCACGTTCCCTCTGCTGCTTCTCTGACGTCAGGGGTGGGACTGCGGAAGATGGAATCTGCTACAGAGGCTGACGGCAGCCTGCTATGTTCGCTCTGCAGGCTGCTGTAATTATTTTAAAGGTGATACAGTGACCATAGGGGAATGCTAAAGACATTGGGGAGAACACACTGAGGAGAACATTGGCTCTGCAATCTACCGGCATTGCCTTTGCGATCGACCGGTAGATTGCAATCGACATTTTGGGCACCCTTGGTCTAGTGTGTGGACCTCTGGCCCTCCTCTCCTAATGTTTAACAAAAACCCTGGTGATTAATGGACCCCTAGCCCCCCACCCCTATACTTTGAAGGAGGTAGGAGTGATGTTCCCTTGCTCCTGCCTCTGAGCACCACCACCTGCAAAATGGCAGCACCCCTACCAGATAAGGAAGTTTCTCCCTTTATATAGTAAACAGGCCCTGAACAGTGCTTCCCAGGATGCTTTGGACAAAGCAAATGATAGTGCAAAGAGCAAGTAGACATCACTCTTGTCTCTTATGAGGTATGGTGGATGAGGGTCCCACTAGAGTACTGAGGGGATGGGGAGGGACCAAGGATCCAGTAGATCATCGGTATTTGTTTAACATTTTGGGGAAAAGAAAAGGGTGGGGGGCTTAATTTTTGAACTGGGTTCAGGCAAGTTGATCAAGTTGGAGGGAGAAGAAATGCTGCTAGAAATCTCTCCTCTTGACCAACCCTTCGATGCTGTCCTGGACCTGGCAAAAAAGTTTCTCATGCTAAATGTGTGTGAGAACCCTTTTATTTATTTATTTTTAGCATGGCTGTAGGGTAGATAATGACTATTAACACGCATTCTAATGAGGTCTGCAGTAATGGTTTCAACGTGAGTTAATATCCATGCTGAAACCCTTTGAGCACTGGGCAAACATGCACACAAAACTGGCATTAACAGCTATTAATGCTGGTGGTAGTTTTGAGCATCTGTCAGTTTATGTTGGAGCTTGGTATCCTCTGAACATTCCTAGCTGAAAGATACCCCATACTAGTTTCAAATTTTAAAAGAATTGAGATATCTCTTTGTCACACATGCAGCTATCTCACTGTTATTTAGTTAGTATGTTATTTTCATTTATTTGTGTTCTACCAATTGACTAAGAAGTTCATAATTTCCATCATAGATTAGGGACATTGGGCATTTAAGACTCAGACCTTTCCTTGTCATTCTAGGGCATTTCTGGTTCTGATGGGTTCCCAGGAGAAAAGGGCGAACTAGTAAGTAAAAAGCAATCCACCAGGTCTCAACCATTCTGCTTATTAGTTTGGACTTAAGAGAGTGATAGAGTGGACCATGGATAAGAAAGGCTATGTGTGATAGCAAAAGATGCATAGGGCAGTGTGTGTTTAAAAGGTAAGTTTACTTACAAAACTATAACAGGGATGTACCTGCTGCACATGTACTAAATAAAAATAAAGAATGCAAGTTGATACCTAGATTTTTGAGTATTTATTTAAAACTTTTTTATATTGTTTACAAAAAATGAAACGGTTTACATCAATGTAAAACATACATAAGATAAAAACAAACCATATCATAAAATCTACATAATAAAACAATTTCTTCTCTTCACCTGTCAACTAATAAATCACAAGAGTACAATAGTAAACATGGGTTTTGTTTTTTTTAATATTCTTTATTATTTTTTAAAAAAGCCAATACAAAGTGCAACAAGTAAACAAGCAACTGATACAATAAACAGCACTCATTACAATCAAATGATAAAATAAGTACATACCCCACTCCCTCCCACCCACCCTTTCTGGAAGTTTATAGCATTAAATCAGAAATCAAAGGGAAATACTAATAATCAAGTCATACAAAATTTTGTTAATGGATCCCAAATTTCTTTAAATTTATTAGTGTCCCAATTGTATCGAATTTATACGTTCAAACTTATAAACTTGACATGTTTCACACCAAAAGTTATAATTTAACCTATCCCAATTTTTCATGATAAGCTGCATAGCAACTCTTGTCATGATGAGAAGCAATCTATTCTGATTTGCATTGATTGGATTCTTTGGGATTAATAATGTTCCAAATAATACTACATTATATGACAATGATAATGGGACTCCCAATATCATATTGATTTAACTCCATATGGATCTCCAAAATTTAAGTATCTAGGGACAATAAAACAGCAGATGATCCAGTGTCCCTATATCCAGATGACAGTTCCAGCATCTATTAGACTTAGAACTATCTAACGTTTGCAAACAAATAGGGGTCCAGAAAATTCTATACAACAGAAAAAACCAAGGGCTCCTTTTACTAAGGTGCGCTAACATTTTTAGCGCACGCTACAATGCCCTGTGCGCTAAACGCTAATGCCTCCATAGAGCTTGCGCTAGTATTTTTCATTTAGTGAGTGGTTTGCGCGCACTAATCTTTAGCGCGCGCTAAAAACGCTAGTGCACCTTAGTAAAAGGAGCCCCAAGTCTGTCTCATAGATGCTTTCGAGCTCTCGGCCCGAGCGGCAGCCTGCTCTGTGGCGATGCGCCGTTTGGCCTGGTTACGAACCATTGACATGGACCCGAATCTTCAGGACCGGCTGGCAAACGTCCCGTGTGCTGGGGCGGATCTTTTCGATGAATCCATCGAGACAGTCACTAAGAAGCTGTCTGATCATGAAAAGTCCTTCCAGTCCATTCTTAGGCCGAAGCCTAAGCCTCAGCAGTCTCGGCCCTCTTGACCGCCATTGATCTGTCAGCGGCGTTATCAGCCGAGGCAAGCTCCTCCTGCGAGGCAACCTGCGAAGCGGCAGCCCCCTCAGAAAGCTCAACAAAAGTCTCAACCGTCTGCTGTCCCTAAGGCTCCTCAGCCTTTTTGACTGTCTTGTAGAGGGCATAACCAGTCTCGTTCCGCCTCCCCCTGTACATTTCATCCTCCAAGACCAAATCCATGGCCATTGAGTAGCAGAAATTTACTGCTTTATCTCACTTCTCCAAATATCTTTTAGACTAGTTTTAGGTTTTTTATTCAGATGCTTAAATATTAATTTATACCACTTGGCTGCCTGATGCCCTAGCAAATCTGTCTGGAAACATAGGCCCGGCATGCTATACTGATTTTTAAAATTACGCCACTCAGGGAACCCCTTCTGAATGGCCTGCTTCAACTGCAACCACTTATGTGCTTGATACTTTGAAATACCGAATGATTGTTCAGTGGTGAAAAATCAAGCATTTTCCCATTTGATAATACATCATCTAATGTACGTATGCCTGCCTGCAGCCAATGTTTCCAGAGGATCTTAGACTCGCCAATTTGAATCTTGGAGTTCAACTATAAGGACTGACATGTGGATTGATGAATCAGAATAGGTATTAAATTATTAATATATTTTAAAGTTTGCCATGTGGAAAATAAGATTCTATTGTCCTTGTAAAGCTGAAGTAACTTGATACTTAAAACATGACACAATCGCAATGGGGACAGGAGTTGCCATTCTAATATTAACCAATCCGGAAGATGCTCCAAGACTTTAGGAAGGATCCATAGAAATTTGGAAAATTTACCCCACCCACCGCAAGATACTAAAGCAATTCTAGCACTTTTACCCAGCCAAATAAATTTAGTAAGAATACCATTTAATTTTTTATAAAAGGACCCTTGAAAATAAACCGGCAGCATACTCATTTGGCAGCAAACTGCAGGCAAAATCATCATGTTAATGGGTTGGACTCTCCCCCACCAAGAAAGATGTAAAGGGTTCCAATGCTCAAACATTTCTTTGACTTTCAGCAATAAAGATTTTTCATTTACTATCGTGTCTTCCAATGTTTTCTGAATCATAATTCCTAAATATTTTATACCCTCTTCCTTCCAAAGGAAAGGGAATGAATCAAATAATCCTTTCTCACAATGTTCATTTAACGGAAGAACCTCCGATTTGCTCCAATTTATTTTAGCAAACATGGTTAAACAGATTCTTTCTTCAAAAGCCAACTAATGAATCACAAAACAGCTGAGTTTTCAACTGCTTCTTTAATGGAAACCAGTTTACACAAAGTCGCAGTTGGCCCACCCAAGCATTCCACATTTTGACACCAGGTCAGGACAGTATGAGCAATGATTGTCACCTGTCCTGACCTGAGGAAGGTGGGTTTAATCTTTGAAAGCTGGTAAAAAATGTATTGTTAGGAAAATAAGGTGATACATTTTATGTTCCAATCTTTATTTATTTATTTGTTTTCTAGCCCATTGTCCCCAAAGAGATCAGAACGGGTTACAGGTTTAACATACATAATTTCTGTACAAGTTTACAATACAAGTTTTTATCCTAACTTATTTTGTTTTACATGGTATTTTTTTCCCAGTGTTTTGACCAAGATTGTCAAAAATTATAAAATAAAGAATTATAAAAAAAAAGATTGATTGTCTCCTTGTGATGTTGTGAGGATATTTTTTGTTAGTTTGAAAAGGTTTTTTTTATCTATTCAGAGTCTTTAAGAGTTGTTCAGAGTAGTACTTCTTTTTAGCCTCTAGGGTGGCTATTTTATATACTTTATGCAGATATTTCCATTTTAATCTGTCACTTATCAAGTCTGGATTTGTACCATTTCTGTTCCACTCTCCTTAGTTCTCTTTTTTTAGTTCTTAAGTCATCAGTAAACCAGGGTGAAGAATGTTTACAGGGATAGTATTTGATATCTTTGACCAGGACCAGCCCTTCATATAGGGATTTTACCTCAGTGTGCCAGTCCACCATAGCTTCATCAACAGATTGAGAATTTGTTTTTGGTGTTCCTGCTAAGTTAGATAGGCCTGTGGAGAGATTCTCTAGGCTGATTGCATCGTTGTTGTATATTATTTTATGTTGGGGTTGCTTTCTGGTTGATGCTTGCTTTGTTGTGTAACTGTAGTTGAATGTGATTAAATGATGGTCGGACCAATATACTGGTTTGGTGGTACAGGCTGGGGTTTGTGTGGTGAGCGAAGTGTCTTTTTGAATAAAGACTAGGTCTAGAATACGGCCCGCAGAGTGAGTTGGTGATGGGACCATTTGTTGGATGCCTAGGTTTGCTAGTGATGTGATGAAATCTACCAGGCTCCCGTCTCTTGTGAGTAGTTTGTGAAGTTGAAGATGCGTTTAGTGTGATGGTCTCTCTCAGTCTTGGGTCGAGGTTGGACTTAATGACGGCGACTACTCCTCCACCTCTAGTGTTGGTGCATGAGCAGGCTATCGCTTGGAATCCTGTAGGGCACAACATACCCAAGGTAGTTCCGTCATATCTCTGAGCCAGGTTTTGGTAATTAGGAAGGTGTCCCAGTTATTATCTGTGAGGAGGTCATATAGTATAGAATCTTTGTTGTTTACAGATCATGCATTTGCCAGTGCCATTTTGAGGTGTTTTGGGTTGTTTTGTATTTTTTGGGGGGAAGGGGGTGATAGGGATAGGCCTAAAATATCAGGGTCTGCATGGTAAGGATTTTCTGTGGAGAAGGCCTGTGATTACTGGGATGAGGGAATACATGTTGGCAAGGAGAGTAATTTGCAATAAGTAGTTTAGTTTATTGGCTTTTATTATACCGACCATCAACAAATATCTGGCCGGTTTACAATAAAAATTTGAAAGGAAAAATTAAATAAATAAATATAAAATAATCAAAGTGTACACTGAAGACATTAACTAGACAGACTTGAAGGTGAGGGAAAATAGGAAGGATGGGGGGAAAGTTACATATTAAAAGAAAAAAGGAGAAAGAGGGAAGAGGGTAAAACAAATGGGGTGGGGTCGCTTTATAAAAACAGTTGGTTGGATATAAAAGAAGAAAAAGATGAAGAATGGAAGTAAGGAGAGAAAGAAAGAGAAAAAAGAAAAGAGAGAGAGAAAAAAAAACAAACAAACCCCTATATGTATGTAAAGGATAATCTAAACACAGGAAAAGGCATCACTAAATAAGAAGGTCTTCAAGCTTATCTTAAATTTGTCAAGTTGATTTTTGGATCGGAGTAGGAGAACACAGGTTGTGGCATTGGTATTATGAAGGTAATGTAATTTGGAGTGGCTTTGGTGGCTGGGTTAAAGATATGGAGCTGTAGTAGGATTTGGTTGGGTAGCAGGTGGGGTGTGTTTGGGTTGATTTGTGGGTGGGTCTATATGTGTAATGTGTGCTGAGGGGTGGGTAGGAGGGCCTCAGCCTGGTTTGCTGTGTGGGAGTGGAGACTATCTTGAAGGGTCTCCTGGAGGGTAGCATATGTTATCCCAGGACAAGTAGGCAGCCTATTCTCACATATGGGTGACGTCATCCACGGAGCCTGGATGCGGACAGCCTCGCAAGCAGACTTGCTTATAGAAACGTAGAAGTTTCGAGTCAGCCGCATCACGTAGGCACGAGTGCCTTCCCACCCAGCACAGGGCGAGTCTCCTCAGTTCTCAGTTTTCCGTGGAGCTGAGAAGTTTGCCTTTGACACTCTGCGTTTAACTTTGTTACTTCATGCCTTCTCTCACCGCGGTTTGTGTTTATTTTCTTCGCGAATTGCTGTGTTAATTTCTTTCTTTACAGTTTTTTTTTTAAAAAAAGACTATTTTTTTCTCCATTCAACTGGCAGGCCAGGCCACTCGGCCGCAGCCTGCGGACTTCGACTTTGCTGCGGCTATCTTTCCTCCTATGTCCCTGTCAGCAACGGGCTTCAAGAAGTGTAGCCAGTGCCAGCGTGCGATTTCCCTCACAGACCCACACCATTGGTGCCTCAAGTGCCTTGGGCCGGACCATCATCCGAAGTCGTGCGAACGCTGTGCTACTCTTCAATCTCGAGCCCTTAAACGTCGTCTGATTTTAGTGGAGAAACTTTTCGGGATGGACTCTTCAGTCACACCCTCGATTTTGAGCGCAGCCTCGGTTTCACCTTCTACCGAGGGTCCTCCTGCTTCCACGACTCCAACCTTGAGCCTCATCAGACCTTCCTTGTTTGGGACGTCTCTCAGCTCGAGTACTCCTGCTGTATCTTCCCCTGAATCCTCAGGTCAGATAGCTCAGCAGAAAGTTCCGGCAGTGGTTCTCAAGCTTTCCAAGACTACTAAGTTGAAGCACATTTCCACTGCCACTTTGGAGCCTATAGCCGTAGCAAGTGGTCCGGTTTCAGATGCGGATCCATCTTTGCCGGCTTCTTTCCAGACCATGTTAGAGAAGCAATTTGTTCAGTTCCTGACCAAAATGGGACTGAAGCTGTCTTCTCTAATCCAGCCTGGGCAATCTGCAGACTCCCGCGATGTCAAGCCTCTCCCTAGGCCTTTACACTCTATGCAGGGAGCAGAATCTTTGCAAGTGTCTGGTCTGGCATCTATGCACTCTGGGCAAGGAGTAGATTCTTTGCAAGTGCTTCGACAGGAATTCTCACACTCCATACAAGGAATAGAGTCTTTGGGAGTGCTTCGAGATTCCTCCATCAAACCTCCTGATTTTCAATCTACAGCTTCTAGCCCTATCCATTCACCGGTAGCATTGCCTGCTTCCATCTCTAGGGCGAAGTCTCCTCAATCCTCAAGACCTGCTTCTACGCACCACTCTCGTCGTCGATCGAGGCCTTCATCGAGGCACACCTCCAGGCATAGCTCTTCTTCCAAAGAATGTCCTTCTTCATCTAAGCCTCATTCCACACCTTCCAGCTCTTCCAGACCAGCGACTTCTCGATCGAGGTCTCCGCTTCCAGACCTCGAGGACTCAGCTGCCTCTATTGCCTCGTCCAAGTCTCCATATTCTTTTGATGATCATTTCCCCGGTGAGGCTTCACCTCCGACCCAGGCCGCCTCGAGGTCATCGAGTCCCTCTCGAGGCAAGGTCTTGGCGGATCAGCTGTCTTTCTCCTCATTTCTTCGCCAGATGACTGATGACCTGGAACTTCAATTAGATGATGGTTCTAAATACTCTAATGAGTATCTTGAGGTCATGCATCTTCCTCAACCTCCTGCAGAGTCACTTAAGCTTCCTCTTCACAAGCTTTTGTCTCAGACTTTCACATGCTGCCTGGAAACTCCTTATACCATTCCTGCTGTTCCAGGTAAATTGGACTCCAGGTATAGAACTCTGCATTGAAAAGGATTTGTGAATTCGCAGTTGTCTCACCAAGCCCTGCTTGTGGAGTCCTCCTTAAAAAGATCCCATCCTTGGAATGGAAGGGAAAACTATGGACAAGTTTGGACGTCGCCTTTACCTAAATGCTATGATGTCCTCCAAAGTCCTTAATTATAATTTTAATTTTGTTACTTATCTCAAGTTCCTCATTGATCTTCTTCCCAAATTTCTCAACTATTTGGATACACAAAAGCACTTCGAACTCCAAGAAGTCATCGCTACTCTGTCACAACTCAGATTACATCTTCTCAAGTCTTCTTACGATGTCTTTGAATTGTCAGCCAGAGCTTTTTCTGTAGTAATGCGCCGCCTGGCCTGGCTTCGCACCATTGACATGAACCCTAATCTTCAGGACCACTTGGCTAACATTCCTTGTGTAGGCAATGACCTCTTTGATGAATCTATTGAGGCAGCCACAAAGAAATTGTCTGAACATGAAAAGTCTTTTGCTTCTATTGTCAGACCAAAGCCTAAACCAGCTCCTATAAAGCCTTCATGCCCTCCTCCAATTTTCCAGAGGCGTTATGCACCAAGAGCAGCTCCCTACAACCGAGTGCCTCCCAAGAAACAGCAGCAACAGAAGCAACAGAAACCTCAGCCTTCTGCTGCATCTAAGGCTGCGCAGCCTTTTTGACTGTTTAAAACAGAGCATAACCTCCATCATTCTGTCTCTGTACTCTCTTCCCCCCCCCCATAGGAGGTCATCCCCATCTTTTTTTATCACTGATGGGAGACCATTACATCTGACCTCTGGGTGTTGTCAATCATCAGAGAAGGATACTGTCTTCATTTCACTCAGATTCCACCAGAGCTTCCTCCAAGAGAGTATCCTTCCAATCCATCCCAGACCACCCTTCTTCATCAGGAAGCTCAAGCTCTGCTTCATCTCCGTGCCATCGAGCCAGTTCCTTTGGAACAGCAGAACAGGGGTTTTTACTCCCATTACTTTCTAGTTCCGAAGAAGATGGGCGATCTGCGACCCATTCTGGGTCTCAGGGCTCTCAACAAATTTTTAGTCAAAGAAAAATTTTGCATGTTTTCCCTGGCGTCCCTATACCCCCTTCTAGATAAGAACGATTGGTTATGTTCTCTGGATCTCAAGGAGGCATATACCCATATTCCCATTCATCCGGCCTCCCGTCAGTATCTCAGATTTTGGGTGGGGAATCTGCATTACCAATACAGAGTGCTACCCTTTGGCCTGGCTTCATCTCCCAGAGTGTTCACCAAGTGCCTGGTGGTGGTAGCAGCAGCTCTCAGGAACCATGGTCTTCAGGTGTTTCCCTTCTTAGATGACTGGCTCATCAAGGATTCCACATCTCAAAGGGTTATTGTAGCGACCCAATGGACTACAAAGCTTGGGTTTCGAAATCAACTTTCCCAAATCCCAACTTCAGCCCTCTCAGAATCTACAGTTCATCAGAGCTGCTCTGGACACTATCCAACTAAGAGCCTTCCTTCCGCAACAACATCTGCAGGCTCTTCTTCAACTCTGTCATGCAGTGTCTTCCCACTCTTCAATCTCAGTGAGATACATTATGGTACTCCTAGGTCACATGGCTTCCACAGTACACATGATTCCTTTTGCCAGACTTCACCCCTGAATTCCTCAGTGGACCCTGGCATCTCAGTGGACGCAGGCTTGCGAAGGTGGTCCTTCGTACTCATTCTAAATTCCTACCTAAAGTGGTATCAGAATTTCATCTCAACCAATCCATTGTTCTTCCAGTGTTTTTTTCCAAGACCTCATTCTCATCCTGGAGAATCAGCTCTTCATACTCTGGACTGTAAACGTGCTTTGGCCTTATACTTGGAACGCACTAAACCACACAGAACTGCTCCTCAACTTTTTATCTCCTTAGATCCAAACAAGTTGGGACATCCAATCTCTAAGCGTACCATCTCCAACTGGATGGCTCCCTTTATCTTTTTCTGCTATGTCCAGGCTGGATTAAAACTACAGAGTCGAGTCACAGCCCACAAAGTCAGAGCCATGGCAGCTTCAGTAGCTTTCCTCAGATCCACTCCTATTGAGGAAATTTACAAAGCTGCTATCTGGTCCTCGGTTCATACTTTCACCTCTCACTATTGTCTGGATGTTTTCTCCAAACGGGATGGCCATTTTGACCAGAGGATACTACAAAATTTATTCTCCTAAGTTGCCAACGCTCCCACCATCCCATTCTGGTTAGCTTGGAGGTCACCCATATGTGAGAATATGCTGCCTGCTTGTCCTGGGATAAAGCACAGTTACTTACCGTAACAGGTGTTATCCAGGGACAGCAGGCAGCTATTCTCACAAACCACCCACCTCCTCTGGTTGGCTTCTCTGCTAGCTATCTGAACTGAGGAGACTCACCCTATGCTGGGCGGGAAGGCACTCACGCATGCGCGGTGCGGCTGACTCGAAACTTCTACTTTTCTACAAGCAAGTCTGCTTGCGAGGGCGTCTGCATCCGGGCTCCGTGGATGACGTCACCCATATGTGAAAATAGCTGCCTGCTGTCCCTAGATAACACCTGTTACGTTAAGTAACTGTGCTCTATGTCAATGGTGCAGTTTTATGGAAGCAGAGAGAGAATCTTAGTCAGAGTAAGGAGAGATTTGGAGAGCCACTTCCAGTCTTTTGTAGTGGTTCTGTTAAAGTCGGATTTAGGAGAGAAGTGCAGCTTCTAGTGTGAATTACAGAGCCACAGGTGAGGTAAATGACTGTCTTCAATGTTGAAGCAGTCTTTTAGGCAGAGGGGACGGACACAGAGATATTGGAGTGCAACGTTCAATAAACAATTCAAGTTACAAGTTTTGATGTCTCGCTAAACACATATCTCCTAATTCGAACCCTTCCCCACCTCACCCATTCCACCCGTGAGAACATGTGTCACTGTATATGGACATCCAGAAATCCATTATAACTCAAACACCCCAAACTGTGCTGTTATCAGGGAACAGTAAATAATTATCCATAACACAGGCAAGTATTAAGAACAGGGATTATCAAATCACCCAATACCCAAGGCTGCTTTTTACACTTATCTTATGTCCCCTCATTTCAGAGTTTTCTTTCAATTGAAAGAGACTCGCCTCATGCACATTTATGCCATGCTCCCGCCTTTCATCCAAAGTATACATATTGAGATCTTTAAGTCTGTTCCCATAGGCTTTATGTCGAAGACCACCGACCATTTTAGTAGCCTTCCTCTGGACCGACTCTATCCTGTTTATATCTTTTTGATGGTGCGGTCTTCAGAATTGTACATAATATTCTAATATTCGTGCAATCTTATGATTCTTGAATTTTCCTAAGATGCAATTGCTCTCGGCGAAGGAGCTGTTTAAAATGTACATGCAGGAGGTATTACAACTATCTAGTGACTCATTGCCTCCTATTAATAAGATCTATTATTTGCCTTTCAAAAAGACACAATCTGCTATGTCACCTATGGAAGTTCTTAATGCAGATGTAGAGACAGTATTGTCAGAGTTATTGGAGACAGTATTGTCAGAGTTATTGGAGACATCACAAGAAATAGTGGAAACGCTTCTGTTTTCTTTGATTTTTGAATCTGATAAAAATTTAATTGATTTGATTTCCATGCATAGATTGGTTTTGTTCAAAGGTCAGAAACTATGGTGATTTCCTGATGTTGGTAAAGAAACACAGTGCAAATGGAAATCTTTATAAGAGCTTTGCCCTCACGTGGTGCAAAATGGTGAAGAATTTTTTTTCGTTTTCCTGTTAAGTTTGGTAAAAATTCAGAATAATAGGTACAGTATGTATTTTATGACCCTGACCACCTTAAATTGTTTCTAGATAATATGTTTCCTGGCCAACAACTCCCCACTTGCAGAACAGAAAGCATTTCAGGAGCTGGGGAAGGGCTTAAAACCTTTTGTTAAGACTAGCTTTTTCAGAAGTACTGCCTACTTATGGAAAGAACATAAGAATAGCCTTACTGGGTCAGACCAATGGTCTATTAAGCCCAGTAGCCTATTCTCATGGTGGCCAATCCAAATCCCTAGTACCTGGCCAAAATCCAAGGAGTAGTAGCATTCTGTGCTACCAATCCAGGGCAAGCAGTGGCAGTAGTCTTTCTCAATAACAGACTATTTCCTCCAGGAAATTGTCCAAACCTTTCTTAAAACCAGCTATGCTATCCGCTCTTACCACAACCTCTGGCAATGCATTCCAGAGCTTAACTATTCTCTGAGTGGAAAAAAATTTCCTCCTATTCGTTTTAAAAGTATTCCCTGTAACTTCGAGTCTTTGTAATTTTTGACGGAATGAAAAATTGATCCACTTGTACCCGTTCTATTCCACTCAGGATTTTGTAAACTTCAATCATATCTCAACTCAGCCGTCTCTTTTCCAAGCTGAAGAGCTCTAACCTTTTTAGTTTTTCCTCAAATGAGAGGCGTTTCATCCCCTTTATCATCTTGGTCGCTCTTCTAGGTTGAACCTTTTCTAGTGCTGCTATATGTTTCTTGAGATAACGAGACCAGAACTGACCGCAATACTCCATATGATATCGCACTATGGAGTGATAGAGGGGCATTATAACATTCTTAGTCTTGTTAACATCACTTTTTTAATAATCTAAACTAAACTAAACCTTAGGTTTGTATACCGCATCATCTCCACATTCGTAGAGCTCGGTACGGTTTACAGGAGATGGGATAGAAAGGAACTACAATGAAAGGTAGAGGTTTACAGGAGATGGGATAGAAAGGAACTACAGTGAAGGGTTAGAGGACCAAGTATGAAGAGATTTTTTGAGGGCTTAGAATGCCAGAGATGGAGAAAGTATCAGATTTTTGAGAATAGCCAGGTCTTCAGATATTTACGGAAAAGTTGGAGGGAACTCAGGTTCCGAAGAGGGGAGGAAAGGTTGTTCCAGAGCTCGTGATTCTGAAGGGAAGGGAGGTCCCTAGTTTTCCTTTATGGGAGATGCCTCTTAATGAAGGGAAGGATAATTTTAATTTGTGGGTGGATCTGGTGGTATTAGGGTTTGAGGAGTTCCAAGAAAGAGGGATACATGGAGGGAGGAACCCATGTAGGATTTTGAAAGCTAGACAGGCGCATTTGAAGTGGACCCTGGCGATTATCGGTAGCCAGTAAAGCTTGGACAGAAGCGGAGAGACATGGTCAAATTTACTTTTTGCGAAGATCAGCTTGGCCGCAGCATTCTGAATCCGCTGGGGTCTATGAAGGTTTTTCTTAGTTAGGCTTAAGTAAATAGAGTTGCAATAGTCCAATCTGGAAAGAATGATGGATTGGACAAGTACGGTAAAGTGATTTTGATGGAAACAGGATCTAACTTTCCTCAGCATGTGAAGGCTGAAAAAGCATTTTTTTACCAAGGAATTGATGTGGTTGTTGAAGGACAATGTAGAATCAATAATGATGCCTAGAACATTGCTTGAGAACTCAAGCGCAGAGTGGAGCCAGAGGGCAGAGAGAAGGAGGAGGGTAGTTGGTTAAGTTTTGGACCAAGCCAAAGGAGTCTTGTTTTGGACTCATTTAGTTTCATTTGAACAATACGGGCCCAGGATTGGAGGTTCATTATACAGGAGGCTATGTTCTCAGAAAGGTTGGTGAGGTTCGAATCTGTCTCAAGGAGGACGAGGAAGTCATCAGCATAAGTGTAAATTGTTTCAAGGGGGGATAGGTGGAGGAGTTTTAGGGAGGTCATATAAATGTTGAAAAGGATGGGAGATAGAGGTGAACCTTGTGGGACTCCACATATCGATTTCCAGGGGGAGGATGAGGTGCCATTCATGTTGACAGCGTAAGAACGAGAACGTAGGAATTTTGAGAACCAGTCAAGGACTGTGGAGTTAATACCTATCTCAGAGAGTTGGTAAAGAGAATGTCATGATGGACAACGTTGAAAGCGGTGGAAAGGTCGAATTGTAGGAGAACGGCGAACTTATTTCGAGAATGAAGTTGTTGAACCTTTGAGATCAAGGAGGTCAATAGGGATTCAGTGCTGAAGTTGGGATGAAAGCCATATTGGTAAGGAAGAAGAATAGAGAATCTCTCTAAGTATGATGAGAGTTGGGTAGATATGATAGACTCTAGCATCTTGGTTAAGAGAGGAATATTTGCTATTGGGCGATAGCTGGATGGCGTGGAAGGATCTAGGTCAGATTTTTTCAGTAGAGGGGTCAAAGCAATATGACCCATTTCTGGGGGGAAAAGGCCCGAATGTAGGGCGGAGTTTATGAGTTTGGTAATAGCAGAGATGGCCAATGCGGGAATTTTCTCATATAGGTAGGAGGGGAATGGGTCCAAGGAACAGTTGCAGGATTTCAGTTTGAGGCAGAGTTTAAAAACCAGGGATTCAGATACGTGCTCAAAGGTAGTCCAGGATCTGTCAGCTGGGATAGGGTTGGAGACCGTTTGGGTAGAATTGGAGTCGGTGGGTATTAGGGAGTTGTAGGAGACAGAAGGTGGGAAGGAGCATCTCGGGGTAGAGACCTTTTCGTGGAAGAATTTTGCCAGAACATCGGCTGAGGGAGAGGAGGGGAGCGAGGTGGGGGTCTTTTTTGGAGGTTAAGGAGCGCCAGATATTAAATAGTGTACTGCTCTGGTTGTTGGATCTGGAGATTTTTTCGCCGTAGTTCTTCCTAGCTTTTTTTAGCACTGTATTGTACAGCTTAATATTGACTCTCCAGGACTGTCTATCTATAGGGGATTTAGATTTTTTTCCAGATGCACTCCAGGGCTCGACATTTTTGCTTTAGTTCTCTGTGATATGGGAGGTATCAAGGGGCCTTGCGGGGGTAGGAGATGGATTTAGTGGAGAGAGGGGCGAGGGAGTGGTAGGTGGACTCAGAGAGAGCAACCCAGTTATGCCAATTAGCTTCTGAGTCTGCAGGCTTAGGAGCGGAGGAGAATAGGTTGAGAAATTTAGACCAGAACAGATCGCTCGTAATTTTTTTGCGGTAGGTAATAGAATTGGAACTGCGGGGTGGAGCCCCAAGGTGCGACATGAAGATGGGGAGACAGAAAGCCCCTAAGAAGTGGTCGGATCAGGGGACATGATCCCAGCGGATGTCATCGGCTGAAGTTTTGTAAGCGGTAAGGTCGAGGAAACTAATGAGGTCTAGTGTGTGCCCCTTTTCATGGGTTGGGGATGGAGCAGGGGGGGAAGCCAAGGAAGGTGAGGAAGCTAATAAACTCAACCATATCCTTGCTGGTGATGTCATCTAGGTGGAGATAATTCCTAGCATCCTGTTTCCTTTTTTGGCTCCCGCCGCATATTGCGTGGAAGGTTTCATTGTATTGTCTATGATGACACCCAGATCCTTTTCTTGGACGCTAAACCCCAAGGTGGACCATAGTATCTAGTAACTGTGATTTGGGTTATTCTTCCCAATGTGCATCACTTTGCATTTGTCCACATTCAATTTCATCTGCCATTTGAATGCCCAGCACCGGCTGCAACATGTATGACTACCTCCCCTCGGGGACTAGGGCATACATTTGCAGCCGATGCAAGGAGCTGGACAGCCTGAAACTGCAAGTTCGGCTGCTGGAGGGAACTGTGATGGAACTCGAAGAACTCCTTGCGAGGAAGGAGGAAAACTGCATGCAGGAGAAGTTGCTAAGGGAGCCCGATACCAGCGAAGGGATCGTGGAACTAGAAAGATTTATCGAGGAAGCCCACCAGCAACACGTAGAGATCCCAGGGCTGGAAAGCTGTACCCAGGATACCCAGACAGAAGGCCTGGAAGAGAGGAGAGAAGACATCCATGCAAACACAGAAAAAACCGAAGATGAGGTAGGAGACATCCACACACCAGGAGAAAGGGTGAGAACACAGGAAGACGTCCTCCCATCTGAAGAGCCGAAAACTATTTCAAGAGTAGCACTGGAGGAAGAAGGCTGGCCTTATACCATAGATGTGGACTTAAGACCCCCGAGAAACCCCCGAATAAAGAAGATGGGGATCATCGTAGGTGACTCCATTATACGTCACGTGGATCACCTTTGAACCTCACTGCATTGCACAGCACAGTGTTTGATTTTACAACTGCCATTATTTTTATTGTTTTAAAGTTGTTTTATATTCAGTTTTCAAGTTAATTTTATTGTTTTATTTATGCTATTATTGTTTGTTCCAGTTGCTTCCTGAAGGCTTTTCTGCCGCCGCACAGCGGCGGCACGTTCCAGACTCCGCCCTCCCTCTTACCGTTGCTTCCTGAAGGCTTTTCTGCCGCCGCACAGCGGCGGCACGTTCCAGACTCCGCCCTCCCTCTTACCGGTACATGTCTTATAAATTGGAGCACTTTGCGGCGCACGCCGCAAAGGCGCGCACTTAAGGAGCAGGTTCTGCTCCTTAATGCGCTCCTTTATGCGATACTTGTTGGCACATTAAAAATCTTTAATACAATAGCACTGAAGTTAAAAAACCGTCTCCTAGTCCTTGGTCAGTTGCAGCACTCAATTTTTACATCATATATACTTTATCTAATTCTACTTTTATTCTTAAACAATTGTCTTAATTCTTACTCACAAGACGCTACTAAAACTCATATGACATTACACTATAAATATATAATGGATAATTCTTCTTCCACTTTTCAAGACCATTCTACTGCATCTATCCCGGTAATTTGGGGAAATAGATCAACAAAATTAAAAAACAAATTAAATATTTCTCGCTACCCCGAACGTCGAGAAATTCCCTTACTTTCCCAACAAACACCCTCTTTAATCTCTCATCAAGTATATTCCACTACAATAAATTCATCATCCCTAGATGTGGAAACCAAACAACTTAAGATAGGTTTAATTAATATACGTTCCATAAAATCAAAGTATCATATTCTAAAAGATCTCATTATACAAAATTATTTTGATGTTTTATGTCTAATCGAAACATGGCTTGTAGAAGGGGAGGAAGCATACCTTAGTTATGCATGTCCTCCTGGTTTTTCTTTTATATTTAATCATCGTTACAATAAAAAAGGCGGAGGTTTAGCAACTATTTACCAAAGTTCCCTTTCATTAACTAAAATTGACTTTTCAACAAACACACATATTGAATACATACAATTTTCTATTCATACAAAACCAAAAACTGATATTTTTTTATTATATGTACCACCCCCAATTAATAATGATACTCTTAACCACTTACAAACTCTTCTCTTTGACTTTGGTTCATCAACACCAAATCCATTAATTTTAGGAGATTTTAATATTCATTTTGATGATCCTACCAACAACTATACTAAATCTATGCTTTCTCTAATTAAAGATTTAGACTTACATCTTTTAATGACGCAACCAACCCATCAAGCTGGTCATATATTGGATATGGCTATAATTCCCATTTCAATGACTTTAAATTATATTGTAAATTCATTACACCCAGTTCCATGGTCAGATCACTTTTTAATTTCAATATCATTATTTCTTTCACACAGTACACATCATTGTGAGTCCCGGATACTTAATATTAGAGACTTCAGAAATCTTACAACAGAATCAATTCGGTCATCCTTTAAGTTAGATTTCTCTGATACAATAAATACTGACATTGAAATTTTATTAACACAATGGACCACCTCTATAAACACATTACTTGATGATCTTGCTCCATTACAAACTAAAACATTTTCAGCAAAACGAACAAAAAACCCATGGTATACAGTAGATCTAGCACTTATGAAAAAACAACTTAGGTCTATTGAACGAAAATGGAGGAAAAATAAAACGCATGAAAATACTCAACTATATAAAGAACACTCAAAAATATATAAATTAAAAATTAACCACACAAAAGAAAAATTTTATTCAGAAAAAATACAAAAAGCTAAGAATCCAGCAACACTTTATGCATTATTAAATTCTTTAACAAATACAAAAAAACAGCAAACACAAGCTCTTAGCTCTTTACCAACAGCTCAAGCCCCTTTCAGATTATTTCATTGAAAAAATTATAAATATTAGAAAATCTTTGACGAAACAACACTCTAATATTGAACAAGATCATATAATCACAAATTTGCCGTATTCAACATGTTCTAATTTCAATCTGCCTAATCTTACGGAATTAGAAACTATAATAAAATTCATTAATATTAAGAGCTCAAATGCAGATTCATATCCTCCATTTATCTTAAAAAATTTTTTTGAAATTTTTGGTCCTTTTGTCCTAAAATTAATAAATGAAAGTCTTACGCAAAGCATTATTCCTAAATCTTGGAAATCTTCTATTATTCGCCCTATCATTAAAGATCATAAGATGAGTTCAGAAAATGTTTCAAATTATAGGCCAAGAGCTAATCTTCCTTTTATGGCAAAATTGACGGAAAAAATTGTGTTCAACCAAGTTGCAGAATTTATTGAGAAAACTAATGTCCTTCATCCAAACCAGACAGGATTCCGACAATACCACAGTACAGAACATTCGTTAATAGGAATGACTTCTTCGATACACTACTTCTTGGATCATCACCAATCAGTTTTATTAATATCTATTGATCTTTCTGCTGCCTTTGATACCATAGACCATCATATTCTATTAGACAGACTTCAAACAATTGGCATTACTGACCAAGTATTATCATGGTTCATATCTTATTTCACAGATCGCACATCCACAGTTACATTTAATAATACAAATTCTAAAAGCTCACTATCTTCCCATGGTATTCCTCAAGGATCTATCTTATCCCCTTTACTTTTCAATATTTTTTTGGCACCATTGATGACAGTCTGTCAATCAATAGGATTTCATGTTTTCGCATACGCGGATGATATTCAACTTTTGCATCCATTAGATCCCAACAGTACTTCAGACATCATATCAATAAATAATAAACTTGAACAAATTCATCAATGGTTAGATATAAATAGGTTGGCCCTCAATATTGAAAAAACAAAAATATTACTTTTTCCTTGGAAAGAAACTTCTAAAATTATTGTGCCCATCATTATAAAAAACATTCCTCTTCAAATAGTTGACAGTATTAAAATTCTAGGAGTTACATTTGACAGCAAATTAACCTTTCATGAACATATAAGCAATACCATTAAATCTTCATTTTATAGACTTCGTCAAATACGTTCTCTCTCGCAATATCTTTCTTCTAAATCATTAAATATCCTGGTACACTCTCTAATAATTTCCAAAATTGATTATTGCAACGCCCTCTTTCAAGGGATTACACAAAAAGAAATAAGAAGGTTACAAATAATTCAAAACACCGCCATTAAATTAATAACAAAAAAAAAAAAATTTGATCACGTAACGCCACTTCTCAAAAATGCCCACTGGCTTCCAGTATCGCACAGAATAACATATAAAATATGTCTGCTTACTTTTAAAGCAATGCTTTTTAGAACTCCGGCCTTTATCTATAAAACTCTAATTCCCTATTCCACTAATAGAACATTGAGGTCCAATGAACAACATTTACTAACAGTTCCTTCTCTTAAAATTATAAATACAAGAAGACAATTTATCTTTTCGGTTACAGCGCCACAAATATGGAATTCCCTGCCAATCTATTTAAGAAAAGAACATGATATCGATAAATTTAAGATCAACCTAAAAACGTTCCTTTACAAAGACGCTTTCGATTAAGTACTCATAAACAGGAACACAATGATGCATTAATTTTAATTCCCAACCTCATGTTTTGCCCTTACCTCTCTTTTTATTGAATTTTGTATTTCTTATCCCTTTTCCCTTTTATTCATGTCTTGTCAAGTATGTATATAGTATATGTTTACTGATTATGGACAATTAATGTTTTAGATTATATTTAATTCTTATTTTTTATTTTTTAATAAGGTAATTTTGTATTCACTTCTATTACTTTGTATTTATGTTCATCGCTTTGAAAATATGACAAAGCGATTAATCAAAAATTTAATAAACTTGAAACTTGACAGCCACACCGCAGGAGGAAGAGAGGACAGAATCGTCACCTGTCTGCCTGGAGCAAGAGTGAAGGATGTGGCCAACAGGATCTCCAAGATCATAGACAGCGCAGGGGGAGAGGATACTGCTGTGCTCATCCACGTGGGAACAAATGATGTGAGCGGACGGAAGTACGACAGGGAAGAGATGAAGGGCCAGCTCCGCTCACTTGGAAGACAGCTGAAGATCAGGGAGGTGAAGGTGGCCTTCTCCGAGATCCTCCCAGTACCAAGAGCAGATGGAAAGAGACAAGGGGAATTGCAAGCTATTAACGCCTGGATGAGACGATGGTGAGAAGAAGAAGGCTTTGACTTTGTGCGCAACTGGACGGCATTCTGGGGAAAAAGCAAGTACTACAGAAAGGATGGACTACACCTCAACAAGGAAGGAGCAAGAGTATTGGCAGGCAACATGAAGAAGGCCATCGAGAAGGCTTTAAACTAACAAATAGGGGAAAGCCGACAGTCGACCACCAGTCGATGGCACGGACGACAGGATGCCCCGATGAAGAAACCATGGGCTACTACTCATACACAGGAGGGGACGACCTCACAGCAAATAAAGAAGACAAGGCAGGAAGGGACAACTCAGACACAGGAGGGGATGACCGTACAGCAAACAAGAGAGACAACACTGGAGCGGTTAAGGAAACCGTGAAAGAAACAGTAGAGACAGTAAAGAGTAGGAAGTCCAAAAAGGTAACACGAAGAGAACTCAAATGTATGTATACAAATGCTAGAAGTCTAGGAAACAAAATGGGGGAAATCATTTGCATAACAGAAACATGGTGGAACGAAGAAAACAAATGGGACACAGTGCTACAGGGATACAAACTATATAGAAGAGATCGAGTAGGGCAGAAAGGTGGAGGTATTGCCCTATATGTTCAGGAAGGAGTAGAATCTGTTGAAGTGGCTACGACGGAAATGAAAGAGAAGCTAGAGTCCCTCTGGATCAAGATTCTTGGCCAAAACAGCGCAGACACAAAAATTGGCCTTTACTATCGTCCGCCAGGACAGGCGGAGGAAACTGACTCAGAAATGATAGAGGAAATCAAACAAGAATGCAAGACAGGCAATGCAATAATATTGGGAGACTTCAATTTCCCGAGGATAGACTGGAAACTAGGAACCTCCAACTGCGGCAAGGAGGCCAAGTTCCTGGAGGCGCTAGGGGATTGCTTCCTGGAACAAATGGTAAAAGAGCCGACAAGAGGCAACGCCACCCTGGACTTGGTACTAAATGGCCTCACGGGTCCGACAAAAGAAGTAGAAGTTACGGTACCGCTGGGGACGAGCAATCACAATGTGATCAGATTTAAGCTTGACATCGGGAATATAAAACATGCCAAAACCCTAACCAAAACCTAAAACTTTAAAAAGGGCAAATACGATCACATGAGAGCCATGGTGAAAAAACGACTCAAGAAAAAGGTGGACAAACTTGAAACGGTAGACCAGGCATGGTCCCTACTGAAAAATACTATCACATAAGCACAAAATCTCCACATTCCGAGGATCTCCAAAGAGGGGAGAACAAAAGGTAAGGGAGAACCGGCATGGCTTACCAAACAGGTGAGGGAAGCCATAAAAGAAAAGAAGGACTCTTTCAAAAAATGGAAACACATGAAAACAACCGAAGCATGGAAAAAACATAAAGATTATCAGAAGAAATGTCACAAGGCGGTGAGGGATGCCAAAAAGGACTATGAGGAAAAAATAGCGCAAGAGGCCAAAAACTTCAAACCCTTCTTTAGATACGTGAAAGGGAAAAAACCCACAAAAGAGGCGGTGGGACCCCTGGACGACCAGGGAAGAAAAGGGTACATCAAAGAGGATAAACAAATTGCAGACAAACTAAATTCCTTCTTTGCGTCCGTCTTTACGGAGGAGGATACCGCAAAAATACCAGAAGCAGTGAAAGTGTTTAGTGGAGTAATAGAAGACAGCCTCACCACAGTTGAAGTGGAGTTGGACCAGATATACTACCAGATCGACAAACTTAAAAGTGACAAATTCCCTGGACCGGATGGAATTCATCCGAGAGTTTTAAAGGAATTGAAGGTTGAAATCGGAGAGCTATTGCAAAAACTTGCCAATCTGACAATCAGAACTGGACAGATACCAGAAGACTGGAAGATAGCAAACGTCACGCCAATTTTCAAAAAAGGATCGAGAGGGGAACCGGGCAACTACAGACCTGTGAGCCTTACGTCTGTCCCTGGAAAGATGGTTGAAGCACTGATCAAGGATAGCATAGTCCGGCACCTAGATACACACGACTTGATGAAACCCAGTCAACATGGGTTCAGGAAAGGGAAATCATGTTTAACGAATTTACTTCAATTTTTTGAGACCGTGAACAAGCAAATTGATAGTGGAATGCCGGTGGACATAATATATTTGGACTTCCAGAAGGCGTTCGACAAAGTTCCACATGAAAGACTTCTCAGGAAACTACAAAGCCATGGTATAGAGGGAGATATACACAGGTGGATAGGCAAATGGCTGGAAAACAGAAAGCAGAGAGTGGGCATAAATGGGAAGTTCTCAGACTGGGAGAAAGTGACTAGTGGTGTGCCCCAGGGCTCAGTTCTTGGGCCGATCCTATTTAATGTTTACATCAATGACCTGGAAGAAGGAGTATCCAGTGAGATCATTAAATTTGCAGACGACACAAAGCTATGCCGGGCAATCAGATCGCAGGAGGATAGCGAGGAACTCCAGAGCGACTTGTATCAGTTAGAGAAATGGGCAGAGCAATGGCAGATGAAGTTCAACGTGGAGAAATGCAAAGTAATGCATTTAGGTAGTAAGAATAAGGAACACGAGTATAGAATGTCAGGCGCAACTCTGGGTAAGAGCGAACAAGAAAAGGACCTGGGTGTACTGATAGATAGGACCCTGAAGCCATCGGCACAATGCGCGGCAGCGGCAAAGAAAGCAAACAGAATGTTGGGCATGATAAAGAAAGGAATCACGAGTAGATCGGAGAAAGTCATAATGCCGCTTTATAGAGCAATGGTCAGACCACACTTGGAATACTGTGTCCAACATTGGTCTCCCAACCTAAAGAAGGATATAAAACTGCTTGAGAGGGTGCAGAGACGAGCAACGAAGCTAATAAGAGGTATGGAGAACTTGGAATATGAGGAACGACTCAAGAAACTGGGACTGTTCTCCCTTGAGAAGAGGAGGCTGCGAGGGGACATGATCGAGACGTTCAAAATGCTGAAAGGCATCGATAAAATAGAGCAGGAAAATAAATTATTTACATTGTCCAACGCGACACGGACAAGAGGACATGATTTGAAGCTAAGGGGGGACAAGTCCAGGACAAATGCCAGGAAGTTCTGCTTTACACAGTGAGTGGTAGACGCCTGGAATGCTCTCCCAAAGGAGGTTATTAAGGAATCCACTGTGCTAGGATTCAAAGGCAAATTAGATGCACATCTCCTTACGAGAGGCATAGAGGGATATGGGTGACTAAAACTACATCAGGTGTATACCTGACTGGGCCTCCGCGTGTGCGGATCGCCGGACTCGATGGACCATGGGTCTGATCCGGAGATGGCAGTTCTTATGTTCTTATGTTCAGTCTTCCAATTTCCTAAGGTCCGCCTGCAATTTTTCACAATCTACATGTGTTTTAACAACTTTGAGCAGTTTATAATAATAATAATAATAATAACTTTATTTTTATATACCGCCAACTATCTTGCGACTTCTAGGCGGTTTACAATAAAGAGAAGTGGTTTACAATATAGAGAAACTGTAGTTACAATATAGATAAACTGTAGTTACAATAAAGAGAGACTGTACATACAGCGGATTAAAGGGTATAACATTGTACATCTGGTAGTTCCAACATTAATAAATATTAACAGCAGTTTGTGTGCTGTGCTGCTTACACATGATTAGAAATGTTCCTTAAATTGAATATAGTGTTCATGGTTGGTGATTGGGTTGGGGTTTATAATTTAATGATTTGGGTATGTTGTGGTATTATAAAGGGGGCTGATGTTCTGGTTCGTTATCTAAGTATTTCAAGAACAGGTATGTTTTTAGGTGTTTCCTAAATTCACCATAGTTGGTTGTATATGCAATTAGTTTTTCTAAGTCTTTGCCCCATGTGGCTGCTTGGTACGATAACAGTTGTTGATGGTATCTCTTATATTTACACCCTCTAGCCAGTTTAGTGTCATCTGCAAATTTAATCAGCTCACTCGTCATTCCAATTTCCAGATAATTTATAAATAAGTTAAATAGCACCAGTCCCAGTACAGATCCCTGTGGCACCATTGAGAAAAATGACCATTTAACCCTACCCTCTGTTTTCTATCCGATAACCAATTCCTAATCCACAACTGAATTTTGCCACCTATTCTATGACTCTTTAATTTTCTCAGGAGGAACTTTATCAAAAGCTTTCTGAAAATCTAGATACACTATATCAACTGGATCACCTTTATCTACATGTTTATTCACACCTTCAAAGAAGTCAAGCAAATTGGTGAGGCAAGATCTCCCTCAGCTGAACTCATGCTGACTCCTTTTCATTAAATCATGTTTGTTTACGTGTTCCACAATTTATTATAATTGTTTCCACCATTTTGCCTAGCACTGAAGTCAGGCTTACCGGTCTGTAATTTCCAAGATCTCTCCTGGAACCCTCTTTAAAAATCAGCATAACATTGGCCACCCTCCAATCTTCAGGTACTACAGACAATTTTAGCAACAAGTTACAGATCACTAACAGCAGGTCAGCAATTTCATGTTTTAGTACCCTGGAATGTATAACATCTGGTCCAGGTGATTTATCACTTTTTAACTTGTCGATTTGGCTTAGTATGTCTTCTAGATTCACCGAGATTTCTTTCAGTTCCTATGCATCATCATCCTTAAATTATTTCCGGTTCAGGTATAGGGTGGCCATAAAGACTGAAGCAAATAATTCATTCAGTCTCTCTGCTATGGCCTTATCCTCCCTGAACGCAACTTTTGTCCTTGATCATCCAACAGTCCCATGGATTCCCTCACAGGTTTTCTGCTTCTGTTGTACCTAAAAAATTGTTATTAGTTTTTGTCTCTTTTGCAAGTTTCTCTTCATATTCTTTCTTAGATGTCTTTATCAAAGCTTTGCATCTAATTTGCCATTGCTTGTGTCTCTCCTTATTTTCTTTATTCGGATCCTTTTTCCATTCTTTAAAGGATTTTTTTTTGGCTCTAATAACCTCTTTCACTTCACCTTTTAACCACACCGGTTTTCGTTTCCTCTTCTTTCCACCTTTTCTGATACATGGAATACATCTGGTCTGGGCTTCCACTATGGTATTTTAAAATAACAATATTAAGAAAATATTGAAGCAACCCAGACACCTATATTAAACGTAATTCAATAAAAAAAAAAGTGTCTAAACTGTTTAGTGTTAGGTGGTTGAATGAAAACAGCACTGATAGTTAATTTACAAAATAGACCTCAGAATCCATAGGCTCAGGAAGTCAAAGCTTCATCAAAGAGCGAATGTCACCAGGGCAGGATTAACCAATAGGCCAAGTAGGCATGTGCCTAGGGCCCAAAATGGTCAGGGGGGCCCGATGAAGGAGGGCATCAACATTGTTTTTTTCCAAACGGTGATGGGCCCCTCCAGCATCGATCGGCAATGCGGGCCCCCTGATCGCCAACACGGGCCCCACCCTAATCGGCAATGCAGCCCTCCCCCATCGACGGAAAGTAAGACAAGCAAGCAACGCGGGTAAGAAAGGCAATGGGAACTGTAATTGTGCAAGCGGTGCTGCTTGCCCAAAGCTTCCCTTTGACGCAGTTTCCTGTTTCCGAAAGGGCGCATGGTGGGGTGGGACAGGGCAAGGGGCCCAGTGTACTTGTGTGCCTAGGGGCCCTTGACGAATTAATCCTGCCCTGTATGTCACTATCATAGGTCTGCTCCGGGAAACCAAACTAGAGGGTAAAAACTTCTACAATATAGGAGAAAAACCACACTCTAGCAAAAAAAAAAAAAAAAAAACCACACCTCAGGTTTAAGTAAATGTGCTTAAAAAATTTTCTATGGCCACCAAAACAACAAACATACAAAACTACTAAGAAGGGGGAGCAACAACAACAGAAAAGAGAAACCCACTATGCTCACACATTCATACCAAAAATAGTCAGCTGATATCCCACACATGCGAGTTAATTTAGCCTTGCAGTACTGTACAGTTTCAGCCGATGATTGTAATCCAAAGAGCAACTTCCAGGTTTCTCAGACATTGTGTTAGTAAATCTCAACAAGAGAAAATGTACATCCTTGTTTCGCTGGATATGCTGCGTCAGGAGATGCCCACTTCTAAACACTAACTGCACAACCTGTGGAAGAGCGGAGCGGCTTTAAAAACCGTCAATACTGATGTAAGCAAGGCGTGAAATTCAAAGCGCTAGATCTTAAAGGGGCTTAAATAGACATAAAAGAAAATAAGAAACAGAATGACAAAGCAAAAAACAGAAAATACAGAAAGACAATATCTAATTCCCATACCAAAAGGAAAAATTATGTCAGTATTGACGGTTTTTAAAGCCGCTCCGCTCTTCCCCAGGTTGTGCAGATACTATTTAAAAGTGGGCGTCTCCTGCCGCAGTTGTAGGACTTCCAGAGCCCTAGAATTTGCGGAAGCCGCTCAGGAAGCCACTCAGCGCCAAGCAGCAGTGCCAAAGCGCGCTCCTGCTCTGTACCACTCGGTGGCTAAAGCCAGAACTCGCAGCAGCAACCAACCGGGTTAGCGTGGAAAGCTCACCCCTGCTCGCTGCACCTCTGGACCACCAGGAATTCCAGCAGCAGAGGAGATAAGATGGACAGGGCAGGGAGGGGGGACAGGGTCAGAGCTTGGCAACTCGGTGGAAGCCTGCAATAAGTCTGGGAGGAGGGCGGGTGTGCACTGGCTCCTGGCCCGAATATAAACCAGGACCTCTATTTTTGGGCCAATTTTTTGGCCCCCAAATCCCTTTTTATATTTGAGTATATATGGTATTCTTTTCTTTAATAACTTTCCCACACAATTTTGTCATGAGTTTTATAGTTCTGAAGAACCAGCTGTACTTATCTTAAAACTGTTCATACTGCATGGCCTGGGGAGGCTGAACCAGACATGTTTTGCTGTCATAGCTGTATCAAGGGTCCTCCCTAGAAAAAATAGCCCAATAATTATATGTTCATATTAGATGATATAACAACTTTTACTCACATACACCATTACTCCCCACTACCTCATTTGATATGAAATACCGTTTCATGCCTTCTAGTTTGCACAAGTTTGGCAAGACAAGATTGTGATGGCGTTCATTAATCAAGTTTAAAGGGCTCATTCTCAGCTGACTCAAATGTATTGACCAATCACCAACCTGAACTCAGAACAGAGACATCCATTCAAATAACATAACATGAATATTATGAAAATAATTACAATATTTCCATGACCAGTGAGGAGGGTATTTATGAGCAACTTGAAAAACTGAAGGTGGACAAAGAGATGGGACCAGACGGGATCCATCCCAGGATACTAAGGGAGCTCAGAGAGGTTCTGGCGAATCCTATTAAAGACTTGTTCAACAAATCTCTGGAGACAGGAGTGATTCCTGGGGATTGGAGGAGAGCGGATGTGGTCCCTATTCATAAAAGTGGTCACAAGGATGAAGCAGGAAACTACAGGACGGTGAGCCTCACTTCGGTTGTTGGAAAAATAATGGAAGTGTTACTGAAAGAAAGGATAGTGCACTTCCTTGAATCTAATGGGTTACAGGATCTGAGGCAACATGGCTTTACAAAAGATAAATCGTGCCAAACGAACCTGATTGAATTTTTTGATTGGGTGACCAGAGAGCTGGATCGAGGACATATGCTAGATGTAATTTACTTGGATTTCAGCAAAGCCTTTCCTCATACAGTTCCTCATAGGAGGCTGTTGAACAAACTTGAAGGGCTGAAGTTAGGACCCAAAGTGGTGAACTGGGTCAGAAACTGGCTGTCGGACAAATGCCAGAGAGTGGTGGTTAATGGAAGTCGCTCGAAGGAAGGAAAGGTGACTAGTGGAGTCCCTCAGGGTTCGGTGCTGGGGCCAATCCTGTTCAATATGTTTGTGAGTGACATTGCTGAAGGGTTATAAGGAAAAGTGTGTCTTTTTACAGGTGATACCAAGATTTGTAACAGAGTAGACACCGAAGAGGGAGTGGAAAATATGAAAAAGGATCTGCAAAAGTTAGAGGAATGGTCTAATGCCTTTCAACTAAAATTCAATGCAAAGAAATGCAGAGTAATGCATTTGGGGATTAATAATAGGAAGGAACCGTATATGCTGGGAGGAGAGAAGCTGATATGCACGGATGGGGAGAGGAACCTTGGGGTGATAGTGTCCGAAGATCTAAAGGCGAAAAAACAGTGTGACAAGGCAGTGGCTGCTGCCAGAAGGATGCTGGGCTGTATAAAGAGAGACGAAGTCAGTAGAAGGAAGAAGGCGTTGATACCCCTGTATAGGTCATTGGTAAGGCCCTACTTGGAGTATTGTGTTCAGTTTTGGAGACCGTATCTGGCGAAGGACGCAAGAAGACTTGAGGCGGTCCAGAGGAGGGCGACGAAAATGATAGAAGGCTTGCGCCAGAAGACGTATGAGGAGAGACTGGAAGCCCTGAATATGTATACCCTAGAGGAAAGGAGAGACAGGGGAGATATGATTCAAACGTTCAAATACTTGAAGGTATTAACATAGAACAAAATTTTTTCCAGAGAAAGGAAAATGGTAAAACCAGAGGACATAATTTGAGGTTGAGGGGTGGTAGATTCAGGAGCAATGTTAGGAAATTCTACTTTACGGAGAGGGTAGTGGATGCTTGGAATGCGCACCCGAGAGAGGTGGTGGAGAGTAAAACTGTGACTGAGTTCAAAGAAGCGTGGGATGAACACAGAGGATTTAGAATCAGAAAATAATATTAAATATTGAACTAAGGCCAGTACTGGGCAGACTTGCACGGTCTGTGTCTATATATGGCCGTTTGGTGGAGGATGGGCTGGGGAGGTCTTCAAGGGCTGGGAGGGTGTAGATGGGCTGGAATAAGTCTTAACAGAGATTTCAGCGGTTGGAACCCAAGCACAGTACCGGGTAAAGCTTTGGATTATTGCCCAGAAATAGCTAAGAAGAAAAAATTAAAAAAACATTCAGATCTTTATCTGCCATCATCTACTATGTTACTATGTAAATCTCCCCGCTTTCAAAAACAATTGGATGGTAAGTGGTGGTGCTGAGGACCTGGTAATTAAATGCTGAAGACTTTATGAGCATATTCTGTGAGCATAATTTGTGCACACTTGGGTGAACAGAAGGACTGATGATTTATGAGTAAGTTGCCCAAGTATATTTGTATATATTTATAAGAAAGCCAATAATATTAAGTGGAATTGATACTATATTTTGCAGCACAACCATTGGGAACAGCCATTTTACAAAAAAAGAAAACAAGGTCTAATTTTGAGCAACATCATTCTAAGCTTTGAAACATATAAAATGCAATACTTAGGCATATAACCTACATATGCAAGTGCCAGATTTTAACAAAACCAGTAGACATATTTTCTTTGTTGAATGGAAAATACATACCTTTTTGAAACTGATATACCATGGACATTCACATGTACAGAACATTTTGGCTTTTCTACAACACTGCTTAGGTAGATGTTCAAATGCTACAAAAGCCTTCTAAACGACCTGCTTAGATTCCAAACTAGTTAGGTGCTTACTGCTGAAAATCAGTGTTTAATTTCTAAACTTCCCACTGCTACCTCCTTTTTAGGCTTCTAAATGTATCGTAGGTACTTGGCCCTAGTCAAATTTCAAAGGAGCCAGCAATTGACTACTGTTATATTAATAACAAGAAGAGGTAAAAGAATCTGTTAAAAAAATTCTATTCCAGGAATATATTGTGAATATATGATTTTCCAGCTGATAAATATTGGATGTAATTTCATAGGTTTTTATAAAAATATTTTGTATCAATGTAATTCTTAGATTACTGTCCCAATCTCAATGTAATCCCTTTCAAATTAATTGGTATTAGTAGATAAATATAATGTAATTATGGAAAGCATAATCAACACATCTGTCTAAAACCTGTTATCATGATTCCCTGAACTAAAAGTAAGGAAAGAAAATGTTCACTACTTCAGTCTTTTTTTTAAATCTGTTTTTCCCTAGGGTCTGAATGGACCTGCTGGACAGAAGGGAGAGGTAAGCTTCAATCAAACGACTCAGAGAGCCTTTTACAAAGGCACACTAAGCGTTTAGCGTGCGCTAAATCTACACGTACGCTAGCACATGCTTGTTGGTCTATGGGCGTGTTAGCGTTTAGAACGTGCTAAAACGGCTAACATGCCTTTGTAAAACAGGTCTTAGTTTCTGCAGCTTTGCCCCATTAAACCTCTTTGGAAAAGCAGTGTTAGCCCAGCTGTATGAAAGGTGTCACAAACCACACTGTTCTCCCTGAAGTCCACCTAAGAGGCCAGATATTGGGATGACAGTTATGGTCATGAAGACAATTGTTTCTAATCTAATCCTTAGCATTTCTTATCCGCTTATTCCTAAAATGGGCCCAAAATAGAGTACATTAAGGGAACAAATACAATTGATTGGGAAAAAATTAATTAATCTTGCAAAAAGAGATTATGGGCTCCTTTTACAAAGGTGCGCTAGCATTTTTAGCGCATGCCCAAGATTAGCGTGCGCTAGCCGAAAAATTACTGCGTGCTTAAAAGGAGGTGGTAGCAGCTAGCGCGCGGGGCATTTTAGCACGCACTAAAACCGCTAGCGCACCTTTGTAAAAGGAGCCCTATGTCCTTACCTTGATAATATCTTTTCCAGTAGATAGATGTCATTCTGGACAAGCAAGTTAAATCCCCATGTCTGTGAGGCATATGCAGAAAGAAAATACACTGGATATTTCTGCAATATTCCTACTTCACTGGGAGCTCTGCTGCCACCTGCAGTTAGTACCCAAGCAAGCAAGAGCTCCATTGAAATTATATAAAATAAGGACAAAAATAGGAAATTTCCCAAACAAATGAACTGTTCTGCTCAAACATACTAACACTCAGACACTCAGAGGGGCATAATCAAAACAAAGTCTAAGTCCATTTTGGGCCTAGGGCGCTAGTTGCCCAAAGTCGGCAGCGTCTAAAGTCCATTCTCAAAAAATATGTCCCAGATTTTTTTCTTTTCAAAAATTGTCTACTTCTATGTCCAGACATTTGATCGTCCAGACCGCTAGTACATATATCTTTATACTACATTCTTGTCTAAAAAACTGTCCAAGTCCCAAACGCTTAAAACAAGATCTTTTGGACATGGGAGAGGCCAGCAAAGTGATGGGACTGGCCACCGAGACATGGCAATAGAGTAGTGGGGCACCTTACAAGGCACTGCTGTGAACTTCACAAAAAGGATGCCACATAAACATCTCACCACAACTCCCTTGCATGGTGAGCCCCCCAAAACCTACTATACCCGCCTGTCTGCAAACCCAATAGCCCTTATGGCTGCAGGTGCCATCTATATGGCAGTACAGTAGGGTTTGGAGAGGTTTTACTGGACTCACATTTTCTATCATTAATGCAGTGGTTAAAGTGGCTTAAGAACATAAGAAGCGCCATCTCCGGATCAGACCTTCGGTCCATCAAGTCCGGTGCTTTTGAAGCCTAGGACTGTCGATTCCGCAATAATCTCCCCTGGGAGAGTATTCCAGATGTCAACCACTCTCTGTGTGAAGCAGAACTTCCTGATATTAGTCCTGAACTTGTCCCCCCTTAGCTTCATTTCATGTCCTCTTGTCCGTGTCAAATTGGACAATGTAAATAATCTCTGCTCTATTTTGTCGATTCCTTTCAGTATTTTGAAGGTCTCGATCATATCCCCACGCAGTCTCCTCTTCTCAAGGGAGAACAATCCCAGTGTTTTAAGTCGATCCTCATATTCCAGTTTCTCCATACCCTTCACCAGTTTAGTCGCTCGTCTCTGCACCCTCTCCAGCAGTTTTATATCCTTCTTTAGGTAGGGAGACCAATGTTGGACGCAGTATTCCAAGTGGGGTCTGACCATTGCCCTATAAAGCGGCATTATAACTTTCTCCGATCTACTCGAGATTCCTTTCTTTATCATGCCCAACATTCTATTTGCCTTCTTTGCCGCTGCTGCGCATTGTGCCGACGGCTTCAGGGTCCTATCTATCAGTACACCCAGATCCCTTTCTTGTTCACTTTTTCCCAGAGTTGCACCTGACATTCTGTACTCGTATTCCTTATTTTTACTGCCTAAATGCATTACCTTGCATTTCTCCACGTTGAACTTCATATGCCATTTCTCCGCCCATTTTTCTAACCGACACAAATCGCTCTGGAGTTCCTCACTGTCCTCCTGCGATCTGATTGCCCGGCAGAGTTTTGTGTCGTCTGCAAACTTGATGATTTCACTGGATGTTCCGTTTTCCAGGTCATTGATATAAATATTAAAAAGGATCGGCCCAAGTACCGAGTCCTGGGGTACACCACTAGTCACTTTCTCCCAGTCGGAGAACTTCCCATTAATGCCCACTCTCTGCTTCCTGTTATCCAGCCATTTGCCTATCCATCTTTGTATATCTCCCTCTATGCCATGGCTTTGTAGTTTCCTGAGAAGTCTTTCGTGTGGAACTTTGTCAAATGCTTTCTGGAAGTCCAAGTATATTATGTCCACCGGCTTTCCACTATCAATTTGCTTGTTTACGGTCTCAAAGAATTGGAGTAAATTCGTCAAACACGATTTCCCTTTCCTGAATCCATGTTGACTGGGTTTCATCAAGTCGTGTGTGTCCAAGTGCTGAACTATGCTATCCTTGATCAGTGATTCAATCATCTTGCCGGGGACAGACGTAAGACTCACAGGTCTATAGTTGCCCGGTTCTCCTCTCGATCCTTTTTTGAAAATTGGCGTGACGTTCGCTTTCCTCCAGTCGTCTGGTATTTGACCAGTTCTGATTGACAGGTTTGCAAGTTTTTGCAATAACTCTCCGATTTCAACCTTCAATTCCTTCAAGACTCTCGGGTGAATTTCATCCGGTCCAGGGGATTTGTCACTTTTAAGTTTGTCGATCTGGTAGTATATCTGATCTAAGTTCACTTCAACTGTGGTGAGGCTGTCCTCTATTTCTCCTGTAAACAGTTTCTCCGCTTCAGGTATTGTTGAGGTGTCCTCCTTCGTAAAGACGGACGCAAAGAAGGAATTTAGTTTGTCTGCGATTTGTTTATCTTCCTTGATGTACCCTTTTCTTCCCTTGTCGTCCAGGGGTCCCACTGCCTCTTTTGCAGGTTTTTTCCCTTTCACGTATCTAAAGAAGGGCTTGAAGTTTTTGGCCTCCCGGGCTATTTTTTCCTCATAGTCCTGTTTTGCATCCCTCACCGCCTTGTGACATTTCTTCTGTTCATCTTTATGTTTGTTCCAGGCTTCGGTTGTCTTCGTGCATTTCCATTTTTTGAAAGAGTCCTTCTTTTCTTTTATGGCTTCCTTCACCTGTATGGTAAGCCATGCCGGTTCTCCTTTGCCTTTGGTTCTCCGTTCTTTGGAAATCCTCGGAATGTAGAGATCTTGTGCTTCTGCAATAGTATTTTTCAATAGGCGCACCATGCCTGATCTACTGTTTCAAGTTTGTCCACCATCTTCTCGAGTCGTTTTGCTACCATGGCTCTCATGCAATCGTATTTACCCTTTCTAAAGTTTAAGGTGGTGGTTAAGGTTTTGGCATGTTTCCCTTTCCCGATGTCAAGTTTAAAGTTGATTACATTGTGATCACTCGTTCCCAGTGGAACCATGACTTCTACTTCTGTTATCGGTCCGGTGAGACCATTTAGGACCAAGTCCAAGGCTTATGGACCTGGGTTCACTAGCCCACCCCCCAGACTACTTAAGCCACCTCTGTGCAGCTCTACTAGGCTTTCCTATGCCAGGAGTTGATGTTCTAGATCAGGGGTGCCCAACGCGTCAATCGCGATCGACAGGTCGTTCGCTCAGGCGACCCCAGTCGATCGCACAGCAGGTTACCTTCTTCCCTTCTCTTTTTTTCCCCTCCTGACTGGCCCGCCTCTTAAAGAACGCTGGCCAATCAGAGTGCTGGAAGGGCGGGGTGAAGGTCGGTGGGGGACGGAGCTCAGCGCATCACAAGAAATAGAAGCGCCTGTAATGATTGAGGTAAGAGCGAGGCCTAATGCTGCCCGATATACAATTTTAAAAACCCCAAAATCGGCCTCCCAATCAGTGGCGTACCGAGGTGGGGCGGTCCGCTCCCGCCCCGGGTGCATGGCTTGGAGGGATGCACAGCCGTCCGGGTCCTCCTGCCCTTCCTTTCTACCGGTCTGCGCACGGGGCTCGCACCCGCTGCCCAAATGGTGCTGTTGGTTATCGCGAGACTCGCGGGAGTTGACGGCACCATTCGAGCGTCGGCGCGGGACCAGGCAGGCGTGAGTCCCGAGCGCGGACCGGGGGAAAAGAAAGGCAGGATGACCCGGACCTGGCTGGCTGTGCACCCCTCCAAGCCGTGCACCCGGGTGGATCGTCCCCCTTCTAAATCCATTATACTTGTCTTTTATTCAGTTCCACTAATGAGCATTGTGACAGGCAGTTCTTATGTGGCAGTTCTTGGAAGTATTTCTTTGTTTTTCTGTGCCTAAGTATTCTATTAATTTAACTTCCTTATTCCTGTGGGGATCTCCAAAGGGGACGAATGGGAGACGGCAGGTGGTACTTTAGCAATTCTTACAAGTTGCCATAGGCCTCAGGAGCTGTCTTCCCTCTGCCGTGGTCCTGCCCCTCCTCTAAGTCAGAGACAGGCTTGGGGCAGAGGGAAGACAGCTCCTGAGGCCTATGGCAACCTGCAAGGATCGCTAAAGTACCAGCGATCCTCTCTGCAGACTGCTCTCTGCTGGAATTAGGTAAATGGATGTGGGGAGGGTAGGCCTTCGGGAGGGGGGGGGTGCAGTCCTTCAAGGGGTAGTGCAGGCCTTCAGGGGGGGAGTCAACCTTTGAGGGGGAATGTGCAGACCTTCAGGGGGGGGTCAGGCCTTCAGGGGAGGGGGGCTGTATAATAAAAAAATATTTGAACATAAATACAAAGTACACTCGGTGTGTATATATATATATATAAATAAATATATATATGTTTAGCATTTTTATTGTTGGTAGATCATTTTGACTTGGTCATTTTAAAAGTAGCTCTCAAGCCCCAAAAGTGTGGGCACCCCTGTTCTAGATGCAGGTATGTACATTTTTATTCTGATTTTTATGGTGGTTTAGGGGGGGGGAGAGTGTGTGAGGGTCTGGGCTTGTATCTTCAGTGGTTATCTGCTCACTTTGGATACCTTCTGGGCACTTAGACCTGTCTTTAGATCGTCTAAATCACAACGTATAAGTTCTGTCCAGGCAGCCTCATAAAACTTTCGTTTATCACTACAGTAAGACTAAGTCTAGGTCAGCCCACATCCCACCCTCACCACTCCTTCAAAAACGCCCCTTTCAACTCTAGGCACATAGCGGGATTCAGAGGCCTAAGAAAATCTCTGGATTCATCTAAAAACCTGTTTTGATTATCGACACTTGGACGGCCTGTCTTTTAGGTGTCCGAGTGCTGATTTGGGTGGGTTTTTAGAAATATTTGTTTTGATTATGAGCCCATCAATGAACAAGTAACAGCCAACAGAAGCACCAAAGGAGCTGTAGACGCTATAAATATATTATACAAAATTCTTCAGGGTCCAAAGGGCTGACTGGCATCCAAGATAGAAACTTGGAAAAGCATAAACAGACTGAGACAGTAGGCAGGCACAGGAAGGATAGGGCAGAGGTCCAGAATGACGCACCTATCAACTGGAAAAGATATGATCAAAATAAGGACATAATCTCTTTTTCTAGTGCAATAGGTGCGTCATTCTGGACAAGCGAGATGTACAAAAGCAGTCCCAGAAATCTAGGGCAGGCTGACTGCGCTGGCCCCATAATATGGAGGAAGCAAAGGCACAGTCCTCTTGTGCCGCAATGTTCTCCCTGTCAAACTTTGCAAATGTATGTAGAGTGGACCATGACAAAGCTATACTTCTAGTCGAATGCACTTTTAACAGAAACGGGGCTGTCTCACACAGATAATATAGGCTGACAAAATGGCCTTACGGATCCATCTGGAAATCGTGGCCTTGGAAGCAGGCATGCCTTACTTAGTCAACTGAGTCAGCACAAACAGATGGTCAGAGAATCTAAACTTGTTGGTGACCTCTAGATATCAAAGAAACACTCTTCTCACATCCAATGTCTTCAAAATGTGGTCCTGTGCGTTGGAAAACAGGTTAAAACACTTCTTGTTTAATTTGATACATCGATACCATCTTCAGCAGACATGAAGGAACAGTGTGTAGGGAGATTCCAGTCTCCAAGATTTTAAGGAAAGTCTCTCTACAAGAGCTCCGAGACTCAATGCACTGAAGTTATCACTACAAGAAAATATGCCTTTAGCGTCAAGTCCAAGAGGGATGCTTCTTCCAGTGGCTTGAATGAGGCCTCACAGAACCACGTTAAAGTTCCACGAAGGGAACGGTGGCTTGATTAGTGATCTAATGCGGATAGCTCCCTTCAGAAATCTGGCAGTATCTGGATGAGACGCCAACATAGATCTACAGTCCTGAGCTCTGAAACAAGAAAGCCCAGTGACTTGGACCCGAAGTGAAGCCACGGCGAGGCCCTTGTCAAGTCCCGCTTGGAGAAAAGCCAACAATACTGAAACTGGAGCTGAAAATAGCTCATGTTCTTGAGCACACCAGTGCTGAAAAGTCTTCCATGCTTTAGCGTAGGCAGAGACTGTAGTCGACTTCTTAGACTTGAGAAGGGTGGCAGTGACCACTTCTGAATACCCTGTGCACTCTAACACTTCATGCTCAAGAGCTATGCCATAAGAGCAAAGCAATCCAGATCTTCCATGCATACTGGACCCTGTGAAAGGAGATCCGGATGCATCTGCAAATGGAGGCTATGGCCTGTTTGAAGATGCGTCAGATCTGCATACCACAGCCTATAAGGTCAATCTGGAACCACCAGAATGACTCTTCCCTGATGAGTTGCAATCCTTTGAAGGACTAGGCCTATCATGGGCCAGGGAGGAAAAACATACAACAGGATGCTCTGAGGCCACAGCTGGACTAGAGCATCTAGACCCTTGCTTCCAGGCTCGAATCTCCAACTGAAGAATCTGTTGGCTTTCTTGTTTTGTTTTGTTTTTTTGCCATCATCATGAGGTCAAATTGCAGATGACCCCAGCACAGAACAATAGCCTGAAACACTGCTATTGACAGTGTCCACTCACCTGGATCCAAGGTCTGTCTGCAGAGAAAGTTGACTTGAACATTGTCCACGCCCACGACAGGCACTGCTGAAAGTGCCTGAAGATGTTGCTCCATCCAGTAAAAGAACATGCGGGCTTCCACACATAGAGATGCACTCTTCATGCCTCCCTGTTGATTGACATATGCCACCACTGTAGCATTTTTGGAGAAGACTCTGACCACTTGACCTTCGAGAGCCTTCTGCAATTTCATCAGAGCCAACCAAATGGCACACAGGTCTAGCCTGTTTATCAACCACTTTTTCTGGGAGGGTGTCTAATGCGCCTGAATTGGATGACTGTTGCAGTGAGCTCCCCAGCCTAAAAGACTGGCATATGTCGTTACGACCGTCCAGGAAGCAATCCAAAGAGGCTTGACCTTGGAAAGGGACTGAGGTTGGAGCCACCTTTCTATGCTGGCTCGAGCCTCCAGCATCCTTCTGTAATGCGTCCATCTGTGGAGACCAGCAGAGAGTAATACGTGTTGGAGAGGATGCATATGGGCTCTCGCCCAAGGCACCACATCCATTGTGTCCGTCGTGGACCCCAGAACTTGAAGGAAGTCCCATGCCGATGGAGCTGACTTGTCCATGAGACAAGAAATCTGAGAACACAGCTTCTATCTGCATGCCTCTGGTAGATAGATGTGGCTAGCAGCCATGTCGAACAGGACTTCTATGTACTTCAGAGACTGAGTCGGCATCAAAATTGCTCTTTCGGTAATTTACAATACAACCCAGATCCTCCAGGACTCAGATCACCGACCCATTCAGACAACCAGGAGGCCCTGATCAGCCAGTCATCCAGGTAGGGATGCACTTTGCACAGGTGAACTGCTACCGCAACCATCACTTTGGTGAAGGTGCGAGGAGCTGTTGCCAGGCCAAAGTGTAGAGCTGAAAATTGATAATGATTTTCCAGAACATGAAATCTGAAAAATGTTCTGTGGTCTGGGAAAATAGAGATATGCAAATAGGCCTCTGTAAAATCTAGAGAGGTTGGGAACTCTCCTGGGGTCACCGCTGTTATGACAGAGCGAACTGTCTCCATTTGAAAGGGTGGAACTCTGAGCGCTGCATTTACATGAGTAAAGTCTAGAATAGGCAGGGCTGGTTTTAGACATGCTGGGGCCCTTTTCTACCTACCCATCTCCCAATTTCCCCACCTACCTTTAAATGACTTCTTCACACACAAAACAGACATACAAACCTTCACCAAATGTAGAACAATGGATCACAAATTAGAAATAGAAATATGAATACCAAAGCTGAACTGGAAATCCCAAAAAGTTAAACTCGGCAAGTATTGTACTTCATTTTAAACACAATCAGTGGCATTACCATGAGAGGGGGCTGGACCTCTCACTTTGAGCTAAGGCCCCCTCAAAATGAACATCTCTCTTGCTGTAGCTGGTGGGGATCCCCAAGCCCCCCTCCTCAGGTCCATTGACCAGAACTTTCCAAGTTCAGTAGCTGATAGCAATATTGAAGAGCTGTTGTTGCTGCCTACCCTCCCCCTCTTGGCTTTCATGTATGCATGAAAGCAGTGGCAGCTTGAGGATATTGCCATTAGCTGCAAAGCTTGGAGATTTCTGGTTTCTGGGCTGGAGGAAGATGTCTTCAGTTGGTAGGGCTTGGGAATCCCCACTAGCTCAAGTATTGCACTCAGGCCAGGAGAAACTTTGGTGTCCATCCACTAATTTTGGGCTCCAGTCCCTTCCCCAAATCAGCTGTATGACTATGCCACTGAACCCAATACAAAAATAATTGCGATGCACATATCCCAAAGCTAACATTCCAGTTAATAAATTCAAAATAAAACAATTTGTTCTACCTTGTTGTCCGGACATTTTGTTTTTCTATTATCTTGGCCCCAGTTTTTCTTTCTGATTTTTTGTCTATCTTCTACTAATTCTCTTTCCAGTATCTGCTGTCCATTTTTTCTCCTCTTCTCTTATTCCATTCCCTCCTTATGCCTGTCTCCAACATATTGATTTTTCCCTTTCAGCTTTCCTAACTTTTTCTTTTCTGCCTCTGTCCACTCAAATCTTGCCCTCTTTCTTACCCTTTTCTTTTTAAATTTTGAGCTACCTCTCAATTCTCCATCTCCTCTGTCCCTAACTCTCCCATTTCCCATCTCACTCCTTTCCCAGCCTCCTATTTCCTTCTATCTACTCCTCATTACTACATTTCTACCACTGTACTCACTGCTCTCTCACTCATCTTGTCATCTCCCTTTTGACCTCATCCAAATGGCTCGCCACTTTCAGAATACCCCTCTCTCTCTCCACTGGTCAAGCTATATCTCCCTGTCCCTTTCTTGCCATACACTAGTATCTTCTTATCCCAGCTCTCTTCTCTCCTGCCCTCCCATGGGTCCATCTCTCCTCCTCTCTCCACCCCCTTGGTCCAACAATTTGGTCCCTATGTTTATGTTGTTCTTCTTCTCTCCCCCCCCCCTTATGCTGAACAATGAGATGGAGGAAAAAAAAAGAGATGCTTCACCTCTCTCTCCCTTCCACCCCCAGGTCTAACATTTTTCCCTCACTTCCATCAACAGGTCCAACTTCTCTCCCTTTTTCTTCCCAACTGCCCCCAATTCCATATCTCTCCCTACCTGCCTCCCTCCCTTCCCCAGGTCTACCATCTCTCCTTTTCTCTTCCCAACAGTCCTCCCTTCAAGTATCTCTTTCCCCAGGTCCAACTTCTCCCCCTTCAGACCACTGCCCACTATCTCTCTTTGTCTCCTCTTTTACCGGCCCCATAAGCTCTCCCCCTATGCCCAATCTGGCACTTCATTTAATACTTCCCCCCCCCTTCGTACTTAGAAAACAAAAAAGGTTAGTCCAGGGGGCTTCCAGGCCCAGCATGTTCTCCCTCTTCTCTCTGTGCTGGTCTGATGTTGCCCTCACTTTCTGTCTCACTGAAATATCCACCAGCCTCAGCAGCAATTCAGAAACATTGTCCACAGTTCTTTTTCTTGCTTTCCATCTGCTGTGGTCTGTTCCCCAATGACGCAACTTCCTGTTTCTGCCCAAGTGGACTAAACTAAACCTTAAGTTTATATACCTCATCCTCTCCATAATTATAGAGCTCAGCACGGTTTACAAGAGCTTAATATAAGGAAGGAACAGCATAATGGGGTTGGAGGTTGAGTATAGGGGGGAAGACAGCATTAAATTTTTGTGAATGGCCTAGTTTTCAGGTGCTTTTGGACTAGTTGGAAGGAGCACAGATTCCGTAGTGGGGCAGTAAGGTTATTCCAAAGCCCTGGGATTCTGAAGAAGAGAGATTTCCCTAATTTTCCCGCATAGAGGATACCTTTTAGTGAGGGAAGGATAGTTTAAGTTTTTGGGTGGGCCTGGTGGTATCAGGACTCAAGGAGTTCCAAGATAGTGGAATTAGGGGAGGGAGGATACCGTGTAGGATCTTAAAAGCTAGGCAGGCGCATTTAAAATGAACCCTGGAAATTACTGGAAGCCAGTGAAATTTGGACAGAAGTGGGGAAACATCAAATTTGCTTTTTGCGAAGATCAGCTTGGCCGCAGTGTTCTGAATTCGCTGAAGTCTTTGAAGACTTTTTTTGGTTAGACTTAAATAGATGGAGTTACAGTAGTCTAGTCTGGAGAGGATAATAGATTTTACAAGGACGGCAAAATGTTGTTGGTGGAAGCAGGATCTCACTTTCCTCAGCATGTGGAGGCTGCCAAGGAGTTGAGATGTTCATTGAAGGAAAGAAAAGAGTCCATAATGATGCCTAGAAGTTTGCTTGAGAACTCAAGCTGCAGTGTGGCGCCGGAAGGCAGTATGATGAGGGTGGGTAACTGTTCTAATTTTGGGCCGAGCCAGAGTAGTTTTGTTTTGGACTTCTTTCAGTTTCATTTGTACTGTGAGGGACCAGGATTGGAGTTTTGTTATGCATGCTTGGTTGGTAAGGTTCGAGTCTGTCTTGAGAAGGAAAAGGATGTCATCAGCATATGTATAGAGTGTTTCAAGGGAAGATAGATGGAAGAGTTTCAGGGAAGACATATAGATGTTGAAGAGAATAGGGGATAAAGGTGGATCCCTGCGGGACTCCGCAAGTCGGTTTCCAAGGAGAGGACGTGGTGCCATTTGTGTTAACAGTGTAGGAGTGGGATCGTAAGAATTTCGAGAACCACTCTAAAACTGTGGAGTCAATGCCTATCTCGGAAAGTTGATAAATTAGAATATCGTGGTGAACAACATCAAAAGCTGCAGAAATATCGAATTGTAATAGGACAGCAAACTTATTATGAGAATGTAGTTGTTGCACCTTTGAAATTAATGAGGCCAGTAGGGATTTGGTGCTGATGGAAAGCAAGAAGAGGAACTGCAGACAATGTTTCTGAATCGCTGCCAAGGACGGTGGATTTTTCAGGGAGACATTAGACTGGCGCGGAGAGAAAGGGGAAGACATGCTGGGCCACGGGGGCTCCCCAGAGCCTTGGGGCCCAGGGCAATTGCCCTGATTATTGCCCCCCCCCCTAACATCGGCTCTGAGAACAGGTCTCCAATTTGGTATGATAAACTATGTGGAGTATCTCCCTGAGCCCGATTCTTCGGGCGACATAGGCTCTATGGTATGAATATTGAGTAACCTTCTCACAGTGGTTTGCACTTTGATCCCCTTTTCTGGGTGCCCTGTGGGAGAGTCCACAAACCAATTCATTAGAAGCCAGGCAAGTTCCAGCTTGTAGCCGGCCAGTGCCAGCCTTGCAAGGACAAATCTGAAATTTATGAATGCACAATTCATTTTAAATTTAATTTAAGCTTTCTAATTACTTTACTATTGATATGGTAGTTCTAGTTCTCTATATTTATTTAATTTTAATTTTGATTCATTTTAGATGTAAACCGCATAGATGTTCTGCCAATTCGGTATATCAAATATAAAATAAACTTGGTAACTGGACAGAATGATGTCCAGCACCCAACAATTGGATGAAATTTGAACCAAGCTCTGCAGAAATGCTGAGAGTCTGCCCCCTCTATGAAAAGGGGCTTCCCCCGTCCTGGTGTCATTGCAATTTCTTGGTAGACAAAGCTGCACGGAGTGCTGGGTATGCCTGGATCTGTAAAACCACTGCCTGTAGCCCTGGTAAAATCTCTGCAATGTGGAACTGGAATACTATCGAACGCTTGAAGCCGCAAAAATTAGAGCACCCTGAGTCTCTAGAGGTTCTGGGTCTACTATTAGGCAGGGTCTTTGGGCGACGGTCCACTATGCAATTCATGAGATCATCCAGGCCTTTACCAAATTATAGTTGTCCCTTAAAAGGGAGTCTGGCAAGAGTAGCTTTAGAGGTGGAATCACTGGCCCATTGTCTGATCCAGAGTATTCTAAGAGCAGAAAATGAATAAGCTGACGCTTTACCCAGGACACATATAATGTTAAATAGGGTGTCAGCTACATAATCCACCCCAGATAAAAGATACTGAGGAGGTTCATCTCCCTCACTCTCCAAAGTGCATAGTCTGGACAGATGAGCGCATATGACAAAGGACACCACCAAGGCAGCTTTGACTCCCAAAGCCACTGCCTCATCCAGTACATCCACTCAGCAGTCCCTCATGTCCTTGAGCACCATGCCAGCTTTACTCAGAAGGGAAGTGCGCTTACTAACCTGGGCAGTCACTTTAGGGTGACTAAAAAGTTGCTGACACTTCTGTGCCATAGGATACAGCCAGGACATGGCTCTCGCTACTTTGAAAGCCCCTCTGGAGAATTCCACTGCGCCAAGATGAAGATGTTAATATTTGGATGCCAGGGAAACGCTGAGGACTGAGCTCTCACTCTACACATAAGGGAGTAGAAGGAGCTGGCTGAGTGACTAAATTCAACTCATGCAGAGTCTCCAAAATAAGAACTGGCAAGGCAGCAGCATTAAATAAACACAGAACTGTGGGATTGTCCCTGGGTTCTAAAGCCAAAGTAGGATCTAAAGAGCCCTTGCCACAAGAGGAGCATCCGCAGAAAATAAGGGATCAGTAAAATGATCATCATCCGTATCCCTTGGAGAAAAATTTCCCAAGTCCTGAACAGTGGCAGACTGTGAAGAAGACATGCTTGAGAGGCTATGCCATGACGAGACAAGTCCGACGTGCAGCATGACTGCACAGGAAAAGCACGGCTTTCCACAAAAATTTCAAAAAGTCTGAGAAAACATCTGGGCCAGGGAGCACTGAGTCACCGTGTAAAGACTATACTTTGCGTTTCTTGGGCTGCAGGGCATCCCACATCCTTAGGCATGGAACGACACTATTTCCAGGCCACAAAAACAGAAAAGACTGTCCCAATGGGCTAGCCATCCTTTTTGTCACCTAAGTACACCTAAGTATGCAGAGGAGAGGTTAAGCTGGTTGCTCCCACCTCTCCGGTCCACGCTGCGCGGCACTTGACACAAGGATACTCCTGAGGCACAAATTTTGCACAATCCTGGCATGAATTTGGGGTAGAGGAGCCCAAGAACTCCATCCCAATCAGTTTTAAGGCAAAAATGAAGTTTTGGAAGTACAGGGAACTTTTGAAAAAAAAAAAAAAATCACTAAAAATCCCAAGATAGCTGCTATCAAGATTATCGTGCCTAAAATCACTAAAAAAAACCCCCAAAAACCAATCTTACTAAAATTTAAAAAATGGTGAATATAGGATTTTTTTAGGTGGGGAAACATAGAGAAACATGCTGAAACTTGTTTTAAAGACTGCACCCCTCTCCCCCAAATTCACCTCATAGGCTGTAACAGCCTTACTCACTGTGACCTGTGCTAGCAATGTGCTGCTGTCTGCCTCAGCTCTTTATAGTAGCTGGAAAGGAGAAGAAAAACTGCCTCTTGCTGGAAATGCCTCTTCAACACCGATCTTCAGGCTGACAGACCGACGGACGCAGGGGAGATGAAGGGGGGAGATGAAAAATACAGCCAGCACCCTGTGAGACACTGCTGAGCCTCCCAACAGTCTTCGCTCGAACCCCTGCTAAGCAGGTAAGGGATTAAAACATGGATGGCCCCAAGCTCCAAAAATACTTGTGCAGGCTGGTTAACAGGGATCGGCCTGTCATCTGCAGACCTCAGTCTGCTTCTTCTCTACACAGCTAGAGATAAAACCAAGGTGAAAGCTCTAAGCACTGAAAACACCAAATAAAATAAGAAAAAAACAGAAATTTTCCTTTCAGCTCATGTGCAGAAGGGAAAAACTGCAGGTAGCAGCAGAGCTCCCGGTGAAGTAGGAGGATCACAAAAAAACATCCGGAGAGGATTCCTTCTCAGAATTACCAAATGTCCAGATTTATACAGACATGTCCTCTTTTTAGAGGACATGTCCGGGCATCCAGACGGCTTTTCAAAATTCGGCACTTTGAACCCCTGCATTAAAAGCTAAGTCTGTTTTGAAGTTGAGCATTTAAAAAGACAAAAAGTATTTTAAAAAGATTTTTAAAAAAGTGAGAGTGTATCATACATATAGATACTACAGAGACCAGTGCAATGATTGAGAATTGAGCCGTATCAGTAGTGGGCTAAAATTTTGCTTCATCCAGCGGTCTCATAAGCTAAAAACGGTTCTCTGAGCACTGAGAAGTATTTAGAAGGTGTGTGTTATAATCACCTGTGTGCACATTAGTTCATATCTTTTCACATCATGGTGCCATTTATAGACTCATGGCTTTGGAAAAGTTAGGCCCTGGAAATGTAGTTCAGGATTTTCAAGGCCTACACTTCCAGCACCTACCTTTTAGGTGCCTATGGAAGCGCTTTACAATGCCTGATGCTACTGCCAGCATTAGCCACACCAAAGTAGCATTAGACATCATAAAGCACCTCCGTAGGCATGATTCCAGCGCTGTTTATATAGACACTGGTAAGTGCCTCCCTTTTTTCTTTTAAATGCTTGGGGTTTTTTTCTTTTTTAAACGGCATTTTCAAATTAAGTTAGGTGCTGGTAGGGTGCCGTTTATAGAATCCAGGCCTTAATTTCTAGAAAATATAACAGACCAAGATCACAAGAATGAACAGTTCAAGTAGTTAGCTCGTTCCCAGCAAGTTAATTACTTGCTCAGAAGCTAGACCTCTATCACTTTATTTATTATCAGGGAGGGAGGGAGAAAGAGGGGCTGGGTGCAGAGCCTGGCATAGCAGGGAGGGAGGGGGGCTGGATGTAGAGCCTGGCAGGACAATTGAATATAAACCCTTGGTTTATATTTGAGTTGAACTTTTTTTTCCCCCCTTTTTAATAATATTTCCTTTTTTTATATAATATATACTTTCTACTTTTTATATTGTCTATTAAGCAAGATACTCAATTTAGTCTACGCGGGTGGGGGCAGGCACTCCGACATAGGACTATGTTTCGACCATACAGGGTTTTCCTAGTTGAAAAACGAGCAGACGCGGGGAGCATGAGTCTTTCAGCTTAAGGGGGATTTTCCTTGATAAAGCCCTGTATGGGCAAAACATAGTCCTATTTCGGAGTGCCTACCTCCACCCGCGTAGACTAAAGATGAGTATCTTCCTTAATAGACAATATAAAAAGTAGAAAGTATATATTACATAAAAAAGTATATTTTGAGACCGATGATGAATTTGGGTGCCAATGGTCTGTATAATAAAAAGTTTAAAGCAACAAACCAGAAAAAGAACCAAACGTCCAAATTCGTCTGCAGTGAAAAAACAGACCAGAGCAAACAAACCAAAAAACTGCAGACTTGTACACGGTGCAGGCAAATTTTATTTTGACAAATAAATCTTAGCTAAAAACCTTTTACCAGGCAAGGGACCCAACACGGTCCGTGTTTCGGACAACCTTCATCAGGGGTCCTAATAGGTACAAATACAATATTAAAACAACCATATAAAAAAATTTTTAAATTTATAGAATTGCTATATATGAATATTGTGTGTTATGATGATCCTACTTGTGCTTAAAATAGGTGTGTGGGAAAAAGAAATATAGATGTCTAGAAAAAAATGAAAAAATGAGTAAGAGAGAAGGAGAGAAAGAAAGAGAGGAAATTCATGCATAGTTTAATACATACAGAAGGTACCACTGAGGTCTTTATAACCATTCTGTATTTTTCATTTATGAACATTGAAAGATTGTATTCACAAAGACTGTTATATTGATTTATTTGAGTAATGAGTCTTTGGATGAACTATTTTTGAGCATTTGGAGTTGTCACATCAAAAATACAGCATATCTGCAAGATAGTTCATTATAACAATGTCATTAACATTGCTATAATTAAAAAGATGTAAGAAGTTCCTGGAAGAAAAGTCCTGAATCATGTAAGCTTGGAAAAGCCAGCACTTATTCCTAGTGATAGATCTTCTCTTTGGGATACTGCCATGTACTTGTAACCTGGATTGACTGCTGTTAAAGACAAAATGCAGGGCTTGATGAACCTGTGACCCTACTCAGTATAACACTTTCATGCTCTGTTTTTTTTTGCCTTTTATAGCCAGGTGTTAGAGGTGAGACGGGTCCAAAAGGTGCTACTGGCCACAATGGCACAGCTGGTGTTCCAGGTATTCCAGGCCCTCCTGGACCAGTGGGCTTCCAGGGAGAACAAGGAGTTCCCGGCATCACTGGGAAAGCTGGTGTTCCTGTAAGCATTTCTTTTTTTCCCAAATTATAAGCAAGGTACTACAGTAATGCAATTAACATGTCAATCCTGTATCAGAACACTAAAGATGGGTTATTGGAAGGGGGGGGAAACTTAATGTTATGCATGTAAGTCAAAGGAATTATTTTTTTTATTTACAGGTGCTTGGTATACTGCAAAGCTGAAACTAGCTTCAATGCAGTTTACAATAAATAAATAATAGGCAGAAAAGGAAAAAGAAAAGGATTCAGTCAGTGAAGTGAGAGCCACATTCAGGGCAGCTTTTACCAATGGGCAAGGGGGTGGTTGCCCTTGGTAACTTTTGTTTTGTTTCTCTCTACTCCGTGAGTCCTGCATTTCTCGTTCTCTCCCTCTCCCTTTAGGCAGTGTTCCATACTTCAACTTCACAGGCAATAGCAGCTCTTAGGACAGACTGCCAGCATCATGGCTTTTCTGTTGCTGCATCTTGCCTACTCTGATTCAATTTCCTGTTTCTGCTTAGGCAGGATATAGCAATGGAAGGGCCCCAATGCTGGCAGAAAGGATGGTAGATGTGTGGAATAGTCTCTCAGTAAAGGTGGTAGACATGAGGACTGGGTATGAATACAAGAACCTTCATGTTTCTATGATTCTCTGTTGCATTGCTTGGAGAGGAGCTAGACAAACTGGTCAAGAGTCTTGGGGAGACAAATGTGCCCAGGTTTCTTAAGGATAAGCTGAAGTCTATGGGTAGATGCTTTTCTGGCAGAGGGTGTCTTTGAGAGGTAGACCAGGTAGGGTGGGTGTGAATCAACGCAGTCTCTTCAGATGACCCAATCCTTTTGGAGTGGCTGGTGGAAAGGTTAGGATTCAGGCCTTGCTTATGCAGTCTGGTTGCTTATGCAGTCTGGGATCATGCTTACCAATGAAGGTGTCTAGGTCCAGCCTCTGATTTCAGTGGGAGCAAGGTTAAGAAGTTTTAGCAGAGATAGAACCAGATTACCTCAGATCAATGAGTTCTGTAGTTGTTCATGAAGGTTACACCCTGGAGTTTTCCCAGTCTCTACCGAGGAGAGGAAAGGAGCAGCATCGGGGTTCCCTTGTTCCGGTGCCGGTGCCGAGGAGAGAAGAGGAGCAGCATCGGGCCGAGTACAGGAGAGGGAAGGCAGGAGGAAGCAGAAGGCTCGGGGAAGCGGCGAGAGTTCACTCTGCCCACCCCCACAGCGTCAGAGGCAGCGCCGGACTCCCCCTTAAAAGGGGAGGAGCCAACGTGGCACACGCGGCCGAGGAGAGGAAAGGAGCAGCGTCGGGGTTCCCTTGTTCCAGTGCCGGTGCCGAGGAGAGAAGAGGAGCAATGTCAGGCCGAGCACAGGAAAGGGAAGGCTCGGGGAAGCGGCGAGAGTTCGCTACCGCATCAGAGGCAGCGCCAGACTCCCCCTTAAAAGGGGAGGAGCCAACGCGGCACACGCGGCCGAGGAGAGGAAAGGAGCAGCGTCGGGGTTCCCTTGTTCTGGTGCCGGTGCCGAGGAGAGAAGAGGAGCAGCATCAGGCCGAGCACAGGAGAGGGAAGGCTCGGGGAAGCGGCGAGAGTTCGCTCCGCCCACCCCCCACCGCGTCAGAGGCAGCGCCGGACTCCCCCTTAAAAGGGGAGGAGCCAATGGCGCCCAGCTATTCGGTGCATGGCAAAGGCGAGCTGCAAAGGAACTCGCCTTAGCGAGAGCGCCTTTGTGAAGGGCCTCAAGAAGGGCCAAGTCACTACACCCAAGAGCACCAGGGAAGGACTGAAAGGTAAGGAAGAAGCAGGCGCAGAAGGAACGAACACACACAAGCAACAGTAAGGTAAGATAAGGTAGAGCAAAGGCAGCACACACAAGAAGTAGGCAGCAAGGCAAGAAGCAGGTGCTGAAGGAAGAAGGCACAGAAGGAGCAAACACACAAGCAAAAGTAAGGTAAGGTAAAGCAAAGGCAGCACACACAAGAAGAAGGCAGGAAGCAGGCACAGAAGGAACACGTAATCTCAACTGTTATCTTAAAGTAGGAACGACAATGGAAGCAGAGGGAAACCAGAAGATGAGCTTTCTAGTGTTCTGCACAGACTGTCATATGTATGACTACCTCCCCTCAGGGAGACAGTTATATGTATGTGGTCGGTGTCAGGAGCTGAAAAGCTTGAAGAAGGAAGTCAAGCGACTAGAGGACAAGATACAGTAGTTAGAAGGACTTTACACCACGGAGGACCCAATCAAGACAGCTGAAGACTTCATGAGTGAGAGACACATCGAGGAGGAAGCATACAGGAGGAGGGTGGAAGAGAACGAACTTCAGATGGAAGATGAAGTTATATCAACATGGAAGGGAGAACAAGGAGCAAATGATCTCAAAGAAGACACCCATAGAGGAATACCACACGAGGGGGAGGAATTGGCTAGTCGATGCCCAGAAGAAGAAAGAGCGAAGCACATCGAGGACATTGACCTGAGACCGAAGCGAAAATTGAAGAAGGGAAAGTCAGCGATCCTAGTGGGAGACTCGATCCTGAGGCATGTGGACAGCCACATAGCAGGAGGGAGAGAGAGGATAGACTGGTGACCTGCCTCCCAGGAGTGAGGACCAAGGACATCGTGGACAAAATTTGAAAGATCCTGGAAGGAGCGGAGACGGAGGAGACCGCAGTAATGATCCACATCGGGACAAACGATGTCAGCAGGAGAGACTACAGAAGAAGCACACTGATAGAACAGTTTAAGATTCTGGGAAGGAAGCTGAAGATGAGGACCCAGAAGTTAGCGTTCTCAGAGATCCTACCGGTACCCAGGGCAGATGTGAAAAGGCAGGAAGAACTACAATCAATAAATGCGTGGAAGAGGAAGTGGTGTGAGGAAGAAGGATTCCACTTCGTGAGGAAATGAACAACGTTCTGGGGCAAGAGCAAGCTCTACAGGAGAGATGGACTGCACCTGAGCGTGGCGGGAACTAGACTTACAGCAAACAACGTCAAGAGAGGAATAGAACAGGCTTTAAACTAAGAGGAAGGGGAAAGCCGACAGTTGACCAAGCATCGACGATTCGGAAGAAGGTATCCCGTGAAGATACTAAGGGTAAACAAGGCTGGGAAGAAACAAAAGACAAATTACAGGAGTCAACTAACCCAGAAGAGGAGGTTAGAAAGATTGTAGCAAATAAGGAGACACTAAAGACCGAAGCACAGGGAAAGGAAATGAAGACAACAAAATACCAGGATCTAAATTGCATATATACTAATGCAAGGAGCCTAAGAAATAAAATGGGGGAATTAGAAGCCATGGCCAATGCAGAGGACATAGACATCATTGGAATCTCTGAAACATGGTGGGATGAGGAGAGCAAATGGGATACTGCACTGCCGGGGTACAAGCTCTATCGCCAGGATAGGTCAGGACAGAAAGGAGGTGGAATAGCACTATACATAAAAGAAAGCATGCAGTCGACAATAATGGACACAGCAGAGACGACCAACAAGCTGGAATCGTTATGGGTTAAAATACCGGGAGGGAAAGGGCCTGAAATAAAGATGGGCCTATACTATCGCCCACCCGGGCAAACCGGAGATATCGATGAAGAAATGGAAGCTGAGATGAAGCAAGAATGCAAAAGCAGTAACACGGTTATTATGAGAGACTTCAACTACCCCGGGATAGACTGGAGTCTTGGAAGCTCAAGATGCACTAGGGAGACAGAATTCCTGAAGGTTACATAAGATTGCTTCATGGAGCAGCTTGTTAGAGAACTGACGAGAGGAAATGCCACTCTGGATCTAATCCTAAATGGGTTAAGGGGACCTGCAAAGGAAGTGGAAGTAGTGGGACCGTTGGGAAACAGCGATCATAATATGATCAAGTTCAAGGTTGAGGTAGGAATATCGAAAGGAAAGAGAACCATAGCTACAACCTTTAACTTCAGGAAAGGAAACTACGAAGCAATGAGGGAAATGGTAAGGAAGAAACTTAGGAACACTTCCAAAAAATGGCAAACGGTAGAACATGCCTGGTCTTTTTTCAAGGACACAGTGAGTGAGGCACAAAACCTATATATCCCCAGATTCAGAAAGGGGTGCAAAAAGAGTCGAACAAAAGACCTGGCGTGGATAACTAATATAGTGAAGGAAGCGATAGGCAATAAGAAAAATTCATTCAGAAAATGGAAAAAGGACAAAACCGAGGGGAACTGGAAAGAGCACAGGAAGTATCAAAAAGAATGTCGCCGTGTGTTTCGAAAAGCCAAAAGAGAGTACGAAGAGAGGCTAGCCAGGGAAGCACGAAATTTCAAACCGTTCTTTAGATATGTTAAGCAGCCGGCTAGGGAGGAGGTGGGACCGCTGGACGACGGAGACAGGAAGGTAGTGGTGAAGGAGGAGAGAGAAGTGGCAGAAAGACTTAACATGTTCTTTTCATCTGTTTTTACAAATGAAGACACAACCAACATACCGGAACCTGAGCAAATCTTCAATGGAGATCAAGCAGAAAAATTAACATCCATGGAAGTGAGCCTCGAGAACGTACGCAAGCAGATAGAAAAATTAAAAACTGACAAATCCCCGGGTCCGGATGGAATCCATCCAAGGGTTCTGAAGGAACTAAAGGAGGAAATAGTGGAACTACTGCAGAAAATTTACAATCTATCACTGAAAACAGACGTGATCCTGGAGGATTGGAAGATAGCCAACGTTACGCCCATCTTTAAAAAGGGATCAACTACAGACTGGTGAGCCTGACCTCTGTTCCGGGGAAAATGGCGGAAGCACTGATAAAAGAAAACATCGATGAACATCTTGAAAGAAATGAACTTCTGATAACCAGCCAACATGGTTTCTGCAAGGAGAGATCGTGCTTAACGAACTTATTGCACTTCTTCGAAGGAATTAACAAACGGATGGACAGAGGAGACCCCATAGACATCATATATCTAGATTTCCAAAAAGCCTTTGACAAGGTACCCCATGAACGCCTACTTCGGAAACTGAAGAACCATGGGGTGGAAGGAGATGTACATAGATGGATCAGAAACTGGCTGGTGGGCAGGAAACAGAGGGTAGGAGTAAAGGGCCACTACTTGGACTGGAGGAGGGACACGAGTGGTGTCCCGCAGGGCTCGGTGCTCGGGCCGCTGCTATTTAATATATTCATAAATGATCTAGAAACAGGGACGAAGTGTGAGATAATAAAATTTGCGGATGACACCAAACTATTTAGTGGAGCTCGTACCAAAGAGGACCACGAAGAATTGCTAAGGGACTTGAACAAACTAGGGGAATGGGTGATGAGATGGCAGATGAAGTTCAATGTTGAGAAATGTAAAGTATTACATGTGGGAAGCAGAAACCCGAGGTACAACTGTACAATGGGAGGGATGTTATTGAATGAGAGTACCCAAGAAAGGGACTTGGGGGTAATGGTGGACATGACAATGAAGCCGACGGCACAGTGCGCAGCGGCCGCTAAGAGAGCGAATAGAATGCTAGGTATAATCAAGAAGGGTATTACTACCAGAACGAAAGAAGTTATCCTGCCATTGTATCGGGCGATGGTACGTCTGCATCTGTAATACTGCGTCCAGTATTGGTCGCCGTACCTTAAGAAGGATATGGTGTTACTCGAGAGGGTTCAGTGGAAAGCGACACGTCTGATAAAAGGTATGGAAAACCATTCATACACTGAGAGATTGGAGAAACTGGGACTCTTTTCCCTGGAGAAGAGGAGACTTAGAGGGGATATGATAGAGACTTACAAGATCATGAAGGGCATAGAGATAGTAGAGAGGGACCAATTCTTCAAACTCTCAAAAAATAAAAGAACAAGAGGGCATTCAGAAAAGTTGAAAGGGGACAGATTCAAAATGAATGCTAGGAAGTTCTTCTTTACCCAACGTGTGGTGGACACCTGGAATGCACTTCCAAAGGGCGTAATAGGGCAGAGTACGGTACTGGGGTTCAAGAAAGGATTGGACAATTTCCTGCTGGAAAAGGGGATAGAAGGGTATAGATAGAGGATTACTGCACAGATCCTGGACCTGTTGGGCCGCCGCGTGAGTGGACTGCTGGGCACGATGGACCTCAGGTCTGACCCAGCAGAGGCATTGCTTATGTTCTTATGTAGATTCCTTTCTAGAGTCTCCTTGTCAGACTTGCTGGAGGCAAAGGCCATCAGACCTTACAAAGATGGATGAACCTAAAAGCAATCATCCCAGTTCCACCTGAGAATATAGGCACAGGATGCTATTCCATGTATTTTGTCGTGCCGAAGGAGAAGGGTTCCTTTCACCCCATATTGGAGGGGGTGAATCATGTCTTTCGTATTCCCTCTTTTTTTATTTATTTTTTTTTTTGCCTGAAAACCTTATGATTGGTTATTGTGGCAGTAAGGCCAGGGGAATTTCCCACATCCATGGATCTAACCTTTTGATTTATCAGTTACCAGGGATTCCTATGCTTTGCAGTATTGGTAAACAAATATGACATCAGATAAAGGCTAAATGGCCCATCTAGTCTGCATTTGGGCTGCAAAAATCCAAGAGAATGGTATAATGTAGGGGTTGAAGAACTTTTGTACACAAAAGATAAGCGGGACTTGGGTGTGTTAGTATATGAAGATCTTAAGGTGGTCAAACAGGTTGCAAAGACAATGGCAAAAGCTAGAAGGATGTTAGGGTGCATAAGGAGAGGAATGGCCAGTAGGAAAAAGGAGGTATTGGTGCTGCTGTATGAGACTCTAGTGAGATCTCATTTAGAATATTGTGTGAAATTCTGAAGACCACACCTTCAAAAAGATATAAACAGGATGGAGTCAGTTCAGAGGAAGGCTACTAAAACGGTCAGTGGTCTTCATCATAAGGCATATGGGGACAGACTTAAAGATTTCAATATGTATACTTTGGAGGAAAGGCTAGAGGAGAAATATGATAAAGAGATGTTTAAGTATCTACATGACACAAATGTGCATTTGAAAGAAAGCTCCAGAATGAGAAGGCACAGGATGAATTTGAGAGGTAATAGGCTCAGGAGTAATCTAAAGGAATACTTTTTTACAGAAAGGGTGGTGGATGCATAGAATAGTCTTCCAGTAGAGGTGGTGGAAGGCAGTATCAATTCTCTGCACTCCTTTTCAGTTTAGCAAAAATTCCTCAGATGTGTTTCAAGGTGATGGTGGTTGTAGCTGCAGTTCTACTGAAGGAGGTAATCTTAGTTCATACTTATCTGGACGATTATCTAATTCAAGCAAAATCTTTCCAGGAGTGAAGCTCAGCTACTGGTTGTGTGGTTCACTTGTTGTAGTATTTGGTATTTTTATTGTGAGCAAAACAGACACAATTGCAAATATATCAAACAGCTCTCAAAATATCACACACAAATAACTTAGTGCTTTTTTTTAGTGTAAAAGCAAACCAATAGCACATGACTTAGTGTTTCTCTCTGTGTGAAGCAAAACCAAACAGTATAAACAGACAATGTCCATTTCCAAGCAACAAAACAAAGCCAGCAAAGCAAGAAAAGAAAAATTCAATCAAGTACAATCCTGAGAATATCAAATGCAAATAACTTAGGGCTCCTTTTTACAAAGCTCCGGTAGAGGTCAGTGAGGTAAATGCTCTGACGCTCATAGGAATTCTAAGAGCATCAGAGCATTTACTTCGCCAGCCCGTGGTAGAAACCTCTACTGCAGCTTTGTAAAAACCAGCATTAGGGCCTCTTTTACAAAGCAGTGGTAGTGATACTGCTGTGATAAACGCACCAAAGCCATAGAAAGTGAAGGACTTTGTTGTGTTTACCACAACAGCATCACTGCCGCGGCTTTGTAAAAGAGTGCTTTTTTTCTCAGTCATTTCCAGGAACCTTGAAACCTATACAGGCAATCCTTAACATTAACCTTTATGTCATGGCTTATTGTCTTCTCAGTGAGAAAGCAACCAGCCCAAACAAACAAAAGAATATCAATGTCCCCTATAACTGTTCAAGTTTAGCATTAAGTTTTAGAAGAATCTTGTTTCCAAGCTACTAAACAAACTGGATTATTACAGATTGATTCTACACAGACATTCAATACTGTCACAATAGCTGGCCTGTTTCACACAAACAGACCCTCACCAAGTATGGGATAAGTATCTGCAAACTAAAATTAGAAATATGTAGACAAAGGTTATACTAAACCGCCAAGAAGCCAGACTCGGCATACAATGCAACACCATAGAAACAATAACACATGTCCCCTAATACTGTGCAAAATATAAAGGCAGCAGATATAAATTTGAAAAAAATAAACAACTGACAAATACCAATCATCACTTTACAAATTAACAAACAGAAATACAACAAAAAAAATGGAACATAAGATAATGCCATTTTATTGTACTAATACAGTTTTCAATAAGATTTCAGAGGCAAAAACCTTGTTCCTCATGGCAGTACAGTATACTGCTGTTACGGTATCCTGCATTAATATTAGCCCAATAAAAAGATTATTTTATTTCCATTTTCTATTTATAAACATTTATCAATACAGCTATAATACTACAAAGGAGTGCTGAAAAGTTCTCAGCCCAACCAAGAAGGGAATGATGTGGAGCCATGAAACTTCCAAGTTATTCCACATATTCACCCCTAAGTTCAACACACTTGGCACATCGTGTCTGAAGTTTCTGTAACCCTTCCAAAAATATTCTGATTTCTGGTCACTGAAATACTACTCCTCTGTTGCAATCACCTCCAAATCACAGAAAAATTGTCATCCTTTCAAACTCATTTTAAGGTTTGGAAACAGAAAATAGTTAGATGGAGCAAGATCTGGTGAATAGGGTGGATGGTCTATACCAGTGGTTCCCAAACCTGTCCTGGGGGAACCCCAGCCAGTCAGGTTTTCAAGATATCCCTAATGAATATGCATGAGGGAGATTTGCATACCTGTCACTTCCATTATATGCAAATCTCTCTCATGCATATTCATTAGGGATATCTTGAAAACCTGACTGGCTGGGGGTCCCCCAGGACAGGTTTGGGAACCACTGGTCAATACACTGAAACCCCAACAACATCAAAATATCCATTGTTTTGCCAATCTTGTGAGCAGGGTGCATTGTCTTGCAAAAAGATAACTCCTTTTTGCAGCTTCCCTCTCCTTTTTTCTTTAAACGCCTCCTTTAATTGGCACTGCAAGTTCCAGTAGTATTCTGCATTAGCTGTTTGGCCCTTTGTAAGATAGTCAGTCATTACAACATCTTCCTGATCCTAAAACACTGTAGCCATGACCTTTTCTGCTGACTTTTAGGTCTAGAATTTCCTTGGCCTTGGAGAACATGAGTGCCGCCATTGCATGGATTGTTGTTTTGTCTCAGGATCATAGTAGTGTACCCGTGTTTCATCAATAGTAATTCCAAAAAACTGGCATCAGCTCACTGAAAATGCTGCAATGTCATTTCTCATCAGCATTCAAACATTTGGGCATCCACTGTCATGCAGGGGGTCACGGACTGTGTGACACAGACCCTGCCTGGTAACAAACAACAGCGCGGCATGCTCCCCAATAGGGGAGAGCTCTACAGTCAACTTATTAAGGCACAAGGGCCAAACCCAGTCAAAAAGAAGATTCTTAAATTCAGCATTCTTAAAGTTTAACCAGTGCTGTCTCTTTATTATTAGGCATAGGTAGCATTATAGATAAGAAAATAAAAAACATAAGTTTCATTTCTTCCAAGGCAAAATAAAAAATGCATTAGGTAAAACACAATTCTCTGGAAAATGGGTAACAGACAAAAATAAGTCCTTGTTTCCAATTCTCAGTGGATTACATGCATCACAAGCACAGTTCCATGGCCTTGACTCTCAAAGTCCTATTCCAATAGCTCTAACTGTCTAATCTCAGAACGGTTAGAGCCTTCAACTTTAAAAGTTGGGCAGGAAGGATTACTGAGTTTTCTCTAACAAGCTTTTTATAGCTTTCCAAAATTCCCTTCCCAGGTTTTAGCAAACTCATCCCTAGACAGTAATCCTCAGCTCTCTACTGAGCCAACACAAAATATAGCCAAGAATAAATTTCAGAATCTTGCAAACACACACACAATTCAATCTTCAGCACACTGCAGTGCCCATTCCCCATGATGTGTAACAAAACTCTGCATCAACAGTTCAAAGCTTTTCACAGTTCAAACTCCATTAATTTTAATGTGGGAAAAAGAAAAAAAATCTTTCAAACAAAAAAAGTCAATAACTTTTAGCACTAGAAAAGGAAAACACTTCCTTCCAAACTTTCAGGAAGAATCCTGACATAGGCAAACAGCAAGTTGTCTCACTTTAACTCACTTCCATTTCTTCTGAGCCCCCACCTTGTGCAACAACCTGGGCAGTTAGTTTCATGGGCTCCTCCAGGTTTGAGGCCTCCTCTTCAACAAACTGAGGAGGTTTTTCAACTTCCAGCATTTCCTGGTCTGTACCTTGCCAGTATCTGGGTTCCTCTCTGGGAAGTCAGCTCCCTCCGGCTTCCCTGCCTTCTTCCCCTGAGAAATGAAAGTTCCCTGCTTTTCTTTGTGAATGCCCCATCCAAATGTGAACCTGACCTGGGACTAGGCTCTCTTGGGCTCCCCCAGTGGTCATCATACATAGTACTGATTTTCTTAAGCCTGGCTTTTGGTTTCTGGCAATAGATTTGTAAACAATTGCTTTCTCGCTGTGCATGGCTTCTGACTCACTATCATACTGGGCCTCCTGACAGGGTTCATTTTCAGAATAGACAGCCACATCAGTACGTGAGTTGTGACAAATCCAAGACTAGTTCAGAGTTTTTCCTCTGAATATCCAGGATTTGCACTGTGGCAGGTATGTGGTCCTGTCCCTTTAAAAGCAAAGGCAGGAAAGAAAGATGAAGTAGGCAAACGGACCAAGCTAGTGTGTGGAGAGCCACACCCCCTGAGCTGGCTGGGGAGGGTTCTCCATACACTAGCTTGGTCTGTTTGCCTACTTCAGCTTTCTTTCCTACTTGTGCTCTTAAAGGAACAGGACCACATACCTGCCACAGTGCAAATCCTAGCTATTCAGAGGAAAAACTAAACTAGCCCTGGATTTGTCACAGAGTATAATATGGGCTTCTGAGGCATTTTCCTAACCCCAGCACTGCTCTTCTTTTGATTTATAAAGACACAGAGCCTGACTGGTCACATCACTTGCTCTTGGATTATATACCCAATACGTTCCAGCAGCAGTCTTGCATCAGACATTTTCTCTGGCAAGACTCAATGGGCAGGGGCGTAGGAGGATCACTCTTGCCCCGACTCACCATTAGACCATCAGCGCTTAAGATAGGCCTAGGGAGAAAGGCCTGTAGTGGATCAGCGAGGGGGCAGGTGGGAGCACAGCCAGCTGGCACTTGAATATAAACCCTCAGTTTATATTCAAGTTAACTTTTTTCCCTAAAAGGGGGAGATGTTATCTTGGTTTGTATTTGAGCATACACAGTATATGTATTTTTTTCTAAAATAAATACACTTGCCTCTGGGTAGATATAAATATGTGCATCTATATTTGCATACTATTGGGACCAGATCTGGGAGTCTATTTTGTAAAGGCACAGAGGCACCTATATTGCCTATATAAAATGGATTTTAACTTGTCACATACAGTTATAAACTCAAGCCTTAGGTGCCATTTATCCTCGCCTAATAGCAGTGATAATCCATTTTGGTGGCAATAATGACATACAAACAGAAGTGCTGCTACTCTGCTTTCAGGGAAGAGTGGCCAGTGAGCAGCACATCCGTGAACTGTGCAATGGGCTGATAAGTGGTAAGTACTTTTTTTGTTTCTGTTGTAGGGTATAGACAAAGGGGATAGTTTTCTGAGGTCATAATTTTTGGCATTTTACTGACTGAAATATCCATAAAGCAGACATCTTTTTGTTTTGAGAAATTTCCCATGAGCAAACTAGATGGGCACTGTTTTCAGTTCAAGATACAGGGCATTTGGAATCAATTACACACCCGCTGGTGTAGTAAAGGGGAGGGCGGACCTGTTCCGGACGTTGCCTTGGCAGGGTTGCTGGCACTTCTCCTCTTCCCCCCCCCTGCCGTACACCCTTCCCCCCAAATATCTCTTCAACTCTTCACTGGCTACAAGCAGTATCCCACTGTTTGAGCTGGCCTCATACCCTCTCTCTAAGGTTTGCAGGAACCAGGAGATCACATCAGAGGGAAGGATGAGGCTGGTGCAAACAGCAGGTAAGAGATGCTGCTTACGTATGGTGAAGATCTGAAGAGGTATGGGGGTGGTGGCGGAAGAGCAGTGATGTCAGCCACCTCTGCCCCAGGCACAAGCTTCCCTCGCTATGTCACTGATCACAAGATCTTTGCCAGTAAACATCCCTGCAAAACTTCAAATCAGAACTTTAAACATTCCTATTTACAGATGCCTAAATCTGAACACTGTCCTCTGAGGTGAGCCTGAATAACTCTGCCACCCTCTTTATGTTCAATTCCTTGCTAGCCTATTAAAATTGTAGTTCAACACCTCTACCCACTTTATCATATCTCGTCCTCCTCACCTCTCTCTTTATACATTTTTAGATTTATAAGCCACCTAGATGTACTCATACAATGGGTGGGAAATCAAATCCCTAATAAACTTGGAACCTTGGATGTGAAGAACATAAATTACTGGTGTTAGAATGCAACGAGGGGCAATTTAATTCACAAAGAGTAGGGCACATACAATGAAGTTACTACATAGTAAATTTAACACAAATTGGAGAAAATATAGTTAAGCTCTGGAATTTGTTGCCAGAGACTGTGCTAAAAGAACCACTCCCACTATTCAGCAGGACTTAGCCAGCTAGGAATTGCTCCCAGTAGACTAAGTCCCGTTTGGCCAGCTATCTCCCGCTGAATATCCAGCTTGCCTGGTGACTGGCTGTGTCATTCAACATAGCTGATTACCGCTAATTTTCATCAACTGGTTGGCTAAGGCAACATGGCCAAACAGACCTGCTTTTTACATGATCTTTGGCTGTTAGCCTTAGCCAGCCAGCTGCTGAAAATCGACTTGACCAGCTAAGTGTAAACCACTGAACTTTGACCCGGATGTTCAATGCTGGTGGCCAGCATTGATATCTAGGATCGCCATATCCCGTGGGAGGTAGCTGAGCTGCCTCCCACTGGCTGAATATCGGGCTCCTAATGTACTTGTATTTATCTCCAGGAGTTTGTCTAAAACCTTGTTTTAAAGTCCATAAACTGTTAAGCAGTAGCTTTCCACAGGTCTAACTTAACTATTAACAAAACAGAAACAAGTGGAGCTCTATGCAATCATCCTCAACTAAATTCCACTACTCATTAACCTACCAACAACTAATATCCAAGCTGTGAATATCAATAAATATTAACCCTTTAATTGGCAGATAGTGAAACGGCTGCTTTACGTAACTTGATGTTGAACGAGAGGAACAGTGTGCCAAGGTAACAGGCAATTGGAGATGCAGCTCTCCCATAAGAGCCATAGAAACACATGTTGCTTCTGAGCAACAATGCCAAATACAGTGGTACCTTGGTTTACGAGCATAATCCGTTCCAGGATCATGCTCATAATCCAAAATGCTCGTTTTTCAAAGCAAAGTTCCCCATAGGCTTTAATGCAAACTCAGAAGATTCGTTCCACAACCGAAGTTTGCAATGGTGGCCCAGGGGTGAGAACTTGCCTGCGGGTGCTGCACAGCGATTCCAAAGTGTTGCCTTCATTCCTCGGGGTCCCCATGAGGCTGCCCTCCTGCTTCTGCGATGCCTCTGCTGTCCGTCAGCGCTCTCCCGGCTCCCATCTAAACTGGCCATCCTGAATGAGCATGCGCGCGACTTCTCTCTCCTCTCCTAAGGCAGCCGCTCCCCCGATAACACGCTCACCACATACAAGGACTTCCTGCGTGCTTGTACGTGGTGAGCGTATTGTCGGGGGAGCTGCTGCCTTAGGAGAGGAGAGAGAAGTCGCGCACATGCTCATTCAGGATGGCCAGTTTAGATAGGAGCTGGGAGAGCGCCGACGGACAGCAGAGGCATCGCAGAAGCAGGAGGGCAGCCGCATGGGGACCCCGAGGAAGGAAGGCAACACTTTGGAATTGCTGTGCAGCACCCGCAGGCAAGTTCTTACCCCTGGGCCACTATTGCTGAGTGCTCGTTTATCGGGGCAGTGCTCGGTTTACGAGACAAAAGTTTGCTGAGTGTTTTGCTCGTCTTGCAAAACACTCGCAAACCAGTACACTTGTAAACCGAGGTACCATTGTAAAGGGCTAACTAGATAAATATCAAGTTATGATGTATTATATAGGAAGAAAAGCCTCAGTGCACGACTTGGAACTTCAAGTGTCCTCATAAGCCTAACAGTGCCTCCTCATAAGCACTGTGTAATGGTCATTAAAACCAATGTTCAGTGTTTTTCATAAACTTAAACACAGTTCAGTCAGCTCAATTTAATTAGGAGAAACACAGTGACCTATATTTACAGTTCAATATAAATGTTCCTTTTCCAGCTCCTCCTAGTAGAGTAGTGTCATGTTCAAAGAGATGTTTGCTTCGCGGAGGTCCTCGTGCTGATAATGGCCAGTGTTTCACTGAAAAAGCTGCTTTTCTTTTTCTTCAACTGATGGGCAATGTAAACCTAAAGTAGTTTTAAATTATGCCACAGGGATTGAACGAGTGGTACGTATTCTGAAAGAACACTGGCATATATTATCGATGGAAGCACCTTTTCAAGATCTATCCTTAAGGGTGGCTTATTCTAGAGATTATAATTTGAGTGTTCTATGTAGCACACAGAGTTTGAAGTTTATTATCAGACAAGAGGGAGGGCATAAATCATGGAAATTGTCATGTATTCGAGAACATGATGGAATTGAGGAGTTGGTTTTACTATCTTGTTACTCAGGAATGCTATCATCTAAAGTTTACCACTAATTACAACTTTTGTGTTCATTCAGACGTGTTTTTAATTTATGGGAAGTTTGTCCAGTGTATAACTTAGATCAAGGACATGTGACTACATAGATAAAGATAGCAATGTACACAGCAATATTAGCAATACACTCCGTATCAAGGAAACAGGAAGTGAAACTACACAAAAACTAGACAAAAAATGAAATTGCCACAGAAAAGTAGCTGGAAAGCAATGACCACAAATCCTCACAGTCCAGGCGACAAAAATTATGATCCACAAGCCCTAATGTTAGAGGCAGACTTGGATATCATAGTGATCACACAGTGATCAGAGACATGGTTCAGTGATTCCCATGAAGGGATGCAAACAAACCAGGCTACCTGTGAGGAAATCTGTGGAACTGTTGGATGATCAAGGAATAAAAGATATGCTCTGTGAGGATAAGGCCATAGTGGAGAGACTGAATGAATTCTTTGCTTCAGTTTTTAAGGAAGAAGATGTAAGAAATCTTCCAGAAACAGAAATGTTTTTCAAGGGTGATGAGACGGAGGAATTGAAAATCTCACTGAACCTGGAAGATGTACAAAGCCAAATTGACAAGTTAAACAGTGATAAATCACCTGGACCAGATGGTATCCCAGGGTACTGAAAGAACTCAAACATGAAATTGCTGATCTGTTAGTGATCTGTTCTGTAACCTATTGCTAAAATCGTCTGTAATACCTGAGGATTGGAGGGTGGCAAATGTTAAGCCGATTTTTAAAAAGGGTTCCAGGGGAGATCCAGAGAATTACAGACCGTTAAGCCCGACCTCAGTGCCAGACAAAATAGTGGAAACAATTATAAAAAAATAAAATTGTGGAACATGTAGACAACATGATTTAGTGAAACAAGAGTCAGCATGAGTTCAGCCAAGGAAGATCTTGCCTCACCAATTTTCTTGACGACTTTGAAAGTGTGAATAAACATGTGGATTAAAGTGAGCCAACTGATGTAGTGTATCTAGATTTCCAAAAAGCATTTGACAAAGTTACTCATGAGAGGCTCCTGAGAAAATTAAAGAGTCATGGGATAGGAGGCAATGTTCAATTGTGGATTAAGAATTGATCATCGGCCAGAAACAGGGTAGGGTTAAATGGCTATTTGGTAGGCTAGAGTGAGCTTCAATGGCAACTCCAGTAGTTGGAACTTAAGGACAGTATCGGGTAGACTTCTTAGGTCTATGGCCCAGAAATAAAAAAGACATTTTAATTATATAATGAAATTGTAATGTATGGGATTACAGGGCATACTGGATGGACCATTCAGGTCTTTATCTACCATCTTTTACTCTGTTACTGTATATGTTACTATATCCTTGTCCTAAGTTATACATTGGACTAACCTCCCATATAGTAAAAACACATCTGAGTGAACACAAAAGTTGTTTGAAACATCAAGGAACCAAGGAACCTATGGTTCAATGTTGTCTAGATAACAGACATGAATTTTCAGATCTTTGGTTCTGTGTAATAGATGCAGTACTGAAAAACTTTGGGGCTGGGGGTGAGGAGATCGTAAGGATCTTTTGCTTAAGAAAGAACCGCAGTAGATTTTTAGTCTTAATACAGAGGAACCTGTTGGGTTAAATGCTAAGCTTGAGTGGCACCATTTCTATTGAGTTATCACAATGATTTACTGATAGAATTGGAAAGATCCTAACACAGAAGAAATGGATGATGACAGCCCTGAAAAATCACACACCAATAATAGTTTAATACACAGTAAGAGAACCACCATGTTTAAGAAGATAATTGAGCAGTGTTGCTGTATACTAGTAAGTTAAAATTTGAACCCAGGACAACATTGCAGCTGAATGTACAATGATTAGATAGATAATTCATTTATATTTTTGCCATCAGCATGGACCCCTTTTGTCCTAAAGAAGATTTTTCAGTGAAACGCTGGCCTTCGTTGGTGCGAGGGCCTCCACGAAGTAAACAATATCTCTTTGAACATGACACTAATCTATTAGGAGGAGCTGGAAACAGAACATTTATAATGAACTGGAAATATAAGATAAGTCACTGAGTTTCTCCAAATTAAACTGAGCTGATTGAACTGTGTTTATGTTTATGAAATACATTGAACATTGGTTTTAGTGACCATTATACAGCTTCATCTATATCTTGGGAGGTTTTTATGCCTATGAGGAGGCACTGTTAGGTTTGTAAGGACACTTGAAGTCCTGAGAACATAAGAATAGCCTTACTGGGTCAGACCAATGATCCATCAAGCCCAGTAGCCTGTTCTTACGGTGGCAAATCCAGGTCACTAGTACCTGACCAAAACCCAAGGAGTAGCAATATTCCATGCTACCAATCCAGGGCAAGCTGTGGCTTCCCCCATGTCGTGCCCTGAGACTTTTCCTCCTATATAATACATCATAACTTGATATTTATCTAGTCAATATTTTATTTATTTTATTCATTTTCTATCCAGTTTTCCCTAAAGAGCTCAGAACAGGTTACAGGTTAAACATACATAATGTACAGTTACAGTTAACCACTAATTATGATTTACCATATTTTCAGTACAAATTTATACGATATAAGTTTTTATCCTAACTTGACATATGCTAGGGATCTAATACCAATATATATAATATACAGTTTACAGATTAAATTTGCCATAGTTATAGTGCAAGATTTTTTGATTCAAGTTTTTATCCTAATGTGACATACCAATGTACTTTTCTTTGTAATCCTTTGGTCAGGGGCAGAGGAGTTAGGTGAAGAGGTATTTTTTATTGCTTCCCTAAAGTTGAGGAGTCCTTCAAAGGATCTGCTCTGTAGGGGCAGTCGATTCCAGTGGCTTGGTATGAAGTGGGAATAGGAATGTTGTTTGGCTGTTTGCAGTTAAAGGGCACGACCAGGGAGCATTTTGAGGCATATTTCATCCTGGGAACGGTGGGGCTTGTTCGGAGTGAACACGCATGGAGGGAGCTTGGTCGTCACTTAGCCCAGTGCCATCAGGCCTTCGAAGACACAATGTTTGGCTACAGGCAGCCAGTGAGCCGCCAATAGAGCCTTTGAGACAGAGTCATGAACGTGGAAGTTTTTTAGAAGTCTGATTGCTGTGTTTTGTACATGCTGGAAATGTTGTACATTCTTCGCTATGAAACCGTTGAATAGTGCATTGCAGTAATCCATGCAAGAGAGTACTAAGGCATAGAGTAGTTGGGCGAAGTCAGACAAAAGTAGTTCCTTATTTTTCAGACTTGTCACAGGTAGTAAAATGAAGAAGATACCAACTGAGAGATATGGTTGGAGAGCAATAGGTTGTAATCAAGGAATATTTCTAGGTTTCATACTTGGTCTTTTGCAGTTATGGTAGTCAAGTCCCAGCTCAGCGAAGGACAGACGCTGTTGGAGCGTTCTTTGTGAGTCCAAAGGAGTTCTGTTTTGGAGGTGTTTAGTTGCAGTGTTCTTTGCGGATCCAAAAGAGTTCTGTTTTGGAGGTGTTTAGTTGCAATTTCTTGACAAACATCAAGTTTTTGATTTCTGAGAGGCAGTTTAGGAGTTTTGGGATTTGGGCGTCCCATTTTTTCCTAGGTATAGTTGGATGTCATCCGCGAAGGAGTGAATCTGTATTTGGTATTTGTGGGCTATGTCTAGGACAGATCTAATATAGAGATTGAATAATAGGGGGGATAGCAGAGCTCCATGCAGAATACCATATTTGATTGGTTTCAGTTTTGATAGTTCATTGTTGAGAAGTACATTTTGGAATCTATTGTTCAGGAAGGAGGCGAACCATCGTAATAGTGCTTGGATTCCAATTTCAGAGAACCGTGCAACGAGGAGGGGATGGTCAATAGTGTCAAATGCCACGCTGAGATCCAGCAGCACTATTCACTATGAGTTTCCAGCAGTCATCAACAATGTTGCGAAGGATGGTTTCAGTACTGTGGAATTTCCTGAATCCCAATTGGAAGGCGGATAGGGCTCCTTGTTCATTGATGAACTCGCACCGGAGTAATGAGTATACTTTTTTACGGAAAGGGTAGTAGATGTGTGGAAAAGTCTCCCGGAAGATGTAGTGGAAACAGAGACTGTGTTTGAATTCAAGAGGGCCTGGGATAGGCATGTGGGATCTCTCAGAGAGAAAAAGAGATAACGGTTACTGTGGATGGGCAGATTAGATGGGCCTTTATCTGCTGTCATGTTTCTAAGGAGAGCAATTGGTTTAACACTGTTTTATCCAGGATGTTGGAGACAGGTCTAAAGTTGCCAGGCACGATAGGGTTGAGCATGGGTTTTCTCAAGATCAGTCTGATGACCACTGACTTCCAGTTTGCGGGCACTACGACGTCTGTATGCAGAGAGGTGTTGATGAGAGGAAGGATGGAGTTTTAGAATATCTGGCACTGAACACCACCTCTTGAGTCTACAAAGGCATCTTTCACAGCCACTAGGAGGCCTAGCCATTTAGTTGTCAGTAGGATAAGTGATAGAATTTAGTTGGGGATGAAAGCTACTACTTATCCCCTACTTTTTGGGATTCTGCCAGACACTTGTGACCTGCCTTGCTTGCTGCTGGAAGCAAGATACTGAAGTCCTTTACCCCATGTATATACAGTATACCTTATAAAAACTATCTCCTAAAAAAGTGATGCATTGAAATTTCATAAATTGGATTTAATAATCTGTTTTCCCTACTTAAACAGCTTGCAGCAAATTACATATAAAAATATTCCACATAAATGTGAACATTTGGAGGAGAGGGTTTAATTCTGCAACATGTTGTAAGGCAGTGGTTCCCAACCCTGTCCTGGAGGACCACCAGGCCAATTGGGTTTTCAGGCTAGCCCTAATGAATATGCATGGAGCAGATTTGCATGTCTCTCAATTCCATTATATGCAAATCTCTCTCATGCATATTCATTAGGGCTAGCCTGAAAACCCGATTGGCCTGGTAGTCCTCCAGGACAGGGTTGGGAACCACTGTTGTAAGGGATTATAAACAGATAAATGTCTTGCCATTACAGTACTTGTGAAAGAGAGCACATCTGTAAAGTATAGGGGGGTTTGGTAATGGGTGAAAATTTCCTTTTAAAGAAAATGGATTTTGATAGTGATACAAAGTTATGGAATTTTTTATACCAGAAGCTTTGGGGGAGGGCAGGAAGATGGGCAGGACTTACTGGTTAGAAAGTTGCGTAAGGCTTATATTTTGGCAGGTCTATGAACTAATGAAGGTAACTCAAAAGAACAAGCGCACCCTAAGCACAAATAAAAAACCCAAAACAGAAAACTATTACTGTTAGGGGATTCCATCATTAGAAGCATTAACCTTGGAATACAAGGTGAGGAGACCAAAATAGTGAAATGTCTTCCAGGATCCTCAGTTACCAGGAGTTCCAGGCAAATACCGACTATAATTAAGGAAGAAACTAAGGATTTTAACACTGATGTTGTTATGCATCTGGGAACAAATGACCTGGCCAACAACTCCACACTTGCAGCACAGAAAGCTTTTCGGGAGCTTGGTGAAGGCTTGAAACCTTTTGTAAAGACTTTAGCTTTTTCTGAAATACTGCCTGCATATGGAAAAGGAGAGCAAAGAGTAAAAAACACAGAGGACTTTAATAGATGACTCAAAGCCTGGTGTCATCAAGAAGGCTTTAGGTACTTAGGAAGATGGGAAAATACATGGAAGGACAAGAAGCTATATTGCACTGATGGGCTACATATTACTACAGCAGGAAAAAAAAACCTTGCAGAGCAATTTAGACAATATGTTTCTAGGCATTTAAACTAGAATGTGGGGGTGGTGTATGTATAAGGGACAATTCTAGAGACCACCCCCGGCAAAAGAAAAGATGTGAAGGTAGTAAAGAATGCAACGTGAACAATATCAGCAACTCATTTCTTAACATTGCAACGGAAAGTGAAACAAAAAAAAATCTATATGAAAAAGGAGATTACCGCTGAAAAATAGCTGGAAATCGATGACCACAAATGCTCGCAATCTAAGCAACAAAGTTCATGATCTGCAAGCCCTGATGTTAAAGGCAGATCATCGCTATAACAGAGACATGGTTCAGTGAATCACATGGATGGTATGCAAACATACCGGGATATAATCTTTTTAGGAAGGACAGAGATGGTCAAAAAGGTGGAGGATTAGCTCTCTATGTAAAGATAAATATCCAAGCGACCGAAATGCAAGGGACCTGGGGAGAGGAAGAAGCGATATGGATCGCTCTGAAAAGAGAAGATGGAACTTCTGTCTACGTGGGTGTAGTCTACAGACCTCTGACTCAATCGCAGCAAATTGATAAGGATCTGATTGTGGATATCCAAAAGTTTGGAAGGAAAGAGGAGGTTCTGCTGTTGGGAGATTTCAACCTGCTGGATGCGGACTGGAATGTTCCATCTGCGGAATTGGAAAGAGGTAGGGAGATTGTGGATACCTTTCAAGAGGCTCTGCTCAAACAAATGGTGATGGAAGCGATATTGGATCTGGTCCTCACAAATGGAGAGAGTACCTCTAATGTTCTAGTGGGTGCTCACCTGGGAAGTAGTGATCATCAAACAGTTTGGTTTGATATAACGGCTAAAGTGGATAGCGGCCGCACAATACTTAAAATCCAAGATTTCAAACGTATGGATTTTAATGAAATGGGAGAGTACCTGAAGAAAAAGCTGTTAGGATGGGAGGACATAAGAGAAGTGGAAAGACAGTGGTCTAAGCTAGCGATAAAAATGGCTACAGACCTTTATGTGAAGAAAATAAATAAAAACAAGAGAAAAAGGAAGCTGATATGGTTCTCCAAACTAGTGGCAGAGAAAATAAAGGCGGAAGAGTTGGCGTTCGTGAAATATAAAAAAAAACCCAAGAAGAGGAGTGCAGAAAGAAACTGTGCTCATAAACACCCTCCTCCGTGAACGGCGCAGAATCTACTCCATTTTCTCGTGTAACTTTGCCAGACAATCTCGGTCCTTCTCCAGGATTTTCTTCTGTGAACACAGAACAGAAGTATTTGTTTAGCACATTTGCTTTCTCCTCATCACTCTCCACATATTGGTTCCCATCATCTTTTAGCCTAGCAATTCCATTTTTTATCTTCCTCCTTTCACTAATATATCTGAAAAAATTTTTATCTCCCTTTTTTACATTTTTTGCCATTTGTTCTTCCGCCTGTGCTTTCGCCAGACGTATCTCTCTCTTGGCTTCTTTCAGTTTCACCCTGTAGTCCTTTCTGCTCTCCTCTTCTTGGGTTTTTTTATATTTCATGAACGTTAACTCTTTCGCCTTTATTTTCTCAGCCACTAGGTTGGAGAACCATATCGGCTTCCTTTTTCTCTTGTTTTTATTGATTTTCTTCACATAAAGGTCCGTAGCCATTTTTATCGCTCCTTTCAGCTTAGACCACTGTCTTTCCACTTCTCTTATGTCCTCCCATCCTAACAGCTCTTTCTTCAGGTACTTTCCCATTGAATTAAAGTCCGTACGTTTGAAATCTAGGACTTTAAGTATCGTGTGGCCGCTCTCCACTTTATCCATTATATCAAACCAAACCGTTTGATAATCGCTACTTCCCAGGTAAGCACCCACTCGAGCATTAGAGATACTCTCTCCATTTGTGAGGACCAGATCCAATATCGCTTTTTCCTTTGTGGGTTCCGTCACCATTTGTCTGAGCAGAGCCTCTTGAAAGGCATCTACTATCTCCCTACTTCTTTCTGATTCCGCAGACGGAACATTCCAGTCCGCATCCGGCAGGTTGAAATCTCATAACAGCAGAACCTCCTCTTTTCTTCCAAACTTTTGGATATCCACAATCAGATCCTTATCAATTTGATGCGATTGAGTCGGAGGTCTGTAGACTACACCCACGTAGATAGAAGTTCCATCTTCTCTTTTCAGAGCAATCCATATCGCTTCTTCCTCTCCCCAGGTCCCTTGCATTTCGGTCGCTTGGATATTTATCTTTACATAGAGAGCTACTCCTCCACCTTTATGACCATCTCTGTCCTTCCTAAAAAGATTATATCCCGGTATGTTTGCATCCCATCCATGTGATTCACTGAACCATGTCTCTGTGATAGCGACAATATCTAGATCTGCCTCTAACATCAGGGCTTGCAGAACATGAACTTTGTTGCTTAGACTGTGAGCATTTGTGGTCATCGCTTTCCAGCTATTTTTCAGCGATAATCTCCTTTTTCGTATGGATTTTTGTGTCATTTCACTTTCCGTTGCAATACTAAGAAATGAGTTGCTGATATTGCTTATGTTGCAGTCTTTACTACTATCACATCTTTTCTTTTGCCGGGGGTGGTCTCTATAATTGTCCTTCGCACATACACCACCCCCACCTTCTATTTTAAATGCCTAGAAAAATATTGTCTAAATTTCTCTGCAAGGTTTCTTTTTCCTGCTGTAGTAATATGTAGCCCATCAGTGCAATATAGCTTCTTGTCCTTCCATGTATGTCCCCATCCTCCTATGTACCTGAAGCCTTCTTGATGACACCAGGCTTTGAGTCATCTATTAAAGTCCTCTGTGTTTTTCACTCTTTGCTCTCCCTTTCCATATGCAGGCAGTATTTCAGAAAAAGCTAAAGTCTTTACAAAAGGTTTCAAGCCTTCACCAAGCTCCCGAAAAGCTTTCTGTGCTGCAAGTGTGTAGTTGTTGGCCAGGTCATTTGTTCCCAGATGGATAACAACATCAGTGTTAAAATCCTTAATTATAATCAGTATTTGCCTGGAACTCCTGGTAGCTGAGGATCCTGGAAGACACTTCACTATTTTGGTCTCCTCGCCCTGTGTTCCAAGGTTAATGCCTCTGATGATGGAATCCCCCAACAGTAATAGTTTTCTGTTTTTGGCTTTTTTATTTGTGCTTAGGGTGCACTTGTTCTCTTGAGTTACCTTCATTGGTTCCAGTCCCACCTGTCTTCTGTTTTCTTGAGTATCGCAGTGCACTAGTGGAGCGAAGGAATTCTGTAGAGGTAATATTAGTGAAGGTGGATGTTTTTGTGTTACATGTCGCAGTCTTCCTGAGCCTACTGTGACCCATTTATTCCTGGGCTGTTTTATTCTTTGAGGTAGAGGTGGTAAGTTGGTATGATTTTGTGGAGTGATGGAAGCTGCTTTAATTGTATTCAATTCATGTTTAAGTTTGCAGAGCTCCTCCTTAATACTAGCAAATTGAAGACAGATGGGGCAAGCCTTAAGCCTCCAAATAGTATGTCTTGGAATTAAAGCACCACAGTGATTGCATAGAATAAAGGTCATCTTGATTGGTTGTGAAGTGACTTGATTTGAGTAGTCCTGATTATATGGGTCTCTATATATGAATAGTGGTCCCTGGGGTTGGTGGGACTATAAGTCTTACCCTTATTCCTATGAAGGGAAAGGGAAAGAGGAAATAAGATTTAACAGAGGAAAGAGAAGGGTTTTTTTTGTTTTTTTTAGTAAGAAACAGGGATGAGAAGAGAAATTAAGCAGATATAATGCTGAAAACCAGTGAAAAGAGCAGAATATGAAATGCAGAGCAACTTATCTTATTGAAGTTCACAAGGCAGCCTTGTTCACAGCACTGTCCCAAAGATAATGCAGTTAACCTTAGAAGTAAAACAGAGCCCCTCCCTTCTCCACCTAATCAGCAGAAAACAATGGCTGAATACTAGTAAGACAGAAATATAGGCTCTATACCACCTAAAACACAGTATTTTAAACAAAAATGCAGGTTCTATCAGTGCTACCCTAAAACACAGGATTTATAACAGGATTTTCCCTACTTTAGTCACCCTGAGCCACAGGGTGTATCCTTTCTTTCATTTCTTTCTTTCTGCACTCAGGCCCAAGAATTGTCTCTTTCTATTCTCTCCCTCTTTCCTTCCTTCCTATGTCCTTAGTGCCTCCGGTGCCTCCTTCCCATGTCTTTAGTAACCCCAGTGCCTCCTTCCCATGTCCTTAGTGCCCTTTCCTGTCTTTAGTGCCCCAGTGCCTCCTTCCCATGTCCTTAGTACCCCTTCCTGTCTTTAGTGCTCCCAGTGCCTCCTTCCCATGTCTTTAGTGCCCCCAGTGCCTCCTTCCCATGTCCTTAGTGCCCCTTCCTGTTTTTAGTGCCCGCATTGCCTCCTTCCCATGTCCTTAGTGCCCCTTGTTGTCTTTAGTGCCCCCAGTGCCTCTTTCCCATGTCCTTAGTGCCCCTTCCTATCTTTAGTGCCCGCAGTGCCTCCTTCCCATGTCCTTAGTGCCGCTTCCTGTCTTTAGCCAATGCATCCTTCCCAGGTCTTTAGTGCCCCCAGTGTCTCCTTCCTATGTCCCTCTCACTGCCTTCCACACTTTGTCCCACCCCCCACCTCCCAAAGCCAGCCTACCTGCCTGTCTACCTCTCTCCCTCCCTGGCCAAAGCCAGCCTGCTTGCCTGCCTACCTGCTTCCCTCCCTGCTGCGCAAAAAAAAAGCCTCCTTTCTTCCTTTCCCTGGGTCGGCTGCTATCTTACCGCCCTGCTGCTGCTAAAGCCGACACAAAGTTTTCTTTCCGACGTCAATTCTGACGTCAGAGAGGACGTTCTGGGCCAGCCAGGCAGCGATTGGCTGGTCCAGAACGTCCTCTCCGACGTCAGAATTGACGTCGGAAAGAAGACTTTGTGTCGGCTTTAGCAGTAGCAGGGCGGTAAGATAACAGCCGACCCAGGAAAAGGAAGAAGGGAGGTTTTTTTTTTTTTTGCGTGACAGGAAATGATCACCTGTCCCGTTGTCCCCAAGTACAGCTTCAGGACGCTGTCCCGAAGCTGTGTGTGGGGACAACGGGACAGGAGGTCTGAAAACGGGACCTATGGTCACCTTAATCATGCCGGACCTGTGCGGACCGGCAGAAATTTCCTGTGGACCGGCGGTTAAAGAACAGTGCTCTAAATAAATAATAATAGTATATGTAGAATAAACTTATTTAATTATCCTGCTCTAAAATCTTGTCAATATAAGAAGTTTTTCGATAGAATTTTATCTTTCTAGGCTGCTAAACTGAATATATGGCTTGGAAAACCCATATTAGAGGCTTCGTCTTACTTAGATTTTAGAAAGTCACTAAAGACTAAATATGCGCATATTTTAACAGGAGTCATTGCTCTAACTTTCCATGCTTGTACTTGATGTACTCCTATCGACTATCCTATCATGTATCTTATTGACTGACTGTATGTATTCTCTTGTTGTGAACCACTTCGAAGTTTTGGTATAGCGGTATACAAAAAAATAAATTATTATTATTATTATATGAGGAGAGACTGGAAACCCTGAATATGTATACCCTAGAGGAAAGGAGGGACTGGGGAAATATGATTCAGACTTGAAGGGTATTAACGTAGAACAAAATCTTTTCCAGAGAAAGGAAAATGGTAAAACCAAAGGACATAATTTGAGGTTGAGGGGTGGTAGATTCAAGAGCAATGTTAGGAAATTTTATTTTATAGAGATGGTGGTGGATGCCTGGAATGCGCTTCCGAGAGAGGTGGTGGAAAGGAAAACGGTGACTGAGTTCAAAGAAGCGTGGGATGAACACAGAGGATCTAGAATCAGAAAATAATATTAAATTTTGAACCAAGGCCAATACTGGGCAGACTTGCAAGGTCTGTGTCTGTATATGGCCATTTGGGGGAGGATGGGCTGGAGAAGAGCCTAAATGGTCGGGAGGGTGTAGATGGGCTGGAGTAGGTTATGACAGAGATTTTGGCAGTTGGAACCCAAGCACAGTACCGGGTAGAGCTTTGGATTCTTGCCCAGAAATAGCTAAGAAGAAAAAATAGCTAAGAAGAAAAAATTTAAATTGAATGAGGTTGGGCAGACTGGATGGACCATTCGGGTCTTTATCTGCCGTCATTTACTATGTTATGGATGATAAGACCAAGGATCAGTATAAATGCTGGACTGTAGATGATAAGATTTTTTATTTTTTTATTTGTAGCATTTGGACCAGAAGAGTGGACTATAGATTTTAGTTTCCTGGAGGTACATAATACAGTGGTACCTCAGTTTACGAGTACACCGGTTTGCGAGTGTTTTGCAAAACAAGCAAAACATTAGCAAAATCAGCACCTCGGAAACCGAGCGTGGCTTGATTTACGAGCGCCCCCCCCCCCCCCCGCAATCCGGCACCCTCCCCCCGCCATCCTGCAACCCCCCCCAGGTTAAGATTAATTAGATCTCTTTCTGCATTCCTCGATAAACCGTCACTAAATATATTAATACATTCTTTGGTCATCTCTAAAATCGACTATTGTAACACCCTTTACAAAGGGATTACCTTAAAAGAAACGCGTAGATTACAAATTCTCCAAAACACTGCAATAAAAATGATCATGAACAGAAAAAAATTTGATCATGTAACCCCACTGTTGAAGGAAAATCACTGGCTACCGGTAAACCACAGAATTACTTATAAAATAGCTTTACTGACACATAAGATATTAATAAATAAAGCTCCAGCATTTTTAGAAAGATTTTTAATACCATACACGCACGTAAAATCTCTCAGATCAGAAGAAAAATCCTTGTTGGTAACTCCCTCACTAAAAATCATTTACTCAAGGAGGAATATAATCTTTTCAGTCACAGCTTCCCAAATTTGGAACTCTCTTCCTCTCAATATAAGAGAAGAAAAATTACTTACTAAATTCAAAGGCTTACTATAAAGCTGGCTGTTTAGGGATACCTTTAACTGATTTTTCTTAATCACATTACTTCTTTCTTTGAACTTATCTGGACTAGGAACACTGTTAAGTAGAGATTAAGATGGTACTGTCCCCTAACCTTCTGTTTCCTTACCCACCCTTTCATTTATTTTTATATTGTATTTAATCCATTTTTTCCCCTCATTTTCTTTAGTGTTTTTATGTCATAATTGTCTTCTATGCCCTGTTTGTTGAAAAATATTTTTTATTTTACCTACTTTTAATTTTGTAAATCGCATTAGATTTGGATACTGCGATTATATCAAATATCATAATAAACTTGAAAGGGCACCCCCCCCCCGCCGCTTCTTACAGTCATCTGGGCACCGGCATGTCCTGTGCTTGGTGCTGGTGCCCGAAGATCGGCCTCCTCTTCTGCTGGGCCTTGAGCATGCGCAGATGCTCAAGGCCCAGCAGATGAGGAGGCCGATCTTTGGGCACCGGTACCAAGCACAGGACATGCCGGTGCCCAGATGACTGTAAGAAGCAGTGGCGGGGGGGGGGGGGTGCCCAATCGCAGCAAGGGGGGTGCCCAATTGCATCGGGGGGTTGCCAGATTGTGGCGGGGGTGCCGAATCACAGGGGGGGCCTTCGGGGGGAGCATTGCCGGTTCTTGGGGGGGGGGGGGAACGTATCAAAGCGAGTGTCCATTATTTCCTATGGGGAAACTCGCTTTGATAAACGAGCATTTTGGATTACAAGCATGCTCCTGGAATGGATTATGCTTGTAATCCAAGGTACCACTGTATAGCCTCACTGGGTGGAGTAAATTTGAAAAGCGTCAACTAGTATCATTAGTCTCTTATGTAACTGAGGTGGAGGAGCAGCTGAGAAGAGAGAGTCAGCATGAGCTATTGTCAGTGAAACAACTCTGAGAATAGTGTTTTGACTGAAATTATAGCTGAGGCGGATGTAGCTTAAGCACTGTGCTGTGCATCCAGATTAGGAAAATGCAGGATTTAGCTTGAAAAATTTATCCTTCTAAGAGTACAGTGTATAATATTACCATTGTATAAGTAATGTTCTAATGCTAAAATATCTTCTTAACAACTAACTGCTTTGTAACACAATAACTGTTAGATAAGTAAAATTCAGAGGCTTTCATACACAGTTCTGAAAGCATGTGAAAACATAAAAATATGATGGCAATATGCCCAATGTGATTGGTTAATTCCATTACACAATATACAAATTCTTAAAAATATTGATACTTTCAAAAATGAAAGAATACAACCATTGATTGTTGCAGTTGCCACAGCATGACCAGGACAACTGCAACAATTATGATGCCAGCCATGGAAGCCTAAGAAAACAAATACAACCTTTGTTTTAAATTAATAACTTTTTCCCATTTTGGCTTTTTAAGCTCAAATTGCTCAGTTAACTGCAAATTTGAGATGGCCTTTGGCTCCTGGATTGGTTGGACGGCCTGGTCCTTCTGGCCCACCAGGCCCTCCTGGCACAACTGGAAAAATCGGTCACGCTGGTGCTCGTGGACCACCAGGATATAGAGGACCAACAGGAGAGCTGGGAGACTCAGGTTCCACAGGTAAGTAAAGGGCATTTCATTTTCATATGATAAAAAACAGCATCAATTTATTTCTTTCCAAAAAGCTTTGTCTGCATATTTAAACAAGCCAAGCTGTTGCATGCCCTTACACCAAATAACATTTTAACTGCAATGTTTTGCATGAGTTATTTCACAAACAACTTCAATTGTGTACATTACAAAGAACTGTAATATTCCATTGCTTATAAACAATTTATCCGATCACTAATAGATCAAAACAGCAGAGAGCAAGACCTCAGCAATAAAGCTCTCTATGTGCACCAAAGGTATCAATAGTTGCTTAAGTTCAATCACAGGTCAGAAAAAACTCCTCTGAGCCTTCTTTTAAACAATTTTCAAAATAATGAAAGTTCAGCAATCCATATGATATGGATTTATATTCATGAGAGGGTGAGCAAAGTCTTCTCTAATCTTATATGCTCTAATTAATTAGTATAGAAAATGAATTCAACTTATCTGAAATGCCATCAACGTTGTTAATCTTATATGGAGCCGCCCACAGTTCCAGGGAAAGTCTGGGTGGAATCTTATGATTGTTTCTAAAGCAGAGTATATTGTATCTTTGTGGTACAATAAAATTATAAAAATTATGGTATTCTCATATGCAAAATAAGACCAGGGATTAGGGGGGTGGGAAGTGGTACTTCATATAAGAAAGGAAGCAACACTGAATACCATATATACTCGAATATAAATCAACTCGATTATAAACCAAAGTAACCTCCTCCTCCCCCCCAAAAAAATAAATAAATAGAGAAAAAAGCAACTTCACCTTTTCTCTAATTTATTATATAGGTGATCAAGGTGATAAAGGAGACAAAGGCTCTGTTGGTAAAGGTATCGATGGACCTAATGGTAATCAAGGAGCTCCAGGTATGTTTTGTCAGTAATCAGTACAAAGTAAAGTGGCTATAAGTAATGAATTGCGCTATGGAATTTGAAGACCATGGCCCAGCATGATTTTAGGACACTGCATCTTTACGCAATGATATGTGTGTGTTTGTGTGTGTGTGTGGGGGGGGGTCATTGTCTTGATATCAGGTCCTAAGCTAATCTCACTTGCTGTGCATTTTATAATGTAGTAATTAATATATGAAAACAAGATTTTTATCCAGTAATGATCTATAAAGTGAAAGTTAAGCTTACCTTTAATTTTCTTTCCTTAAGGCAGGTATGGGCAAAATTGTCTTCGAGGGCTGAATATAAGAATAACATGACTAGGTTGCAGCCCTTTAGGACTGAGTTTACCAATCCGCTCCCTTAAATCCTACAAGATAAGTCAAGTGGGTTATATCCCCTTATCAGCAAATGGAGACAAAAGTATCTGCAGCTCTCCAGTCATCTTACAGCAGAGGTTCCCAACCTGTGGCACACATAAACATAGAAAATGGTGGCAGAAAAGGGCCATAGCCCATCGAATCTGCCCATTCCAAGTACCCGCCCCCCTGAATTTACTCCCTTAAAGATCCCTCGTGAGCATCCCATTTTCTCTTAAAATCCGTCACGTTGCTTGCCTCAATCACCTGCAGTGGGAGTCTGTTCCAATGATCTACCACTCTTTCGGTGAAGAAGTACTTTCTGGAGTCGCTATGAAATTTCCCTCCCCTGATTTTCAGCGGGTGCCCTCTGGTGGTCGAGGGTCCCACGAGACAGAAGATATCATCTTCCGACTCGATGCGACCCGTGATGTACTTGAACGTTTCAATCATACCCCAAGGGTTAAGCATACTAGTGGCAGGGAATATGTGGCACTGGTATTTCTCCTGTGACTGTTATTGCTGCTATCCACTTGGAATATGAAAGGGTGAACTCATGAATAATACAAAGAAAGATGAATATATGATACACAGAAACTATAATAATAGTATATATACATAAAGTAGATGCTATAAATAGGTAATGTAACATCATTACTGAAGCTCATGTATTGTATGCTCAGGCTGGGATGACGCTACAGGGCCATGCAACAGCTCACAATGTCCAAGCTCATTACTGAAACTGCTCATGCAAACCGCTCTGAATTGACTCCTCAGTCATTAGTAGTGGTTTAGAAGCTTCCAGTAAACATGGGTAGTGAAGGGTGGTGGAAGAGAGAGGTGCTGCTGAACTGAGAAGGCAGTGGAAAAGGAGAGTGAAAGACACTGGATCAGGGGAAGGGGGAACACTAGATTCAGAGAGGTAGAGATGCAGATTGAAAGGGGAGAGCAAGGAATAGAGAAGATGTTCAAGCCATAGAGTGGGGGGTATGAGCAGAAGAGAAGAGAGGTGATGCACAGAGGTGTTAGACATGGAGGGAGGACAAGGACAGAGACAGAGGGGCAGTGGAGTACCAAGGGGGGGCAGGGGGGCGTACCAATGGGGGTGCACAGCCGGCCAGGTCCGAGTCTTCCTGCCCTTCCTTTCACCCGGCCATGCCGCTATGATCCTACCTCCCCCGCCGACAAGAAGTCTTTCCGACGTCAATTCTGACGTCGGAGAGGACATTCCGGGCCAGACAGGCAGTGATTGGCTGGCCCGGAATGTCCTCTCCGACGTCAGAAAGACTTCTTGTCGGCGGGGGGAGGTAGGATCGTAGCGGCGCAGGCTGGGGGAAAGGAAGGGGAAAGGCGCTTTTTTTTTTCCTCCGTGGCAGGGAGGGCAGGATGTAGGCAGGCAGGCTGGCTTTGGGGTGGCCAAAATCTGGAAGGTAGTGGGGGGGGGTCATAAGGAGGCACTGGGGGCACCATGGACGTGGGACGGAGGCACTGGGAGCACCATGGACGCGGGACGGAGGCACTGGGGGCACTATGGACACGGGAAGGAGGCACTGGGGGCACTATGGACATGGGAAGGAGGCACTGGGGCACTATGGACACAGGACGGAGGCACTGGGGGCACTGACACAGGACGGGGCACTATGGACACAGGACGGAGGCACTGGGGGCACTAAGGACATGGGAAGGAAGGAGGGAGGGAATAGAATGGGACAACTGTTGGGCCTGAGTGCAGAAAGAAATGAAAGGATACAGTCAATTGATGAAAAAAATAAATGGTCACGTTACCTCTGACTTACTTTCTCTGCAGCAGAGTCGGCAGCCCCACACTGGCACGTGGCAAGGTCCCACACTGACTCATCTGCTGGCTCTGCTCCGGAAGAAGTAAGTTACATTGGAGGGGGTGGACCCGGCAGATGCAGTCATTGTGGGACTTTGCCACAACTCCCTGCGTCTGCCGGGTCCACCCCCTCCAACGTAACTTACTTCTGGAGCAGAGTCAGCAGACGAGTCATCGCGGGACCTTCCAGCATGTGGCTGCTGAGTCCGCTCCAGAGCAAGTACGTTAGAGTGGGGTGGACTGGCAGCCGGCAGCTACAATCATCGTGGGACTTTGCTGCATGAAGGGAGAGAAAGGAGCAGGATTGCTGGAATAGAAGAGTGGTGGAGGGAAAGAAAGGGTATGGAAGGGTGGTGCTGATAGAATTGATGTACAGAGAAAGGGGAGAGACATAAGGGCGAAGGATATTGGAGGGAGAGAAAGGGCAGATGCTGATTGAAGAGGGGTGGATGGCGCGAGAAAGGGCAGACATTTGATGGTAGTGGGGAGCCTATGCTGGATGGATGTGCAGATGGGAGAGATAAGGGAGCAAATGCAGGAAGGAAATGGGAGGAGAGAAAGAGGGGAGCAGACGCTGGATGGAAGTGGACAGAAAGAGAAGGTATTAGATGGAAGGGTTGGAGAAATAGGGCACATGATGGAAGTAGGTGATAAATGAAAGGAGGGTACATGATGGGGAGAAAAGGATTGAGTTAGGGAAACACTGGAGGGGTGAAGGAAAGAGGCAGCAAGCTTTAGGTAGATAGTAAAAAAGGACATCTAGACAGATGCAGAAAATAAATTGAAAAGGAAAATGAGGGAAAAAAGGGAAAGGGAGAGGAGAGAGATGCCAGATCAATGGGGGTGAAAGGAGAGATGGAAGGGGGAGGCATACAGTTTCTGGAAGGGGCATAGGAGAGAAGATGCCATATAGGGGAAGAGAGACGGCAGACAGTGGATGGAAGGAAGAGAGTTACAAGAAGACGAGGAAAGCAGAAACCACAGAAGACAAAGGTAGAAAAAAATTTTGTATTTATTTATTGCTTTAGGAGACATGTGTCACTGTTTCTGTGGTGCACTATATGCAGAGTCTAGCTTCTTACTGGTTCAATTTAACCTTTGTCTAAGTATTTCTATTTTATTCCCCCTTTTACAAAACTGTGGAGCATTTTTTAGCGCCAGCCGTGGTGATAGCAGCTCTGATGCTCAGAATTCTATGAGCATCAGAGCTGTTACCACCATGGCTAAAATTCACACTACTGTTTTGTAAAAGGGGGAGGGGGTAGTTTGCGATGACATATTCCATACTAGGCGAAGATGTTTTCTGTGTATTCGAAAGACATGGTTTTTTGTTAGGATTGACTGCAGGGTTGATCTGTACTAGTCTGGCTTGTTTAGTTTTACAATGGGTGTATTGATGTTGTACTGCTCACTGCAGTATGTAAGATGCTGCCTTTTCCTAGGTACTCATATGTGACATGTGGCTTGCTACTAAAAATCATGTTTTTCGTACAGATGTGGTGGGGGGGTGTCAAAAAATGATGGGCCCTGGGTGTCACATATGCTAGGTACGCCACTGCAGAGGGGGAATGCTGGATGAAGAGGAGACGGGGACATGGATGGACAATACTGATCACAGGAGTACAAAGGTTAGATGCTGGACAGTATAGATAGGGATGCAGAAGGAAAATGGAAGGAAGACATGGAGAGAGAAGACAACCTACAAAGATGGAAGAAAAACCAAAGCAAATGGAAAAATAACATTGACAACAAATGTAGAAAAAAGTATTTCTTTCTGAATTTATTAATTGGAACGGTTCTGCCTAGACTCTTGCAACAGTTCTGTTATTCTGGTTCTCAATAGGCGTTGTATTAGTGTTTTAGGATCTGGTGTAATATTTACAGTGCTTTTTTTCATACACAAGGTTGTTGCTCTTTTGAGTCCTGGAAATTAGTGCTGTTATGATATTGCAAGGTCCTAACTTTTTTTGTACATTTGTGTATGGTGTTTTGCAGTGGCAGAAGTGTGTATTGACCTTATTGAGGTGATATCAAAACCTTTTAATATAGTTTGTTATAACATCAGACAGGGTATTAGACATCTTGCAGTAACTAATTTGTGCTGAGGTGCAAGAACAGCTTGTTGATCTTGACTCCCAGTCTCATGAGACAGCAAAATCAACAAGCTCTCTGAGAAGGGCAGAATGGCTGAGGGCAGGTGGGATGTGCGAGAGAGAGGACAGAGGACAGGTGGGATGTGAGTGTGAGCAAACTTGCCCATAGAGACCAATCATACTTCATGTTTCATTTTTCCAGAGAAAGTAAGGGAGAAGGGCAGAGTGCTGAGAGCAGGTAGGGTGCGCAAGAGAGAGAACAGAAAGCAGGTGGGATATGAGTGTGTGAGAAAGAAAAGGACAGAGTGGCTAAGGGTAGGTGGGATATGAATGTGAGCAAACTTGTCCATAGTGACCAGATTTCATTTTCCCAGAGAAAAGATGAAACTGTATTTGTCACTAATGGTAACTTTTGTGGATATCATCCTTTTTCTCCTGTTCTTGTAAACAGACCTCATCTAAGTATCATTATTCGTTTTTACTCAATTTGTAAGAATTACACACCACCTATCAAAAGGCCAGTTTTTATGAGACTGAAATATAATAGATCATGCCATGTATGACTTGGTCTGTGTTTCTGTTACGGTGATCTGTATTTGTTATGTATGTTGTTTAACAATAAAATGTCCATTTCTAAATCTTTGCTACTTGTAGCTTGGCAGTATTCAGTTGAAAATTTTTTGATCTAGGGAGAACTTGGCTTGAAGAAGTTGAGAAACATTGTCTTACAGACTGGTGAAGACAAATTACTTCAATATACAGCAAGAAAGCAGAAACTACAAGCTACGACAAGAAGAAATGCTTGTCCAAACTGACCATCTCTCCTGGAGTTTTTCTCTAAGAAGTGAGAGGTGAAGATATGGATCGAGGGCCAAGTAGCTGCTTTATAGATGCTCTCAATAGAGGTGGAGTGGAAATGAGCTACTGAGGCACATAGCTTGGACATTGTGAGCTGTTGCATGGCCCTGTAGTGTCATCCCACCCTGATCATACACAAAGAAGATAGTCTGCCAGTCAAGTGGAGATGGTTCTCTTGATAACAGATATTCTGAATCTGTTAGGGTCAAAAGCTACAAAGAGCTGGGAGGATCCTCTTTGAGGTTTAGTCAAGTCCAGGTAGTATGTCAGAGCATGTTTGCAGTCTAAGGTGTAAAGAGCTGCTTCTTCGGGATGGGAATGTGGTTTTGGAAAGAAACAGGTAGTACTATGGACTGGTTGAGGTGAAATTCTGAGTCAACTTTAGGTAGGAATTTTGGATGAGTTTGGAGCACTACTCTGTCGGGGTAAAATCTTGTATAAGGAGTGCTTGACTTTCACTCACATGGTGTGCAGACGTGAGGGCTGTGAGAAAACCAACTTTCCAAGTGAGAAGTTTGAGAGAGCAAGATGTGAATGGCTCAAAGGGAGACTTCATAAGAGCAAATAGTACTACATTAAGATCCCAGGCAACAGGCAGAGGCTTGATAAGTGGCTTAGTGTGGTAGAGTCCTCTCATGAATCTGGAAACTAAGGGATGAACAGATGGAGGTTCTTGTTCAAGAGAGAGTGGAACACACTGATAGCACCAAGATGTACTCAAACTGAATTGGTTTTGAGACCAGAGTCCGAGAGGTGAAGAAGGTAGCCCAGGATGGATGGAAGTGGAGACATGACTGGGTCAAGAGAATGCTTTATACACCAGAAAGAAAATCTTATCCATTTGAAGTGATAACAGTGCTGAGTGGAAGGTTTCCTAGACACTTCAATGGCAGAAGAGACTGCAGGCAAGAGGCAAAAGGCATTTACTTGGTGAAAGAAGCCACGTTGTTAGTGCTAACGACCGAGGGTTGGGATGAAGGAGGGATCTGGCTTTCTGCATCAGGAATATCAGGAATTGCTGGAGCTTGCATGGTTCCTTGAACAAGTATTCTAGTAGGAGTGGAAGCCAAGGTTGACATGGCCAGTCAGTTGCCATGAGGATCATGATGTCCCAATCTGGCATAGTGAATAGAGTTTGACTAGAGTTTTCCTGATGAGAGGTATCAGAAGAAATGTGTAGAAAAATCTGTCCCCCACAATGAATGAGGAAGTTACACAATAACAAATGCTTGTGGGCATAGTCTGGAGCAGAATAGTGGAATGGAAGTTTGTTGTTGTGGGGAGAAGTGAAGAGACCTATAGCTGAAAGACAAGAGGGAGTCAAACCCAGACCAGGCTCACCCCCCAACCTTCATTCTAACCACTGTGCTACAGAATCAGCCATAAAATCATAGCAATTCTAATCGGATTATACTGTGCTGTTTAGGCGTGCTTGTGGCTCCTTAACGGAGCGCCTGAGGCATGCCAAATTGGCTGAAGTTCAGCATATCTCAAGCTGTCAGGGTAGGAAACTAACTGAAAGAAGCCACCTAAGTTAAGGCACCTAGTTCATCCTCTCCACCTCTCATCTAATCTGATGTTCTCAAATATTATGCTGGTTGCAGGCTGCCCTGTTTGCTACCCCTACCCCCCCTTTGCAGCCTGGGCCTCATGGAACACTAGATAAGACAAAGGTCAATGTGACCAAGTAGCTGAAGTGGTATTTATTAAGGAAACACTAATGCCTGGCTGCTACTCAATATAAATATGAAGATTAGCACTATATCTTTATGTAATCGCTCTTGTGCAAGTAAACTTTGTATATTGAAATGTGAAACGGATGTCACCTCCACACCCCTTTCTATAGACTCACACTTGTCAAAAGTTTCTTCAATATTCACCAACCCTCAGAAGTGGCACCACGATACTCAAAACATTTCACTGTATCTGGCTTCACACACTATATCTTCACTGGGTCCAACTTTTCTAACTATCTTAGTTGAATTATTTTTAAAGTTGTTTTTAAACATTTTGTGAACAACCATTTTTAAAAAGGTACTTAGCTTTTAACTTTTTGCCTTCAGGTGGTCAGTTTATAGGGACATCTATGCCGACATCTTTGTTTAAAGGACTTGGTGGGGCCATCTTTGTTTAAAGGACATGGTGGTTGTATAAGACGGCGAAAGCTTGTAGAGGGATATGAGCCTTGAAAAAACCCGTTGGGTGAAACATGTCGGCATAGATGTCCTTACAAACTGACCACCTGAAGGCAAAAAGTTAAAAGCTAAGTACCTTTCTTAAAAATGGTTGTTCACAAAATGTTTAAAAACAACTTTAAAAATAATTCAATTAAGATAGTTAGAAAAGTTGGACCCAGTGAAGATATAGTGCGTGAAGCCAGACACAGTAAAATGTTTTGAGTATCGTGGTGGCACTTCTGAGGATTGGTGAATACTGAAGAAACTTTTGACAAGTGTGAGTCTATAGAAAGGGGTGTGGAGGTGACATCCGTTTCACATTTCAATATACTCAATATAAATAAGCACAAGGTGAAAAATGGTATAAGATTTTTATTGCACAGTCAAGGAAAGCAGCATGCAAGTGTAATATCAGGCAACTGCAGTTTGATGAGATGGATGACAGGTATGCAGAGTAAGGCACTCGCAGGTCCAAGTTACTGTGGTAGAATTGGTAAGGTCCCAGAATCTGCTCCTGATAGGAGAAGGCAGGCTGAAGAAAAAGGAAGATGGATTGAGACAAATTAAGAGTTGATTGGTGAGTTTTAGGCTATTTTCTACAAAGGTGCACTAAATCCACACATGCGCTAACTACTAACGCATGCTTAGGATAACATGCACGCATTAACCTTTAATTTAGCACACATTAATGGCGCCTAAACAGTGCAGCTTCAGTGCGTGGTAAAACTTAACACGTGCATATTATCCTATACACGCTTTAGTAGTTAGCGCATGTGTGGATTTAGCGCACCTTTGTAAAAAACCCATCAATTGACTGTTTTCTCTGAAAATCTTCTATAAGTACACCCTTCTGAAGGAAAAAAAAATGTGAAACATGTTAATATTCTGAAAATGTAGATAATTCATCACATGAGCAAAGAAAGGTTGCAGTACATCATTCTCATCTATTCTTTCTGTTTTGGAATTTGAGCTTTGTCCAGGTGCAAGCTGTGCTGAACCCAGTTTGAACAGACCTGCTCTGGCCTCAAATCAGGAAATAAAGGGGGAAAAAGTTAAGACAGACATCTGTGGCAAAAATAAACAGAAGCCTTGGGAGAATATGTTACACCACAGTCTCAGAATAATAGCTACAATGAATAGAAGCAAAAAACACACTGTTTCTTTTTTATTATAAGGATACCTAACAATTAGGACTCTTAAAAGATTTACCTTTAGCTCTATGATGAAAAGCACTGCTATGGGTTCCACATATTCATGTAACTTGCATATCCTTTTTGCTGTCACCAAAGTTTTAAACAGCATGGGGGGGTTTTTCAGCCAAGACTCCTGGAACCAAATTTTATTATCACATTCTCAGACCTGCTAATGACCCTGTGGAATGGAGAGAATTGTGGCAGATATCAGGGGAAGAAAAAGTTAATGGAGAATCACCATAAGTAGAATGGGAGTCCAAAAAAAAAATCAGTTCTGCCTGAGCTTTTATCTAATAAAGACAGCTAAGTACTAGCAATATATCATTCTCACCTAGATTTCTTCCTGGAAAGATGAAAAAGGTTAGACAAACATCAAAATTGCAAATTACTATAGCTGCTAATGGTCCTATGAAGTGGAGAGTTGTGGCAGATATAGGAAAGAAAAGGTTAAAAGATAATTAAGAAAGGTAAGGTCTCAGAAATCAGCATAAGTAATAACACAGAATAGGAGTCGTAAAAGAGAAAACACTGCTCTGATGGACCTTCTTATACTAAGGATGCCTAAGTAGCGTCTGACATCATAGGCACCGTTTCGACTTCCCGCCAGAAAACTTTCAAATCTGGTTGGGCGTGCTCTAGGTGTGGTTTGGGCACAAACACCTGTACTGACTTTTAATCAATTCTTTCACTTCTCAAAGCTTTTACTAGAAGCCATTTGTCTTCTGCTTAGTCTCTTACCAAATTCTAAACAAAGTTCCCTCTATAGCTCTATGCCTTAAGGCACTGTTTTTATCTTCCATAAGTCAGGGGTTCAAGTCTTGAGTGCGGTTAGCAAATATTTGATATTCATTTTTCTACCAGAAAACCTTCAAATTGTTTGGCCATTCCTTTGCTTAAACATTTTTGAATTGATCTTTAAAATGATGTGCAGCAATTCTCAGATGTCTAAAGTAGAGGTCTGCACGGAAACGGGGATCACGGGAATCCCCCCCTAACCCATGGGACTCCCACGGGGATGGAAGGCTTTGGAAGCAGGTTCGTCCATATAATATAATGGACACATCAGCCTTAGTAAAAGAGGGGGTTTATAAGTTAATTATCTGAACAGAAAACAAAAAAAGGGTTCCACCAAAGAGATTCCACAAGGAAAACAGTAGCGCAAACACAAAAGAAACTGGAATTGATGATCCTGTCAGAAGTAATTGCTGCTTTTTATGGGGATGGGTGGGGATGGAGGCTCTAACGTGTGCGTGCCGGCTTCCCTCCGAAACCGGAAGTTATGTCCGGGGGGGGGGAGGGAAGCCGGCACGCACATGTTGAGAGCCCTGAAGCAAGCGTTCGCTATGGGCTAAGGCGGGAGACAGGTTAATGAAGCATTTCCTCTTCTTGCTGCCGGGTCCTGCCTACTTTCTGTTTCCGCGAAGGCAGGACCCGGCAGCATTTCCCCCAACAGCTCGATCGCGATGTTGGTCGGCCGAAGCAGGGAGAGGTTGGGGCGGCGTCGGCTTTCGGGCCTGTTATTGGTGGCAGTTTGGGTCCTGGTCCCCAATGGCAGTGGCTTGGGGGAGGGCAGGGAGAAAGAAAGAAAAAGGGCAGGCAGGGAGACAGAAGGAAAGAAGAGAAACAGAAAAAAAAAGAAAGGGAGGCAGAGAGAAAGAAAGGGCAGGGAGAGAGGAAGGAAAAGTTGGGGGAGGGAACGAGGTCTAGAGGAGAGGAAGCATACAGGCTAAAGAAGGGAAGAAAGATTGGATGCACAGTCAGAAGAAGAAAGTGCAACCAGAGACTCATGAAATCACCAGACAAGGTAGGAAAAATTATTTTATTTTAAATTTAGTGATCAAAATGTGTCTGAATTTATATCTGCTGTCTATATTTTACACTAAGGTCCCCTTTTACTAAACCGCAATAGAGTTTTTTAGCGCAGGGAGCCTATGAGTGTCGAGAGCAGTGCTGGGCATTCAGCGCAGCTTGCTGCGCTCTAAAAACTGCTATCGTGGTTTAGTAAAAAGGGAGGGGGGTATATTTGTCTATTTTTGTATGGTTGTTACTGAGGTGATAGTGCATAGAGTCATCTGCTTTGACCTCTTTGAAAAACCCTGGAATAGGAATGATAATTAACATTTTCTATGCGTACAGTGTGCGTTGTGGTTTTTTTAAATTTTATTGTTGGTAGATCATTTTGACTTGGTCATTTTAAAAGTAGCTCGCAAGCCCAAAAAGTGTGGGCACCCCTGCTCTAGTCTAAAGCAGCCTGTTCTCTTTCATTCTAAACCCCCTCCCCCACCCCAACACACACTCAAGCATTAAACCACAACCAGTCAAGCTGAATATACCAACAGGAATGTCTCTAGAGTACATCTCAAAAACAATTACCTTCCTTAAATACCTGTCCAAGCCCTCTTAAGTTTTAGTAAACTCTTCTATCTGTTGCCCTGTGCAGATATTGCATAGAAGAAAATATATTCCTACAATGGCTTGTAGCAAAGAGATGTATGTAGCTGATGCACCTATACCTGTAAACTGCAGAATGCTGATAAAAAACAGCAAAGTCCACCACTTATGAGAGCTGTTAGGATGCTGTTAAAATGAGTGAAGGAGAGGGTGGGATTTGAACTAGAGAGTTGCGCGGGGACAGAAATCCCACCCGTCCCCGTGAGGAATCCCTCCCATCCCCGTGAGGAATCCCTCCGTCCCCACGAGGAATCCCCTCCGTCCCTATAAACTTCAGAAATAGTTATTTCATTTAATTATGCTACTGAATTAAAGGCTCTGGTAGAAACCCATTTACAAATAAGCAAAAAGACTTTATTAATTTGGAAATATTAATTGGGAAGAATACATACTTTGTAAACGGGTTTCTACCAGAGCCTCTTTTGTTTATAAATTTTTATCAACACAACTAATATACTACTTTATCCTGAAGCAAAAAAAAAAAAAAAAAATAGAATTCTTTTCTTATCTTTGTTGCCTGGTTTCTGCTTTCCTCATGTTCTCATTCAGTTCCTTCCATCCACTGTCTCTCTTCCTTCTGCATCTTCCATTTGCTCTGTTACTGTGCCTCTCCCTTTCTCCCCCCTTCCAAATTGGTCTGACACCCATCTTCTTCCCTCCGCTCCCCCCATAGTCTGGCATCTCTGTCTTCTTCCCTGCCAGCGTCTTCTCCCCACTCTCTCTTCCCCATTTCCTTTCAGCGTCCTTCTCCCCATCTTCCCCATGTCCTATCAGCGTCCTTCTCCCCCCTCTGTCTTCCCCATGTCCTTTCAGTGCCCTTCTCCCCCCTGTCTTCCCCATGTCCTTTCAGTGTCCTTCTCCCCACTCTGTCTTCCCCATGTCCTTTCAGCATCCTTCTCCCTCTCTGTCTTCCCCATGGCCTTTCAGCGTCCTTCTCCACCCCCCCCCCCCGTCTTCCCCATGTCCTTTCAGGGTCCTTCTCCACCCCTTTGTCTTCCCCATGTGCTTTCAGCATCCTTCTCCCCCCCCCGTCTTCCCCATGTCCTGTCAGCGTCTTTCTCCCCCTTCTGTCTTCCACAAATGCTTTCAGTGTCCTTCCCCCCCGTCTTCCCCATGGCCTTTCAGCGTCCTTCTCCACCCCTTTGTCTTCCCCAGTGCTTTCACCCCCCTCCTTCTCTCCCGCCCCGGGTGCAGCACAGCCGGCCAGGTCCCCTTACTTTTGTGGCACTTCCCTGACCGACCGACCGACAACAGCCCCGGTCTGACAAACCTCCCTGCCCTTAACCGCGAATCTAAATTTCCTTCTTACAGCTGCTGTAAGAAGGTAATTTAGATTCGCGGTTAAAGGTAGGGAGGTTTGTCGGACCAGGGCTGTTGTCGGTCGGTCGAGGAAGCGCCACAAAAGTAAGGGGACCTGGCCGGCTGTGCTGCACCCGGGGCGGGGCGGACCGCCCCCCTCCCTTGGTAGCTGCGAGACTACTCCTTCTTACCTACCCTGCCTGCAGCACAGAGCCGAACGGAAGTCTTCCCGACGTCAGCGCTGACGTCGGGAAGACTTCCGTTCGGCTCTGTGCTGCAAGCAGAGCAGGTAAGGAGAAAAGCCACGCGACTTGGTACATCCAGCCCCGCAGGAACCCCGCGACCCTCGGAGGCGTCCCCACGGGATCCCCGCGACCCTAGGAGGCGTCCCCATGGGATTCCCGTGACCCTAGGGGGCGTCCCCACGGGATCCCCGTGACCCGAAGGGGGAACCCGTGGGATGCCCGCGGGATTCCCGTCATTCCCGTTCCCGTGCAGCTCTCTAATTTGAACCAGGGAACTTCAGAAGATGGACAAGGTGCATTAACCTGGTAAGCCACAAATGGCATCTTTCTGGTCAGAAGAGAAGTTTCCTCACTTGATAGCTTAGGATGTCCTAGCCATGGGAAGGAGAAAATAAGTTTGCCTGGAAAGGGAAATGTGCTGATAAAAACAGCAAAGTCCACCTTCTAGACCGTCTTATGATAGCTAATAGGAAGCTGTTAGGAAGTTGTTAAAATGAGTGAAGGTGGGATTTGAACCGGGGTACTTGAGAAGATAGACAAGGCGCAAATGCTTTCTTTGTGGTGATTGTGGTATAATAGCTAATCAAATGATACATAGGCAGGTCAGTCAACTATGATATGAAAGGGCAGTGAGATCCACCTGAGTAGAAGCTGATGTAGCTCTATGGGTTAAAGTCCTGTGCTGTCATACAGAGGTTGTGAGTTCAACACCCAGCACATCTTTTAATTGTGGCATACTACCTTGAAGGTGCAGCTTGATAATCTCACAATGAGGTCAGCTTTGTGAATCTAAAGAGCTCCATTTTAGAATGAGGGAAAATGCATGTTAAGGTCTGTATCTGGTTTTTCTCTTTTTAAGCGCTGACAAATGAAGTAATGTGTGCAATAATGATATGTTTTTCATGTTCTTTCTTTGCTCTCAAGAAAGCTGATTGTAGCACTGTTTTTTGAGAAAAAAGGCAGGAAAGCCAAAGGTGGTGTAATGAATCAATCATATTACTGTTTGGGCAGAAAAGTACTATGTTTTGCATGCAATATGTTTATATTGATGTGCTCTATTGATATGGTGGCTTATTAAATCTATTAGGAGGGAGAAAGAAGAAAAAAAAAACATATTCAAACTCACTATAGGAAATATCGTTGCGGAAGCGGAAAGCACTCCTAACTTGCATCTATATGAAGTCTCCCACTACGAAAACTGAAACTGCATTGAAATGAAGCAAAAACTACACTTAGACCAGCTTTTCCTTTGCCTACATTTTAGACGCGGTCTTCCGCCTAAGTAGTGTCTATCCTTAACCACGCCCATGTTACGCCCACAAACTTAGATGCGAGTTTACCTAAACTCGCTTCTATGTTCTGAGAACGCCTGACGCCTACCTCCATCTAAGTCCTAATTAACGCTTGTTAAGACCCTTAAATGGCTCATTATCCACTTAAATCAGATGTCTAAATCAAGCCTAAAGTTAGGCACAGTTTACAGAATCTAGGCCCAAATGTCTTTCAAGCTGGTTTTAGGTTTTTTCCCCAAATATTCAGATATTAATTTGTACCACTTAGCGACCTGATGCCCTTGAAAATCTGTCTGGAAGCATAGGCCTGGCAAGCTGTACTGATTTAAGTTGTGCCAGTCAGGGAGCCCCTTCTGAATGACCTGCTTCAACTGCAACCATTTATAACCTTGAGACTTTGATATGCCAAATGATTGTTGCAGTTGTAATAAATTTACCATTTTCCTATTTGAAATCACATCACCTAGAGTATGTATGCCTGCTTGCAGCCGATGTTTCCAGAGGATTTTAGACTCGCTGATTTATATCGTGGAGTTTTAACCATTGGGATTGACACGTAGATTTTTGCACTGGAATAGGAGTTAAGGTATCTATAAATTTTAATGTAGTCCAGGTGGAATGAAGAATTATGTTGTCCTTATATATTCTAGGAAGCTTGCTACTCAAAATATGGCTATGGTGTAATGGGGCTGTAAGATGACTTTCCAGTATCAACCAATCTGGCAGATTCTCCATGAGTTCAGGAAGAATCCAATACATACCCTGACGCAAAATAAAGGCTTGATGATACCTGTAAAAATTTGGAAAATTTATCCCTTCCTCTGATTGAGATTTTTGCAAAGATACTAAGGCAATTCTAGAAGTTTACCAAGCCAAAGGAATTTCATTGAATCCCATTCAGTTTTTTATATAAAGAACTTTGAAAATAAACTGGCATCAAACTCATTTGGTAACAAACTACAGGGGAGATCATCATTTTGATGGTTTGGACTCTCCCCCACCAAGAAAGATGTAATGGATTCCAATGCTCACACATTTCTTTGACTTTCAACAATAAAGATTTTTCATTTACTGTCATTGTATCTTCCAATGTTTTTTTGAATTATTATACCCAAATATTTTATTTCCTCTTCCTTCAAAAGGAATGGAAATGGATCAAATAAACCTTTTACACAATGTACATTTAATGGAAGAACCTCTGATTTACTCCAGAAAATTTTCCAAAACGATCAATCAATTCCAGTAAATGAGGGATGGTTGATTCAGGATTTTTCAAATGAAGCAAAATATCATCTGCATAAGCCAAAACTTTATAACCTCAACCTGCATATGGAATTCCCTGCATCTTCTTTGCCTGCTGAATAGCCAACAAGGGTTCCAAAACAATATCAAAAAGCAAAGGAGATAAGGGACATCCTTGTCTAACTCCTCTTTTCAGACAAAAACGCTCCATGAATGTATTAATATATAATCTGGCTGAGGGGAAACTATACAAGGTTTGAATAATTTGAATAAATCCGGAACCTATTCCAAAACACTCCATTGTTTGATACATAAAAGTCCATTCAACACAATCAAAGGCTTTCTCTGCATCCAAAGAGACAGAGAAAGCCAGATCATCTATTTTTGCTAAATTTAGCATATGAAGTGCCAATCTGGTATTATTTGCAGAATGTCTTTGAGCAACAAAACCCGTTTGGTGCATTCCAATCATATAAGGGAGAGCCTTAGCTAACCTCAGAGCCAATAGTTTAGCCAGAATTTTCCCATCCACATTAATTAAAGAAATAGGTCTGTAGTTTGAAACCAACATGGGACCTTTATTTGACTTTGGCAAAACAATTGTTAAAGCTTCTGCCATAGTACCTAATATCTGACCCTTCGTCAGTTGTGATTGATATAATTTAAAAAGATGAGGTAACAGTATAGTTTGAAAGGATTTGGAAAAACTCCACTGTAAATCCATCACTACCCAGAGCAGATCCAGCTCTGAGAGACTTCAATGCTGACTGGAGTACAGTAAATGATATAGGCGCCTCAAGTTTTTCTTTTACATGCTTGGGAATTTTTGGCCCATTAATTAAATTTAAAAATTATTTTCCTTCATTTTCTTTGTTTGATAGAGCTCAGAAGAATATAAAGCTTTATAATAATCCAGAAATTGATTTAAAACATCTGAAATGTGGGGATAAATTTTACCTTTTTCACCAGTCATGGCCACAATCTTTACTCTTTTCTTTTTAGCTTTAAGATAATTTGCCAATACTCTTCCCGCTTTATTTGAGTTCCCGTAATACACAGCTTGCAGACAAAATAAATCCTAGCCAATTGCGAGCAAATCTCATTATATTTATATTTAGCTTTTAACAGGGCATTCAAAGTACTTTGTTCCCATTTTAAAGCCAATTGTTTCTAAAACCGAAATAATTTGTTCCAATTTGGAAAATTCTAATCTGAGTAATTTCCTAACATATGCCGAATATGAAATAATCTGCCCTCGTATAGTTGCCTTAAAAGCATCCCAAAGAATTTCCAAAGAGATTTCCTCCGAGGTATTGAGTTGAAAGTACTCATTCATTTTTACTTGAATTTCCTCAAGAAAGTTTGAATCTGCAAGCAGTGTATTACTGAACCTCCAAACAGGTATACTAGAATCTTCCTCATTGAACTGATACTCTATCCAAATTCCACATGATCCGACAAAATGATAAGATCTATGCTGGCTTTTATAACCTGTTGAATTAAGTGATCAGAAACAAAAAAATAATCAATTCTTGAAAATGATTTATGAACTTGGGAACAAAATGTAAATTCTCAAGCATTAAAATGGAAAATCCGCCATATGTATTCAGTCCACATGTATGCATTACATTATCCAGACCTAATGATTTTAATTGTCTATCGGTTGTTTATCCATTATTGGATCTATAACAGCATTGAAGTCTCCTGCTACAATTAAATTAGATGTAGCAAGTGATAGAATTGTTTATTGGAGTTTTTTTTAAAATTCCATCTGATTAGTATTAGGTGCATAGATATTCAGAAGCGTCAGGGTATCTTTTCCTGAAGTCATATTAACTTAAGAGCCATCTACCCATTGGATCAGCCTGAAAGTTATCATATTTAACAGAAATCTTCTTATTAATCAGGATTGCCAAACCTGCCTTCTTCCCTACTGCAGGAGCAAAAAGCCAATGTTTTTTTCCATCCTCCCTCTAATTTGGTCACTTCCACCGCTGACAGATGAGTTTCCTGTAAAAAATAAATGTCAGCTTTCTGATTTTATTTTATGTAAAGGTACCAAAGAATAAAAAACTAATACCCTTTTTGCCCAAAACAAAAACCAATATTTCAACACACATCCAGAACCCCATAATAAAAGTCCCCACCTACCCTCTCTCTTCCCAACCCTGCAAATAACATGAAAACTTATAGACTAGCAATTACCTTCTCTCCTTAAGCACTAAAAATCCATTCCAAAAAATATCATCCAGGTGTATTCTAACTAATTAGCATAAATATAAACATTACATTATAATTCTTTAAGTAGAACTAAAAACCATACATTCCATCCATAACTACCTTATACCAGAAATACAGCAAGAAAATATTTCTGTGCAAAATGATCCTCTAACAACTAATGACATCATACCAAAATGTGCAAAACAAACAGTATATTTATGTCAACCATTAATAATAGGTCAGATAATTAATTTGTTAAAGAGTTAAAAATCTTAAAAATCATATCTTCCCTTTAAATTCAATGACCTTTCCAATTAAGTGTTTAATTTATAAATAAAGAGATCCTTTCATAAACCCTCTTTTATTCACCCAACAACTGTAGATTCTTTTTTTTTTTGAAAATCTTTATTCATTTTTAATCTTTCAACAAGTGTACAAAATAGAACCATACATAGCCTTGAAAACATCACTTGTAAATCCATCAAGAAAAATAACAATTGTATACATATATATAAACCCATAACCCACCCCCTCCCCATTATTATTATTAATATACACAATATAATAAGAACCCTTCCCCCTCTCTATTATTCATGGTGTATTTTTCAATAGAAAAACTGGTGTTTAATCATCACAAAAAGATGTCATTGGTCCCCATATTTTAGTAAAGGTCTTATAATTTCCATTTTGAACAGCTAATGATCTTTCCAACTGTAGATTCAACTCAACAATCTTCCCTTAGGCCAACTCATTAAATTCATAACCTCTTCAGAAAATACCCTTTAGATCAGGGGTGTCCAACCTGCGGCCCGAGGGCCACATGCAGCCCCATGAAGTATTTTGTGCGGCTCCAGTCGAGGGTGATGCAGTGTTTCCCTCTGCTGCCCCCGGGTGTTTACCATCTTGCCGGCTCCCTCCTGTGTCTTGCTGCAGCGTTTTAAAGTTTGTGCGGCCCCAGAAACTTTTTTTTCAGCCAATGTGGCCCAGTGAAGCCAAAAGGTTGGACAACCCTACTTTAGATTAAAATTAAAAATTATGAGCTCAAAATTAAGTATCCTCTTATCCCTTTAAATATTCCAATATAATGTAGCCCTGATATCTCTTAGACAAACCTTTAACTTAATGTTAATAGCTGCTATCTTAATTATAAGTAATAAATACTTAAATAATTTCATTAAATAATATACCTCTTAAAAACATTATTACCCTTTCCCCTTTTTTAAAAAAATGAATGACCCTTAGCCAATACCCAAGAACATAAATACATCAATCCCCCAATAATAATTAAAATCAAATCATATCATATATGCTCACTATACAGTAAAAATAAAAACATATATATAGTTATATTAGATGATTCTATTAATTTATTAGACTGTTCAATTTAACCAAACCACTTATCAGGAGCTTTCTCCAGCCAACTAACTACGTGCAAAGATTCTTCAGTATAAACCTTAAATTATTACCCCATATAACAAGTATATTTCATGACAGTTTTAACTATTGACCGTATACATCCAGTTTATCAATCAGCCATATAGACATACAACCAAGGCACACTTTTGGAGTGATTTCCATGCCATTTCAAATTCCTGCACAATAAGTTACTGCCAAATGTTACTGAAACTTGGCCAAACGATCTTTAACTTCCTGGGAATTTGCTTCATTCTTCTGGAACAGTCTTAGCCATTAATAATGCAAAGGATGGGGAGAGAGAGCACACTTCTGAGGCGTCTGGTGTTAGAGTGAGGGGCTTTTTTTTGCCTATTACCTGCTAGCTTACCTGTCTTCCCAGCGTTTTATAGGTCCAAACAGTGTTGCAAATTGGGCAGGCATTGAGAGGGGCACCTACACCATCAGCGAGGCCCCTGCCATTGGACTCAAAAACGCTGCAGCCTGTGACTTAGATGGGAGAGAGAGCACACTTCTGAGGCGTCTGGTGTTAGAGAGAGGGGCTCTTTTTGCCTTTTACCTGCTAGCTTCCCTGTCTTCCCAGCGTTTTAAAGGTGCAAACAATGCTGCAAATCGGGCAGGCACTGAGAGGTGCACCTACACCATCAGCGAGGTCCCTGCCATCGGACTCAAAAATGCTGCAGCCTCTATGACTTAGATGGGAGAGAGAACGTCTGAGGCGTCTGGTGTTGGACAGAGGGGTTTTTATTGCCTATTACCTGCTAGCTTCCCTGTCTTCCCAGCGTTTTAAAGATCCAAACAGTGCTGCAAATCAGGCAGGCACCGAGAGGGGCACCTACACCATCAGTGAGGCCCCTGCCATCGGACTCAAAAACGCTGCAGCCTCTGTGGCGCGCGGCCAAAGACGTGAAGCCACAGGGCGTGGCCAAAGGGGCGTGTCCTATGGGGCACAGCAGGCTCCTTGGGAGCTCCTTGGAGACAGAAGTGAGGTTAGTAAGTGGCTTCCCCTTTGATTTATGTGTGTATAATGATATTGAAAAAATTTTCTTCTAATGGGGAAACGTAAAGCAAAAGTTAAAGTCTCTACTCCTGTATCTTCAGGCCCAATGGGTAAGCATTTGACATCTATTGAGGTTAATACTAAACAGACTAAGAGATCAGAACAAATTTCAGGAGCCTCACTTAGCTCTCCTGAAAACTCCTCCTCTCCCTCCTTTAAATCCTGTTCAACTGGCACCCAAAGTTGGTACTAGTGCTTCTAAGGAAGTCTCAGAGCCCCAGACCGCCCAGATAGTATCCTATGAAAAAATTCTCAAATCATACCATTGGTTGAGGGTCTGGAAGGCTGTGAAGAAAATAAACAGTAAGTAACTTTAAAAGACTTGTGGCAAATTAATATTACGATGGAGAAAATGTTGAAATCATGACTCATTCTCAGGATTTTTCAAAGGAGGTGGTAGAAAAACTAGTGCATGTTGATTCTAATATTAACGTTTTGGATGAACGCACAGTTAAGATAGAGAAGCAAGTTTCTAACCTACAATCATCTTCCATGTCAGCAATAAAGGATTCACATTCTATACACGTTAAACTAGAAATAATGGAAAATGCTACAAGGGCAAGAAACTTGCGACTGATTAATTTTCCTGAAACACATTTGATCTCTCCTGAGATTCTTTTTCGTAAGTATCTCAGAGAGGTATTGGGGTTAACTAACTCTGAATCAGTACCTATTTTAACACTCTATTATATACCTAAGAAACAAAAAATTACTGTGGAACAAGGACTAGACCAATTGGCTTCTATTGATATGAAATGACGGAATTTCTCGAAGACTCACAAGATACAATACAAACCAGGTCTACCCTTTTAGTTTCATGTATAAATGAGAGTGATAAGGTACTGATAATGAAACTATATTTTAAAAATAAACAAGCAATGTTCTGTGGGGCTAGAATCCAAATATTTCCAGATGTGGCAAGAGTAACCCAACTTAGACGAAAAGCCTTTTTAGCTTTGAAATCTAAGGTAGTGGAATCTGGTGCCACATTTTTTCTGAAATCTCCGTGTAAGTGCTTGGTAACTTTTCATGATAAGGATTACATATTTTTTGATCCTATTCAATTAGAGTATTTTCTTGAACATTCTTAGTAACCTCCTTTTTATAAGTTGGGGTAGAATTTTCCTTTCTTGGTTATGATAATTTCAATGAAAATAGGAGTTTAAATAGTTAAATGCCTCTATAAAAATTAAGGGTATGTCATCCCTTATTGATTACCAAAATTTTATGTTGTTATGTAATGCAATTCTTTCTCCTCAATAATGTGGGTTTGATGGGATTTCTGATTTTCTATGACTGATTTAAGTTGTATTAAGAGAAATGATATTTCTATATTTTTTGTGTAAATTCCCATATCCTGTTTACTTGTTTGGATACGTTTACAAATTTCAATTAAAAAAAATAAAATAATGCAAAGGACAGATATATTTTCAAAAATTATACAGCTGTCAGACCATTTAAATTGCTAAATGGCCAACTACAATTTAAACTTATTTAATGATCTTCTTAGAAAACACTTATCTGAAGCGTGTAAGGCAAAAGCTCCCAGTCCAATCAACAATGGCCAGCGTTTCAACTTGTGGCTGCATCAGGAAATTAACAGGATCGAGCTTATCACAGCATCTATAAAAATAATATAACATTTGTGAAGTGATTTGTGAGCACACACTCATGCTCTTATTCTTCTAAACTCACTTAACATGGCACAACTTTGTGCTCAGAAGGGCCCATGCAACAATGGCTGCAATGCATCGACTTCTGTGTTTAAATCTGACCCACTTCCAAAATCTTCCAGGGTCAGAAAACTACATTGAACTTAAACAAAAATCATCATAGAACTTAGGAAAAAATAACACCATTTGATCTTAGCATTTAGACCACATGGCTCCTCTGTATTCAAATTGAAAATCTATTCTTGCTCTTTGTGTAATAAAAGGGTTCTTCTGTCATCACCCCAACATAGTGGGGGAATATGGTCAATGAAAGTGTGTTTCAGATTTTGTAAACTATGTTTCTCCTTAACCCAATGCTTTACTACTGTTTTTTCAATCCAGAGTGTAGAATACCATGGCCTCATCTTTAGCCAACTTCTTTATGTTGGTTTTTGAGAAATGATGGATTATTGATGACATGTTTCTGCCCCATATTAAGTTATGGGTGAGGTATATCGATGATATTTTTTGTTTGTGGACAGCTGTTGGATTTTTTTTGAGTGGCTTAATAGATGTCATCCAAAGATCAAGTTTTCTTTGTCTAAACACATGACAGAGATATTGATTTTGGATATCACAATAATTAAACGTGAAGATATGTTCTGCACTACACTGTGAACAGAAAAATAACACACAAAAATGTTTTTTTGTTGCATCTTCCACAGAACTCGGCCAATTCTTATGTTGTAAATATTTCCCACTGCACCATAACACTGTCTTGCAGTAGCGTAGTGAAAGAGGGGGGGGGGGATGAGGTCCACTCTAGGCGCCATTGTGGTGGGGGCACCAGCTCTTCTCTGACTCGCTGCCACGCATCTTCCCTCCCTTGTACCTACTTAAGGCCAGATACACAAAGCTCTCACACCACGGAAGTTCCTTACTTCTTTTGTGGAGAGGGAACACATCCGCCCTTCTCAAGTCCTCCAGTACCACTTCCAATTCTAGAAAAGCACTGAAAAGATCAGCCAGCGGAGCTGCCAGAACTTCCCTAAGTTCCTTCAGTATCCTCAGATGTACACCATCTGGCCCCATTGCTTTGCCACCTTCAATTGAGCTAGCTCCTAATGAACACAATCTTTTGAAAATTGATCAGGGTCTACCACACCTCTATCACTATTTTGCATTTGTCTTCTGCGGTCCTGCTCCTGGCACTTCAGCTGTGAACAAACACTATTTACGCTATATCTGCGGATAGCGGTCATTTATCACCCCCCTAACAAGTCCCCTTCCTCCTTTCTCACTGAATTTGACTCCTGGCTTTTGGGCTTTCTTGAGTCATATTCTCCTTCCCTCATTCTTGGGGATTTTAACTTTCACCCTGATGATCCCACTGACAAGTATGCTGCTAAGTTTCTTGCCTTAACCTCCTCATTTGATCTCAAGCTTTGCTCCACAAACCCTACTCACCAGGATGGCCACTGCCTTGACCTTGTCTTTTCCTCCAACTGCTCTCTCTCTAACTTCTCTACCTCACTGCTCCCCATCTCTGATCACCATCTGATATCTTTCACCATTACTCCCCCTCCGCCACGCCCAGTCACCTCCAGGAGGTTTCGAAATCTTCAATCCCTCAATCCTTCCATGCTCTCATCCACTGTTTCACCTCTCTTTGCCTCCACTATGTTATTTAAGTCTGTCCACAAGGCTGTCTCATCATACAGTTCTATTCTCTCCTCTGATCTGGACACCCTTGCTCCCCTTGTTTCTCGCTCTGTCAGGCATATCAAATCTCAACCTTGGTTCACTCCCAGTGTCCGTTACGTTCCTGCACCCACTATGCTGAGCACCTCTGGCTCAAATCTCTTCACTTTAAATTTATGATGACCTCCTTTAATTCTGCACTTACACGGGTCAAGCAAGACTATTACATCCAGCTAACTCCCTTTCTTCCAACCCTTGTCATCTCTTTGCCATGCTTAACTTCCTCCTCAAAGTGCCCTCACTTCCGACCCCTCCTTCTCTCTCTCCCCAGATTATGGCTGATTACTTTCATGACAAGGCTCACAAGATTGTCCTTGAGTTCACTACAAAGTCGCATTCTTCTCTCCTACCTACCATCCACACTCCTTAACTTCAACCTCGCACCTCCCCTTTATCTTTCACCCAAACAGCTCAGGAAGCTTCTCCTGTCTGGCCCCTCTCGCTTGTCCTGTCCATCCCCCCCGGTCAACTACTGCTGACTTTTCTGCCTTCTCTGTAATCAGAGGAAGAAACTGCACTTCTGTCCTCATCAAATCCTACTACATGCCCCACAGACCCTATTCCCACCCCTCTACTTGACCCCATCTCATATACTGTTATCCTTCCCATATGGCATATATTCTCAGTCTATCTCTTTCCACTGCAATTGTCCCTGCTTCCTTCAAACATGCGGTGGTTAAGCTCTTCTCAAAAAACCCTTGCTGGACTCCTCCTGCCCATCCAACTATCGCCCTGTCTCCCTTCTTCCATTCCTATCCAAGATACTCGAGCATGCTATTCTCTGTCACTGCCTGGACTTCCTTTCAACTCGACAGATTCTCGATCCTCTACAATCTAGTTTTTGCCCCAACACTCCACAGAGACTCCCCTCGCTAAAGTCTGTAGTGACTTGTTCATGGCCAGATCTAAGGGCCTTTACTCTATCCTTATCCTTCTTGACCTGTCTGCTGCCTTTGATACTGTAAATCACAACTTACTCCTTGATATGCTGTCCTTGTTTGGATTCTGTGATTCTGTCCTCTTCAGCTGCTACCCTGCTAGCGGTTGGTGTACTCCAGGGATCTGTCTTAGGACCTCTTCTCTCTCTACACCTCTTCCCTCAGTGCCCTAATTCCTCCCATGACCAGTATCATCTTAATGCTGATGACTCCCAGTTCTACCTCTCTACACCTGAAATTTCACCTATAGTCCAAGAAAAAGTCTCTGCTTGTTTAGCTGGCATTGCTGCCTGGATGTCCTGCCGTCATCTGTAACTAAATAGGTTCAAGACTGAGCTGCTCCTCTTTCCTCCTAAATCTTCTGCTCCTCCTCCTCCTTTCTCCATCTCTGTAAATAATACTGTCACTGTTCCAGTCTCCTCTGCTCGCAACCTTGGAGTCATCTTCGATTCTGACCTCTTATTTTCTACGTATATCTAACAAGCTGCTAAGACCTGTCGCTTCTATCTCTTCAATATCACCAAAATTTGCTCCTTCCTCTCTGAGCACACTACCTGGACCCTTGTCCAAGCTCTCGTAACCTCACGTTTAAATTACAGCAATCTAATCCTAACTGGTATCCCTCAGTGTTGCCTCTTCCCCTTGCAATCTGTGCAAAACTCTGCTGCACGACTCATCTACCAACCTCGCTATACTCGTCACTCCTCTCCTTAAGTCATTTCATTGGCTCCCTATCTGCCATCGTATACAGTTCAAGGTCTTATTGCTGACCTACAAGTGTGTTCATTCTGCTGCCTCTCAATATCTCTCCTCGCTTCTCACTCCTTATCCTCAGATAAGTCACTCTTAACGTTACTCCACTCTTCTCCACTGCCAATTTCAGACTTCATTCCTTTCATCTAGTTGCCCCCTATGCCTGGAATAAATTACCCAAGTTTGTCCGTCAAGCCCCTTCCCTTGTTTAATATAGCTTTCAATCCTTAACCCTACTCATCTGCCCTCCAATCCAGCCAGCTGATTAACCGTTCCCCTTAACTGTATCCATGACATCTTATTGTCTGTCTTGCGTGTTTAGATTTTAAGCTCTTTCGAGCAGGGACTGTTTTCTTACTCTTTGTGACTCTGTACAGCTATACGTGCACCTGGTAGCGCTATAGAAATAATTAACAGAACTGAAATATTTGTTAAGCAATTCAGCCTTATCTTTATCAGCTTCTACATATTTCTCCCCTTTGAATCTCACAATGCCACTTTTGTACTTCTTCCTGTCACTAATGTACCTATAAGTCTTGTTCTCCCGTTTTTCCGTGTCAGCTATTTTTTTTCTTCCATTTGTATCTTTGCTTTCCTGACTACTCGATCAGCTTCTCTTAAATTTTCCAGATAGTTTAACCTATCTTCCTCTTTCTGCGATCTTTTGTAGTTTATGAAAACTAATCTCCTTTTCCTTACCTTCCAGCCACTACTTTTGAGAACCAAGCGGCCTTCATTTCCTTTAACTTACTTTCCTTACAAAATGGTTTGTTGCACTTACAACAGCTCCTTTCAGTTTTGCCCACTGCTTTCCTACTTGTGCCAGATGTTCCCCTTGATGTAATCTCCCATCTGAACAAAGTTAGTATTTTTTTAAGTCTAGAACCTTCACTTTTAATGTCTTAATATTAAACCACACCATGCAGTGATCACTGGATGCCAAATGATCACCCACTGTAACATCAGAAACACTTTCCTTATTTGCAAGCACTAAGTCCAATAGGGCCCCATTACATGTGGGTTCTATTACCAACTGCTGGAGCAGTTGTCCTTGCAGATAATTCAGGATTTCCGTACTTCTAGAAGACCCCACTATAGGGATACTCCAATCACTATCTGGCACGTTAAAATCACCTATTAGCAATACTTCCCATTTTACATCTATACAGTGCTCCCCTGCGAATTCACGGTCTGCGATTCGCGGTCCCAGTCATTCGTGGTATTTTCTGACAGTGAATGACCGGGCAGGAGAGGGCAGCCAGAGCGCCGGCAAGTGAAGGAAATCACTCGCAGTATGCTCCGACCGCTTCTTCCTATACTAAAGTCGGGCCTCACCAATTAGGAGCTGCGTGTCAAAGCAGTGAGAATTAATTGAAGGATGACACTCTAAATGCATGAAATGTAAAACTTGTGATTTTACTGTAACAACCGAACATGTTTTTGTGCATCCAGTCAGTGGCCAATGGTATAAGTTAAGGCACAATACTAACTGTGGCACGAATTTTGTTGTATACATTATCATTTGCCTGCTTCCTAAATTGAACACGAGACAGACATCATGTTATTTTAGAACCTGTTTGGATTAGCACAGGAGTATTCTATATTCTTAAGATTGAAGAACCAGTGGTACAGGAGTATTCTGTACTTTTAAGATTGAAGAACCAGTGGTCCAGCAATGAATTAAGGAGAAACATAGTTTAAAATATCTGAAATGCACTGTCATTCACTAAATTCCCCCCACAATGTTGGGGTGGTGACAGAAGAACCTTTTTATTATGCAAAAAGCAAGAATGGAATTTCAATCTGAATACAGAGGAGCCATGTGGTCTAAATGCTAAGATTGAATGATATTATTTTTTCTAAGTTTTTTGATTAAGTTCCGAGTGGTTGTCTGACCTTGGAAGATTTCAGAAATAGGTTAAACACAGAAGTCAATGCATTGCAGCCATTTTTGTTTGGGCCCTTCTGAGCATGAAGTTGTGCTGTGTTAATTGAGTTTAGAAGAGTAAGAGCGTATATGCACTCAACTAATTACAATTTTTTTGTTATATTTTTATAGGTGCTATGATAAGCTCAGTCCTGTTAATTCCCTGATTGTAACTGCAAAGTGAAATGCTAGCCATTGTTGGTTGGACTAGGAGCTTTTGCCATACAAACTGAAAAATAAGTGTTTTTCTAAGTTCTTTAGTTTAAAGTGTGATGTTACGACTAGAGGTTTTTATGCCTATTAAAGTAATTTAACCGCTCTAGAGGAGGGTTTCCTCCCCAACAGGATTGGCTTTTCCTCCAATAGGACCTCTATGTACTGCAGCTAGATTTTGTTCAAGTGGTAGTGTGTTATCATCAAAGAGGTAATTCTTTGTGCCCCAGATGGTTTATGGTGGGTGAAGTTGAGTTGCTCAAGGTCAGGAGCATCAGTGAGATATAAACTGAGCTTCCTGACCTGCTAATCTAACCACTGAAGCTGAAGTCTATGCTGACAGTTAAAAGTTTAGAGGCTGGAAGCTATGACTTTGAAGGCAAAATGGAGGTATTAGCGTATACCAGTGGTGTACCTAGCATATGTGACACCTGGGGCCCATCATTTTTTGACACCCCCTTCATCTATATGAAAAACATGATTTTTAGTAACATTCCACACGTCGCACAAGACTGTTCCTAGGAAAAGTCAGTATCTTACATACTGCAGTGAGCAGTAGAATAACCATACACCCACTGTAAAACCAAACAAGCCAGAGTAGTACAGATTGATCCTGCACAGTCAATGCTAACAAATAACCATGTCTTTCGTATACACAGATCATAGAAAAAAACCTTCGCCCAGTATGGAATATGTCATCAAGCTACCCCTCCCCCTCTTACAAAACTGCAGCATAGTTTGTAGCACTAGCTATGATGGTAACAGCTCAGATGCTCATAGAATTCCTATAAGCATCGGAGCTGTTACCACCGCACTGCGATCAGCGCCTAAAAACACCCTACGGCAGGAGTGTCCAACCTTTTGGCTTCTCTGGGCCGCATTGGCTGAAAAAATTGTTTCTGGGGGCCGCGCAAACACTGCATCAAGACAGAGGAGGGAGCCAGCAAGACGGTAAACACCCAGGGGCAGCAGAGGAAAACACTGCATTGCCCTTGACCAGGGCCGCACAAAATACTTCACAGGGCTGCATGCGGCCCTCGGGCCATAGGTTGGACATCCCTTCTCTACGGTTTTGTAAAAGGGGGATAAAATAGAAATATGAAGACAAAAGTTAAACTGAACCACCAAGCTGGGCTTTGCATACAATGCACCACCACAGAAAGTGATGCATGTGTCCTAATATTGAATAAAATATAAAGATAGCAGATGTAAATCTGAAAAAACAGAGAAATAGCAACCATCACTTTACAAATAACCCCCCCCCCCTCTTAATGAAAGTGCATTAGGATTTTTTATTGCAGGCCGCAGTTGTAAAAGCTCTGGCGCTCGGAGCTAATATCACCACAGCTGGTGATAAAAAAGCCTAATGCCGCTTCAAAGGCCAAAAATAGGGGAGGGGGAATAAAACAAATATGGAAAAAAAGATACCATTTTATTGGACTAATACATTTTTCAATTAGCTTTCAGAGGCCAGAACCTCTTTTCTCAGGTCAGTAAAGTATACTGCTGTTACAGTATCCTGTTCTGACTTGAGGAAGGGGGTTTTAATCTCTGAATTAGTCAAAAATATATTACAATTAGTCCAGTAAAAGGATCACCTTATTTCCATTTTCTATTTATAAATATTTATCAACATAGCTACAATACTACTTTATCATAAAACAAAAAAAACATAAATTTTTCTTTACCTTTTTGTTCCTGCTTTCCTCATCTTCTTGTCACTCTCTTCCATCCATCGTCTACCCCTTCTATATGGCATCTTCTCTCCTTCTATGTCCAATCCAGAAACTATATGCCTCCCCCTTCCATCCCTCCCTTCACCCCTATTGGTCTGGCATCTATCTCTCTCCTCTCCCTTCCCTTATCTTCTGTCTCAATTCATTTTCTGCATGTCTAGATTAAGTTCTTACTACCATGTCCTCAATTTCCCTTTTCACTGTTTAGTTACAGCTTGCCACCCCTCCAGTATTTCACTAACTTTATCCTCTTACCCACATCCAGCATGTGCCCTCTCTTTATTTATCCCCTCCTTCCATCGTGCCCTTTCTCTGTCCACTTCCATCCAGTGACTGCCCCATCTCTCCCATTCAGTGTCTGTCTGCTCCCTTCCCCACTGCCTTCCTATATCCGCTCCCCTTTCTCTCTCTCCTCCCCACTTCCATCCAGCATAGGCTCCCCCTCCCACTAACATCCAATGTCACCCCTTTCTCTCTCTCCCCATCATCCCTCTTCCATCAGTATCTGCCCCTTCTCTCTCCCTTCAACCCAATTCCATCAGCATCTGCCCCTCTCCTTCCAACCCAATTCCATCCAGTATCCTTCCCCCTTCTGCGTACAGTGGCAGGTTCCAGACCTGGTGTGCTGGCTGTGCACCCCTTATAGCATGCACCTGGGACGGACTGCCCCAACCTTGGCACATCACTGGTCTATACAATAGAAGATTTATCACTGGAAAAGAAGACGCTCTAAATCAAGTGTAAAATCCATACCCAAGTGTTACTTCCCAAATTTTAAAACATGAATATCAGACTTTTCTTTCTTTCAAAATTTGCTTTTTGTCAAATCCAAGAACTGCCTCTATAATACACACAATAGTATAAAACTTTCTTTCTTTTTTTTTTTAGGCCTGCAAGGTGTAGCCGGTGTAAGCAGGGATGGCCGTGATGGTGCTCATGGCGAATCTGGTTTCCCAGGTGATCCTGGCCTAGCTGGGTCAGCTGGTGCACAGGGAATCCCAGGAATCTGTGACACTTCTGCCTGCCAAGGAGCTGCTGTAAAATCTGGCCATTCCAAAAATCATAAAAACTAAAAGTGAAGTGACTGAATATTTAAACAGAGTCATAGAGACAGACACACCCACTACTGCTCCCATCTGAAAACAAAAAATGGAAATTTTTAAAAGTAGTAACTTCATGAAAAAACAGTACCACCAGAGAGTCTTTACCAGCAAGATGTGGAGAAAAAAAAATCCCCACAGCTAAGTCCAGATTGATAATATGGAAGAAGGGCCTTAGTGCTTCTTGTTGGCTCACAAATACATTTACAAACTAACTCAGATGTCCATATTTGACATTTACGTGACTTACCTGGTACTCCATAAAGCACAGTTACTTACCGTAACAGGTGTTATCCAGGGACAGCAGTCAGATATTCTCACATGTGGGTGACGTCATCCACAGAGCCCTGATGCGGACACCTTCGCAAGTTGATTTGCTTGCAGAACTTAGAAAGTTTGCGACTGCTGCCCAGCGTCCTCAGTTCAGATAGCTAGCAGAAAAGCCAACCAGGGGAAGTGGGTGGGTTGTGAGAATATCTACCTGCTGTCCCTGGATAACACCTATTACTGTAAGTAACTATGCTTTATCCCAGGATAAAAAGGGAGCATATTCTCACATGTGGGTGACCTCCAAGCTAACCAAAATGGGATGGTGGGAGTGTTGGCAACTTAGGAGAATAAGCCAAAATGGCCATCCCATCTGGTAAAAAGTATCCAGACAATAATAAGAGGTTAACGTATGAACCGAGGACCAAGTGGCAGCTTTGCAGATTTCCTCAATAGGAGTAGATCTAAGGAAAGCTACTGATGCCACCATGGCTCTGACTTTTAGGGCTGTGACTCGACTCTGTAGATGCAGTCCAGGCTGAGCATAGCAGAAAGAGATACAAGCCGCTAACCAGTTAGAGATGGTGCGCTTGGAAATTGGATGACCCAATTTGTTTGGATCGAAGGAGACAAAAAGTTGAGGAGCAGATCTATGTGGCTGAGTGTGTTGCAAGTAGAAAGCCAAAGCATGCTTACAGTCCAGAGTAAGAAGAGCTGTTTCTCCAGGATGAGAATGAGGCTTTGGAAAAAAACACTGGAAGTACAATCGATTGGTTGAGATGAAATTCTGAAACCACTTTAGGTAAGAATTTAGGATGAGTACGAAGGACCACCTTGTCATGATGGAATACTGTGAAAGGTGGGTCCGCTACTACAGCTTGTAGCTCGCTGACCCTGTGAGCAGACGTAAAAGCAATGAGAAAAACCACTTTCCAAGTGAAATATTTAAGATGAGCCGAATCCATTGGTTCAAAAGGAAGCTTCATCAATTGAGCAAGAACATTGAGATCCCAAACCACTGGAGGAGCTTTGAGAGGTGGTTTGACATTGAAAAGTTCTTTCATAAATCTGGAAACCACAGGACGAGCAGAAAGGGGTTTCCCTTCGATAGGCTGATGAAAAGCAGCAATTGCACTGAGGTGGACTTGAATGGATGTGGACTTGAGGCCTGATTGAGACAAATGAAACAGGTAATCCAAAACTGAAGACAAGGAGAAAGATTGAGGCTCCTTGTGATGAATGGTACAACAAGTAGAAAATCTAGTCTATTTCTGATTGTAGTATTGTCTGGTGGTAGGCTTCCTAGAAGCCTCTAAAATGTCCTGTACAGATTGAAAAAACTGTAGAGTGGCAGTTAGGTTGAGAGGTACCAAGCTGTCAGGTGTAGAGACTGCAGGTTGGGATGAAGTAGAGACCCCTGACTGTGTAAGCAGAGAGTGAAAAACTGGTAGAAGTAGAGGCTCCCTGCTGCTGAGTTGAAGTAGAAAGGAGTACCACGGTTGTCTGGGCCACCGAGGAGCTATCAGAATCATGGTGGCATGTTGCTGTTTTGAGTTTGACAAGAGTCTTGAGAATCAGAGGAAATGGAGGGAATGCATAGAGAAACTGATTCGTCCATTCCAGAATGAAAGCATCTGCCTCGAGGCATTGAGGAACAGTATATCCTAAGTAGAACTGAGGCAGTTGGTTGATGTGGGGAGACACAAAGAGCTCTATCTGAGGAGTTCCTCACTGAGAAAAAATGTGATGAAGAGGCGAGGAATTGAGTGTTCATTCGTGAGGTTGCAGAAGATGACTCAATTTGTCCACCAGTTTTTCTCTCCTTGAATGTAGACTGCTTTCAGGAAGGTGTTGTGATGGATTGCCCAGTCCCACACCTTTTGAACTGCCTGACAAAGAGGGAGAGATCCCGTTCCTCCCTGCTTGTTGACATAGTACATGGCGACTTGATTGTCCGAACAAGGACTATCTGGTCGTGAAGGAGATGCTGAAAAGCTTGGAGAGCACTGAAGATCGTTCTGAGTTCCAACAGATTGATGTGATACTGAAGATCCATGCTGGACCAGTGGCCTTGAGTACAGAAACCGTCAAGATGAGCCCCAAGCATAGGTTGAGAAATCTGTTGTGAGGACCTTCTGGTGAGGGGATGTCTGAAACAGGAAGAGAGAATACACCAGTGGAGAGACACTCTCAATGAAGGAATGACTGTAATGTATTCAGAGAGTGGGTCGCAAGCCTGCGCCCACTGAGATGCCAGTGTCCACTGAGGAATTCTGAGGTGAAGTCTGGCAAAAGGAGTCACGTGAATGGTCGAGGCCATGTGACCGAGGAGAACCATCATGTGTCTTGCGGAAATTGTAGTCAAGGAATACATTTTGTGGCAGAGACGAATGAGAGCATCCTGACGTTATTGAGGAAGGTATGCTCTGAGTCAGAAAGTGTCCAGGACAGCTCCGATGAACTGCAAATTCTGAGAGGGCTGTAGCTGGGACTTGGGAAAGTTGATTTTAAATCCCAAGAACATAAGAAGTTGCCTCCGCTGAGGCAGACCAGAGGTCCATCTCGCCCAGCGGTCCGCTCCCGCGGCGGCCCATCAGGCCCATTGCCTGAGCAATGGTCCCAGACTATCCCTATAACCTACCGCTACTCTTATCTGTACCCTTCAATTCCTTTATCCTCTAGGAACCTATCCAAACCTTCTTTGAAGCCTTGTAACGTGCTCCGGCCTATCACAGCCTCCGGAAGCGCGTTCCATGTGTCCACCACCCTCTGGGTGAAAAAGAACTTTCTGGCATTTGTTTTAAACCTGTCTCCTTTTAATTTTTCCGAGTGCCCCCTTGTACTTGTGGTTCCCCGTAATCTGAAAAATCTGTCCCTGTCTACCTTTTCTATACCCTTCAGGATCTTGAAGGTTTCTATCATGTCTCCTCTAAGTCTCCGCTTTTCCAGGGAGAACAGCCCCAGCCTTTTCAGTCTGTCAGTATATGAGAGGTTTTCCATACCTCTTATCAGTTTAGTTGCTCTTCTCTGGACTCCCTCAAGTACCGCCATGTCCTTTTTGAGGTACGGCGACCAATATTGGACACAGTACTCCAGATGCGGTCGCACCATTGCACGATACAGTGGCAGGATGACCTCCTTTGTCCTGGTCGTGATACCCTTCTTAATGATACCCAACATTTTGTTTGCTTTTCTTGAGGCTGTGGCGCACTGTGCCACCATCACTCCCAGGTCTCTTTCAAGGTTACTTACCCCTAGCAATGATCCTCCCATTTTGTAGCTGAACATCGGGTTCTTTTTCCCTACATGCATGACCTTGCATTTCCCTACATTAAAGTTCATTTGCCATTTTTTGGCCCATTCTTCTAGCGTCGTTAGGTCCCTTTGCAGATCTTCGCAGTCTTCCATGGTTTCAACCCTGCGGTAGAGTTTGGTATCATCCGCAAATTTAATAACTTCGCAATTTGTTCCCGCCTCCAGGTCATTAATAAATATATTGAACAGGAGCGGTCCCAGCACCGACCCCTGCGGAACTCCGCTCGTGACCCCATGCCAGTCTGAGTAATGGCCCTTCACTCCAACCCTCTGTTTCCTGTCTGCCAGCCAGTTTTTGATCCATCGGTGGACCTCCCCTTGCACCCCGTGTCTCCACAGCTTTTTAAGCAGTCTTTCGTGCGGTACCTTGTCAAAGGCTTTTTGAAAGTCAAGGTAAATGATGTCAATGGATTCCCCTTTATCCACCTGTCTGTTTACCCCCTCAAAGAAGTACAATAAGTTTGTGAGGCATGACCTACCCTTGCAGAAGCCGTGCTGGCTCGACTTTAGCTGTCCATTGTTTTCTATGTGTTCACAGATACTGTCCTTAATCAGTGCTTCCATCATTTTTCCCGGGACCGAGGTCAAGCTCACCGGCCTGTAGTTCCCCGGGTCCCCCCTTGAACCCTTCTTGAAGATGGGTGTGACATTTGCAATTTTCCAATCCTCCGGGATCTCTCCAGTTTTTAAGGATAGGTTACATATTTGGCGAAGTGGCTCTGCTATTACGTTCCTTAGTTCCTTGAGTACCCTTGGGTGAATGCCGTCCGGACCTGGCGATTTGTCGCTCTTTAGTCTGTCTATCTGCCTGAGGACATCCTCTTGGCTTACCTCTAGTTGGACCAGCTTTTCATCCCGATCCCCATTTACGATGTCCTCCGGTTCCGGAATATTGGATGTATCCTCTCTCGTGAAGACTGACGTGAAGAACTTATTTAACCTGTCTGCTATCTCTTTTTCCTCTTTTACCACTCCTTTTTTGTCTCCATCATCCAATGGCCCCACTTCTTCCCTTGCCGGTTGCTTCCCCTTCACATATCTGAAGAACGATTTGAAGTTTGTTGCTTCCCCCGCCAGTCTCTCCTCATATTCCCTTTTAGCTTTTTTAACCACACGGTGACACTTCCTTTGGTGTTCTTTGTGTTCCTTTTGGTTGTCCTTTGTTTGGTCCTTTTTCCATTTTTTGAACGATGCTTTCTTGTCACTTATCGCCTTTTTCACTGCAGTTGTTATCCACGCTGGGTTTTTTGTCCGGTTTTTTTTGCACCCCTTCCTGAATCTGGGGATGTACAGGTTCTGTGCCTCTTGCACCGTGCCCTTGAGTAGGGACCAGGCTTTTTCTACAGACTCCATCTTCCTTTCGCTACCATTGAGTTTCTTTCCCACCAGTTTCCTCATGCCATCATAATTCCCTTTTTTGAAGTTGAGTGCTGTCGCTGTGGATCTTTTCACCTTTGATGGTCCAATTTCCAGCTTGCACTGGATCATGTTGTGATCGCTGTTTCCTAGGGGTTCTAGCACCGCCACCTCCTTTGCAGGTCCCCCTAGCCCATTGAGGATTAGGTCGAGAGTTGCATCCTCCCGTGTTGGTTCCGTGACCAGCTGTTCCATGAAACAGTCCCTCGTGGTTTCCAGGAATTTGGTCTCCCTTGTGCAGTTTGAGTGTCCAATACTCCAGTCTATCCCAGGGTAGTTGAAATCTCCCATCACCATCACGCTTCCGCTTTTGCATATCTGCCTCAGCTCAGCCTCCAGGTCCTGGTCGAGTGCTTCCGTTTGTCCAGGTGGGCGATAGTACAGGCCCAATTTTATGTCTGCTCCAGCTCCTCCAGGTAGCTTAATCCATAGTGATTCCAAGTCGTCCGCCCTTACTGTTGTTTCTATCCTGGTTGAAGGTATGGAGTCCTTTATATAAAGCGCTATTCCACCACCCTTCTTGTGTGTCCTGTCCCTCCTGTAGAGTTTGTACCCTGGTATGGCCACATCCCATTTGTTGTCGTCAGTCCACCATGTTTCTGTGACTCCAATTATGTCCAGGTCCTTTGTACTGGCTATGACTTCTAGTTCTCCCATTTTGGCTCTTAGGCTCCTAGCATTAGTGTATAGGCAATTTAAGTCCTGGTTGTTTGCCTTTTCTGCTGGTTTTCCTCGTGGTTTGGCGCCCCTGCCAACCTCCTCATGGGTTGCCAGCCCCGGAGCTTTGTTGTGTTCATCCCCATCCTGCGGTGTGTCTATGTTGTCCTCAGCCTGCTCCCCCATGTTTGGATGTCCCTCTGGCTCCTGTTGCTCTCTCTTAATTCTGCTTGCTAGGTTCGTTTGTGCATTGGCTCCCTGCATTGCGTCCTTGTGTCCTTTTCCCAAAAGTTCCCTCTCAGTCCCGAGCCCTCTTTTAGAAATTTCTGGTTCAGTATCCTTGTTTGATACTTTGGTCCGATGTGTCGAGGTCAGGTCGACTGTCGGCTTTCCCCTTCTCCTCAGTTTAAAGCCAAGTCTATGCTGCTCTGGACGTTGCGTGCCAGCAACCTCGTCCCAGCCGTGCTCAGGTGCAGTCCGTCCCTCCTGTAGAGCTTGTTCTTCCCCCAAAAAGTTGTCCAGTTCCGTACAAAGTGGAAACCCTCCTCTTCGCACCATCTCCTCAGCCAACCTTTGAAGGAACCACGTAGTCCATAGGGTCGCTACAATAACCCCTTGAGATGTTGAATACTTGATAAGCCAGTCATCCAGGTATGGGAACACCTGGAGTCCATGGTTCTGCAGAGCTTCTGCTACTACAACTAGGCTCTTGGTGAACACTCTCGGAGATGAAGCCAGGCTGAAAGATAGCACTCTGTACTGAAAATGCAGATTTCCCACCCGAAATCTGAGGAACTGTCGAGAGGCTGGATGAATAGAACGCGAGTGTAAGCCTCTTTGAGATCTAGAGAACATAACCAATCGTTCTGATCTAGAAGGGTGTACAGAGATGCCAGAGACAGCATTCGAAATTTCTCTCTGACAAGAAATTTGTTGAAGGCTCTGAGGTCCAAAATAGATCGCAGATCGTCTGTCTTCTTCGGAACTAGAAAGTAATGGGAGTAAAACCCCTTGCTCTGCTGTTCCAAGGGAACTTCTTCGATGGCACGGAGACGGAGCAGAGCTTGAGCTTCCTGAAGAAGGGCAGTCTGGGATGGATTAGGAGGATACTCTTTTGGCGGCAGATCCGGAGGAACTTGGATGAAATGAAGAGAGTATCCTTCCCTGATGATGGACAGTACCCAGAGGTCTGATGTAATGATCTCCCATTGGTAAAAATGATGGAGACGACCTCCAATGGGAAGGGGAGAGGACAGAGGCAGAACGAGGGAGGTTATACTCTGTAGTAGCTGGTCAAAAAGGCTGCGAGGCCTTAGGTGCAGCAGAAATCTGAGGTTTCTGTTGCCTCTGTTGCTGCTATGGTTTCTTAGGAGGTGCCCTGGTATAAGGAGCTGCCCTCTGAGGGGAATGTCGCTGGTAAGATGGAGTATGCCTGAAACCCTTAGAGGTGGATGGCTTGGGTTTAGGACAGATGATGGAAGCAAATGACTTTTCAAGGTCAGACAACTTCTTAGTGGCTTCTTCGATGGAGTGGTCAAACAAGTCATAGCCTTTACAAGGAATTTTGGCAAATCGATCCTGTAAATTAGGGTCCATGTCGACAGTGCGAAGTCAGGCAAGCCGGCGCATGGCCACTGAAAAGGCAGTGACCCTTGAGGAAAGCTCAAACGCATCATATGAAGATTGAAGAAGATGCATACGGAGTTGATTGAGAGTAGCGATGGTGTTCTGAACCCTTGTAAGATGGTGTTGTGGAACATACTTGAAATAAGCAGGTAGTGTATCAAATGCTTAAAATAAGAAATGAAGATAAAATTATAGTTCAAAACCCTGGTTGCTATCAGAGAGTTCTGATACAAGCGGCGTCTAAACTTGTCCATGGTCCTGCCCTCTCTTCCAGGAGGGACAATGGCATAGACCTTAGAAGGGTTGTTCCGTTTCAGCGAGGACTCTACAAGAAGGGACTGATGTGATAACTGAGATTTCTCGAAGCCCTTGCAATGGATCATGCAGTAACGGGAATCCAGATTGCTTGGTATAGCAAGAATTGAATAAGGTGTTTCAAAGTTTCTCTTGAAAGTTTGAGACAAAAGTCTATTAATGGGTATTTCAAGAAACTCCGCCAGAGGCCAAGACAATCCCATTTCTTCTAGATACTCAGGAGTGTGTTTGGAATCAGACCCCAAACTAATCTTGAGTTCTTTACTCATCTGGCGTAGAAAAGACGAGAAAGATATCTGCTCCAAAGTAGGCTGTTCTGCAGGGGAAGGTGACCTTGAAGCGCCTTGAAGAGCAGAGAATGAGGGCAAAGCTTCCCTGGAGTACTCACACCTGAGCCCAGAATATTCCAGTATAGACAACTCACTGGGAGATGAAGGCCTCATAAGAGAAGCAGTTGGAGGTGGTGTCCTTGACTTTGGAATAGAAACCCTCGAATGAGCTCAAGGTGTAGAGAGACGAGGCATGTCTCGAGAAGAGGATCTATGCCTCGATGAGTGCCTCAATGAATGTTTCAAAGGATGCCTTGACTGATGTGGAGAACTAAGCCTTGAACAAGGCAGATCTCGTTGAGAAGAGCGTCGAGGAGTCTTTGCCCTATGCTTCAGGAAGGGCAAAGCTTTATGCAAGGAACGAGGGCTGGAGATAGAGACACCAGAAGAGGTTTAACTCCTGGTGTCGAGGCATCTCAAGGCACTGACAAGGACTCGACTCCTTGACTAGCGAGCTGATGCTCCAAATGAGACACTCGCAAAGAATCGATTCCTTGCATAGAGTGTGTAGAATCCTCTCGCACTCTCAAGGACTCAGCTCCTTGTATATAGTGAGAAGATTGATCTCGAGGTGCAGTCAAGGACTCGACTCCTTGTGATACTGCTGAGTGTTCAGTTTGGACTGCAGGAAGCAGAGTCGAGGCAGGAGGATATTTGGCAAGAATACTCCCAGCTGACGATCCAAACTGGTCTGGATGAGAGCCTCCAATTGGGACTCCAAGACCGGAGGATCTGGTATTGTCAGTGTAGGGATGATCTGCTGAGAAGAGGAAGAAGAATGACCCTTTGATTTGGAGATAGGCTTCTTGGGTAGCTTGATAACTACTGCTGGCACCTGACCTGAGGGAGGCAGCGAGGCAAGTATCTCATCAGAGGAAGATTTAGCACATTTGCCCAAGGTTGAGGAAGAGGCATAAGGCAGAACCCTGGTGGGAGACATGACCGGATGGGAAGTTGAGACCGGGGCAATTAGATCCATACCGAAAAGTTTCTCCACCTGAACTTGATGATGCTTGCAGGCTCAAGACTGAAGGGTAGCACAGCGAATACATGACTCCAGACGATGGTCAGGTCCCAAACAATGAATGCACCACTTATGTGGGTCAGTGAGGGAGATCGTGCAACGGCTACACTTCTTGAATCCTGTGGCCGGCTTGGACAGACAGAAAGATGGCTTCAGCAAAGTCGAAACCCGCCAGCAGAGGCCACAAAACGGGACCCGCTATGACAGAAAAAGAAAATCAAGTTTTTAAATTAAAAAAAAAAATAAAACGCATAAAAACACAGCAACCCTGAAAATAACAAAACAGAAGCCACGGTGAGAGAAGGCACGAAGTTTAGAACTGAGTCTAGCGTAGAAAACAAGACTTCTCGGCTCTGTGGAAAACTGAGAACTGAGAAGATACGCACCCTACGCTGGGCGGGAAGGCACTCACGCATGTGAGGTGCGGCAGTTGCGAACTTGCTAAGTTCTGCAAGCAAATCAGCTTGCGAAGCTGTCCGCATTGGGGCTCCGTGGATGACATCACCCACATTGGAGAATATGTTGCCTGCTTGTCCTGAGATAAAATAATTTACTGTGGATCATTTGATATTTTTGTTACAGTAACAAATGTTTAATGTTTCTACTAAGATATTGCACAAAGTTCCTGAAAGCAAATGAAACACCAGTCACTGTAGTTAGTGATTTAAAAATAAATGAAGTTTCTTCTGTTGTCTTAACTTATTTTAAGCTGAAGATGTTTTTACATTGTTTGAGGAAAATTAAATTGATGATGGTTTTTGAATAGCCTTTATTTAAAAATAAGTCTATTTCAGCATGACTATGTACAATAAAGTCACTTTCATACTACCACTTATGCTGCTATTATCTTGCTAAACATTTTATTCCAAAATACTTTGCAATTAAATCTTCCCTTGGGTACCTGAATTTATCTCGCCTTGAGCATAGATTTGGAAAAAGTAAGTAAGTAATTTAACACCCTTTTTTTTTTTTTTTACAAAACTGTGAAAGTGGTTTTTAGTGCTAGCTAATACACTGAATGCTGTACTGCTCACAACGAGCATCAGGAGCAGTGCACAGCATTCAGTGTCCTGAACTGCACTAAAGCAGTTACTTACTGTAACAGTTGTTATCCAGACAGCAGGCAGATATTCTCACGTGAGTGATGTCATCCACGGAGCTCCCATGTGGACAACTGTAAAAGCAATCTTGCTTTAAGAACTATAGAAAGTTTGCAACTGACTACATACGGGAGTGCCTTCCTCCCCCACATAGGGCACTTGTCGCCTCACTTTAGATAGCTAGCTAAGAAGTCAACCATGGGAGGTGGGTGGGTTGTGAGAATATCTGCTTGCTGTCCCTGGATAACACCTGTTACGGTAAGTAACTGTGCTTTATCCCAGGACAAGCAGGCAGCATATTCTCACATGTGGATGACCTCCAAGCTAGCCAGAATGGGGCATGGGAGTGTTGGCCTTGTAGAAAATCAAATTTAAAATACTGAGAGAATGAAGGGCACATCCCGTCTGGCCAAAAGTCCCAAACAAGGAAAGGTGAAAGATATGGACCGAGGAGAAAAATAACAGCTTCATCTATTCTATCGAATAGATTAAAAAAAAAATATTGAAGCTGCTAAACTGTAACCTTTGAAAGGCTGCAACTTGATTCTTGGAGCCCGGTTGGAATAGAATAAAACACGATGTATGCAGTGAACTTGCTGGATATTAATCTCCTGAAAACAGGATGCCTCAACTTGATAATGTTGAAAGAGACAAAAAGTTGTAGAGAGGATCTGTACGATATAGTCTACTGCAAACAAGCAGGTAATGCTCGGTTGCAGTGTACTGTATAGTATAAAGCAGTGTTTTTCAACCGCTGTTCCGCGGCACACTAGTGTGCCGCGAGATGTTGCCTGGTGTGCCGTACGGTCAGGGCCGCCATCAGGGCAGTACCACCAGTCCTGCATTCAGGGGCCCCGGGCTCCCCCAGGGTCCTAGGCCACAGTCTAGGGAGAGGGGCGATCCGCCCCACGTGGACAGGAGAGAGCTGGACGGGGGACCCGCGGAGTTCAATACATCTCGAGCCGCGAGGCTCGTCTTCTGTTCCTGCCTGCCCTGCAGCTAACATATAGCCGATCGCAAGCGTTCCCCGATGTCAGCGCTGACGTCGGAGGGAGGGCTTAAGCAAAGCCTGCCCTCCGACGTCAGCGCTGACGTCGGAGAATACTTCCGTTCGGCTATTTGTGCGCGGCAGGGCAGGCAGGAAGCAGAAGACAAGCCTCGCGGCTTGAGCTTCGTTTTGCTGAGAAAGTTGCAAAGATGGGCTAGGAGGCAAACACGGAACACAAAAGGGGGGAGGGAGTGCGTTTTGGACACAAGGCATGAACTTGGGAGAGAGGAAGGGAGGGAAAGAGATGCTGAGGTGGGGGAGGGAATGGGTTTTTGGACACAGAAGAAATGGACTTGGGAGAGAGGAAGGGAGGGAAAGAGATGCTGAGGTGGGGGAGGGAATGAGTGTTTGGACACAGAAGGCATGGACTTTGGAGAGAGGAAGGGAGGGAAAGAGATGGTTGTGTACACGGGGAATAGAAGAAAGGATAATTTTTGGTCATAGGGAGGGAGTGAGGTACAGATAGTGGCATACCAGGGGGGGGGGGCAGTCTGCCCCACCCCGGGTTTACGTCCCAAGGGGGTGCACAGCTGGCCACCCACCAGTGTTGTCCCTAGGCCGGCAAACTGCGGCTCTTTAGCCACTTGAGTGCCACCGCCGCCATCGGGAACAGGCCGGCGCCAAGTTCTCCCTGCTTTTCCCTGTGGGACCGGCCAACTCTCGCCACTCGCGTCAATTCTGACGTCGGAGAGGACGTTCTGGGCCAGCCAATCGCCTGGCTGGCCTAGAACGTCCTCTCCGACGTTAGAATTGACGACGGGTGGCGAGAGTTGGTCGGCCCCGCGGGGAAGAGAAGCAGGGAGAACTTGGCGACGGCCTGTTCCCGATGGCGGCGGTGGCACTCAAGTGAATTACTTTATATATAGTCAATATAGGCACAGAGTTAAATTTTTTAACATTTTCTAATGGTGGTGTGCCTCGTGATTTTTTTCATGAAACAAGTGTGCCTTTGCCCAAAAAAGGTTGAAAAACACTGGTATAAAGAATCGATTTTGCTAGAAGAGAATTGGAAAAAATAGGACAATCAATTGATAGAAATAAAAATCAGTGAGAAATTGATTCAAATGTAACTCCCAGATGTGGACAGGAACCATACTGAAATCCCATACAACTGAGAGGTGGTTGTGCATTGAAAAAATCCTGTCATAAGTCTAGGAAAGAGAAGATGAGCATAAATAGACACCCTATCCATTGGCCGGTGAAAGGCAGTAATAGTATTAAGACGAACTGCAACAGAAGTGAGTTTAAGGAAAGAATCCAACAACTGGAAGAGAGAAGTCAAAAGAGAGATGACCTCAGATCCTAAGGAGAAAAAAGAAACTTAGCAGAAAAAAAGGTGTCCATTGTTGCTGGGAACACTGCAAAATGGCTGGTGTTCTGGAAGCTGGTAATATCAATGTAGTAGGCTGAGAGGAATGAGCTAAATTCAGCCTAAGAAATACCAAACTGTCAGAATGAGGCAAGCTGAAGATTGGAAAGTAGACTGAACCTTGACTCTGCGTAAGAATAGATGGAAAGATTAGCAGAGATATTGGCAACAACTAAGTTGAAAAAGAAGGAAATTCAAGGTCATCAGTCACCAAGGAGCTACTGGAATCAAGGTGGCAATCTCCCGCTTGAACTGAACAAGCAGCTGAAAAGAAGAGGAGGACTGGACACATCTGGAACTTGTTCATCCAGTTTAGGAGAACAAAGTCCACTTCTAGAAGATGAGGCACATAAGTCTGGAGTGAAAACAGAGTAGCTGAACATCGAGGTAAGACGCAAGAAAATCTACTTGCGGAGTTTCCCATATAGAGGAAATGAAATGGAGAATCGTTGAATCTAGAATCCAGTCATGAAGATGAAAAGTTGCTTCTGAGCATATTTGTCAGAATAAAATTACACTCCCTGGAATGGAAACTGCTTTGAGGAAACTGCTGTGAGGAAGTGCCTAATTTCAAATCTTTCGAGGCTTTTATAGTTAAAGAAGAAAAAAAAAACTTCACTCCACTTGGTTAGTTAATATAGCCTAGTTGTACTTGATGGTCCGTACGGACTAGAAGATCTGAGAGTACTAGAGACCTTGAATGCAAAGATCATGTTGATGAGCTCAGCAAGAATAGAGTGAGTAATCCGTGGATAGGGATGACTGAAAAACAAAACAACCCGCTGATCCATAGATGAAGTCCTGCAAGGGAAGTCACTTGGACTGTGGAGGCTATGTGCTCCATGTGTATGGATGGTGCAGCAGGACAGAAAAAAACAGGAGGAATGACAATTTATTGTTGGAGGTACCTCTGCATCAGCGGTATTACATAGCATGTCCTTGATACTGCTGAAATATGCTAAGTGGAGAAAGTATGAAACTGCTTCTGGAATGCCTTCCCCGATCTTTGCGATTTGGATGCTCATCATACTGGTCATCCTTATGATCAAGAGCACTGATACCCTTGATCTCAGAAGGAATATTCTACGGTACCCCCGTCAGTACCATTGACATCCTATCGACATCGATACTGGTAAGACACTGGTATCAATTAGGCTTGGCTGTCAGTGCACAAAGTGGCACATTTTGCCTAAACAGGGGGCTAAGAATGAGATGCCCCCCTCATGAAAGTAGGTGAAACGCAAGGTGGTCGCAGTAGAGTCGGCATGAATACGCTTGATGCCATGACATGCAAAATAGTCCTTTGTTCTTGAAAACATGCGAAGATTCCACCCCCAAAAAGCCAGGACATTGATGAGGGAGCCACCGCAACCAAAATTTAGTCCGAGACTAAGGCGTTGTAAATAGGCTCCGCTGACAAGAAGTCTGTGAGGGAAAGAAAACTCGTTATTTGGGGGGTTTGTTTGTTTTTCTTAAACTGAAGGGACAATACTAAAAGAAAAAATAGAATTCTGAAAGAAAAATTACACGTGAGCGGGAAGGCAAGGCAATAAAATGAAAAGCAGTTGAAAAGCCGACTTCTTAGCTCCGCAGAAAAACAAACTGAGGAGAAGGCGCATCAGGCGGGAAGGCACACGCGCATACGCGGTGTGGTTTATCGCAAACTTTCTACAGTTCTTAAAGAAAAATTGCTTTTGCAGCTGTCCGCATTGGGGCTCCGTGGATGACGTCACCCACACGTGAGAATATGCTGCCTGCTTGTCCTGGGATAAAAAACACTTTCACAGTTTTGTAAAAGGGTGGTGGTGGTGTTAAACTTCTAAAATCCAAATTAATTCTGTATTCCTCTTCACAAAACCACCATAAATGAACCTCCAAACACATGCATGGGGGAAAACAAAGTTTATTTAAAATAGCGTTATTTTAAAAACACTGCCAACAGCACCATGTCTGAGCTATGCTAGCATATACATTACACTATATTTGGCAAATTGTAACTACTAATACATAAAATACAGAGAAGTAACAGATAACCATGTATGATGGACATTGTGCATACAAACACAAAATTTAATAGACATTATAAGGGTATATTTTCATTCTAATTGAAATTAAATACTGCTACTAATCTGCACAGGTCATATTGATGTTCTCTAACAAATAAGTTATATAAGAAAACCTGATGGAATTTTGGTAACTAAAGTGGAAAACAGCTGATCTGGGTCATTTTCAACACATTTCCCTATTGCTTTTTTTCCCTTACCACCCGCCAACCCCCCACCCCCCTCATACACAAAACAAAAACACCCAGGGCTTTATGAAACTACTATGCTAGTTCATTTTTCGCTCATCAAATTAAGTAATTTATTTACTGTTCGTAAATATTTTATTTTTCAAGTCAGCATGTAGTAACTTTTAAATCAGACACTGAGATGGAGATTCTGCAAGTCCTGTGTTTTACTGCAGATTTGATGCCATAACCTAGGATACCACCATCACTCATATCACTTTTTCTCTGATGTTGAGCTGGTCTGCATATTTTCCTGCACTGGACAAGTCGTGGGATCAGATCGTGAAACTTTTAATCGTCTGCCAGTTTTTCCACAGAATACACTTTCAAATTCCTGAAGTCCAAAAATACACATATTAATTTTGTTTTATTACAGTGGGATGTAATTACTTACCAATAAGCAAACATTCTCCAAGAATAGTTGGACTTTAATTCTCCCACATGCATGATGTCACTGACACAGCCTGATATGTGAAACATTACATTACAGTAGAGACTTCTATTCCGCCTATACCTTGCAGTTCAAGGCGGATTACAAAAGAGCTAACTGGACATTTCCAGTGAAGTTACAACAGTTTTGGGGTTTGTTTGTTTTTGGTTACAAGGAGGAGAGGTACCTGGATTAATTCCAGAAGAACTTGCAAATTGGATATTAAATTGACTGTACGTTACTGTGTGATATAACAAATAGATTACAGTTAGAGTACAAATAAGATTACGTTACATTTCAGGGATCTGAATACTTGGTTGGTGTTTTGGGGAGGAAGAGATTATTTAAGTGGAGGTTTTGGGGGAGAATTTATCTAGGAGGAGGGGGAAGGATTGGGTTAAGATATCTGGATAAATTTTTTGAAAAGTAGGGTTTTGATTTCTTTTCGAAAAGTTTTGAAGTCGCCCGTTGCCGTCAACAGGTTGGAGATGGAGTGGTTAAGTTTTGCTGCTTGCGTCACCAGAAGGTTATCAAACATCTTTTTGCGCTGAATGCCTTTGAGTGGAGGGAAGGCAAAAGGGTTCGGAGTTCTTCTTTGTCTTGAGGTGAGGATCTGGTTTAGGCAGTTGTTTAGATAGGGGGGGGGGGCGGAGCCGTTTAATGCTTTGAATAATAGACAGTAGAATTTGAATTGAATTTGTGCTTGCATAGGTAGCCAGTGAGAGTCTAAGAAGGCAGTTGTAATATGATCATATTTTCTCAGGGAGTAGATCAGTCTGAGGGCAGTGTTTTGTATAGTCTGAAGTTGTTTTATCATGTTGGCAGGACAAAGTAGATAGAGGGAATTGCAATAGTCCAGTAGACTAGGGATTGGACAATTAGCTTGAATTGTGCTGGGTCAAAGAATTTTCTTATTTTACATAGATTTCTCATAATTAAAAAAGCTTTCTGAGATGTTTTATTGATTTGAGACTGCATTGTGCAGCATCTGTCTATCGTTACTCCTAGGAGTTTGAGTTCGGGCTGTTTGGTGTCTTTTGGTATTTGGTGTCTTTAATTTTCAGTTCTGTAATGGTGGGAGTTTTGGCCTTTTCGAGCAGAAGGAATTTTGTTTTATCTGAGTTTAGTTTCAGTTTAGGGTCTACCGTCCATTTTTCCACTGCATCTAGGGTTATTTCCAGTTTTGCTATAGTGGTGGGCTCTGATGGGTCGAAGGGGAGGAGTATGGTGATGTCGTCTGCGTAGCTGAAGGATGTAACATTTAAGTTATCTAAAGTGGCTCCAAGGGAGGAAATAAAGAGGTTGAAGAGCGTAGGTGATAGAGGCGATTCTTGTGGAACTCCGCATGGGTTGGACCATGGTTCTGATTTGATATTATTGGACTTTACCCTGTAGGTTCTTGATTTGAGGAATCCTTGGAACCAATTGTAGACCTTGCCTGAGGCATCAAGTATCTGTAGCAGTATGGAGTGGTCGACCAGGTCAAATGCTGCAGAGAGGTCAAGTTGGATTAGCATCATCTTTTTGCCTTTGCTAATTTGCTGCCGAGCTGTGTCTAGTAGTGTTACAAGTAGTGTTTCTGTGCTGTGGTTGGTTCGAAATCCTGATTGTGAGGGGTGAAGTAGGTTATGGTCTTCCAGGTAGTTGGTGAGGTATTGTGCAACTAGACCTTCTATTATTTTAACGTATATTGGTATTGAAGCAATTGGTCTGTAGTTGGAGGAGTTATCTATTGGGCCTTTGTGGTCTTTCATGATTGGGGTGATTATGATCTCTCCAAGGTCTTGAGGGAATTGACCTTCTGTTAATGTGGTTTTGAATCCATAGCATGAGGTTGGCTCTAAATGTGGTGGAGGAGTTTGATAACAGGTAGGTGAGGCAGTTATTTAGGTCGCAAGAAGCTTGGCTGTATTTTTTGTAGAGTTGATTCATATCCGACCAATGTAATACAGGGAAGACTGTCCAGCTTCTGTTTGTGGCGATGGCTTCTCCTGTTGAAGGGCTTGTTATCTTGTCGAGGTGGGTGTGAGTATTGTTGAATGCGGTTCTGATCTTGGTGATCTTATTTTTGAAATGATCTGCTAGTTGGATAGCTGTCGGTGGGTGGTTTCCTTGTGTAGCTAGGTGAGGTTTGGTGTCGGTGAGATTCTTTACTAGATTTAATAGCTTTTTTGTGTCTAGGGTTTCCGTGCCTATCATTTTGGAGTAGTAGGCTTTCCATTTTTCCTTGAGTTTGTTCTTGTATTGGTTGATTTGAGTTCTCCATGCTGTTTTTGTGTGTTCTAGGCTCTTTTTTTTCCATTCTCTTTCTAGTTGTCTGCAGAGCTTTTTTAGTTGGAGAAGTTCAGTGTCGAACCATTTGTCTGACTGTCTACAGATTCTGGATTTTGATTTTTCAGGAGCTAGCTCATTCAGGATGGTTTCGCTTACAGTACGCCATTGTGTTATGAATTCGTTGGGGGCTATATTGGTGATTGCGGGGTCTGCTTTGTCCCAGAATGTGGAGGGTTCGATTTTTTGGCGTATTTTGAAGGAGGTTTTGGGAGGGGGTTGCTTGTTATTGCGTTGAGCCCAATTGATGTTAAAGGTGTATTTGTAGTGATCTGACCAGAGGGAGGGGTGCTAGGCCCCATTTGAGATGTGGATTTCGGGATTGTGAGTGTGCTGGGACATGTATGCAGTGACATCTAGTTGGTGGCCTTTTTCGTGTGTGGGTTGGGGGTTGAGGATCTGGTAGTTCAGTGCTTTGAGGTATGAGAGTATATTTTCTACTTGTTTGGAGGTGTGGTCTTCTAGGTGGAGGTTTATGTCTCCAAGGAGTAGGTTATGAGGTGATGTTAGGGAGTTCTGATAAATGAATTCTTCGAGAGCTTGTTTGTTAGCATTCCATTTTCCTGGTGTTGTGTAACAAAGAATGCAGGTTAGAGTTCCTATGAGTGTATCGTTGGATAATTGGCAGGCTAGGAGATCTAGATGGGGAGTGGAGTGTTTGTCTAGGGTCTTTAAGTTGATGTTGTTTTTGAGTATGATGGCTAGACCTCCTCCTCATTTTTTTCTCTGCAGACCAATTCTATTTTGTAACCCTTCGGGCAGAGTTCTGTGATTCTGGGATCCGAGTCAGAGGTTAGCCAGGTTCGGCTAGGAATAAGCAACTTAACTGTTTTTTTAACGATCCAGTCTTTTATAAGGTTTGCTTTTGTGCTTATTGATCTGATGTTCATATATGCACAGGCTAGTGAGGTATAGTTTGTGTGGGGAGAGGGGGTGGAGGAAAATTTTAGTTTGAGGGTGAGAATTGTGGACTGAAGATCTTGGTTTTGGGGGTGGTCTTTTTCCCCAGCTAGTAGCTATGCTGATATGGTTGAATGAGGAGCAGTCTATCAGGTTTCTGGTAGAGTTTTCTGGATGGTTGAGGATGCCTGTAGGATTCTGATAAGGTTGGGATTAAGGATGTATGGTACCCTGCTGTTTTTCTGTTGGTTAGGAATAGGAAGAGTAGTAGATGGACGAGTAAACTTGTTGTTAAACCAGGAGACATTGTGTTTTTGTGTGTAGAGGGGTATCTTCTTTAGCCTGGTACCTAGTGTGAGGTGCAAGAATCTGGGAGGTGTAGAGAAGGTTGGGGGAGGGGAGAGTGTCTTTCTTCCACTCTGTCCTGTTGTGTTAGGGAGTCTGCTATGCTCACTTGTGAGTTCTGATATGGGAATGTTTCCTCTTCCAGTTGGTTGGGGGGAGTAAGTGAAGTGGGACTCACTCACTTTAAGGGTAAGACCGCTGGTGTTCCCTCTGAGTTTGGTGGAGTGGGCGGTTTCCCAGCGTCAGGTGCGTTGAGATAGCTTCCTTTCCTGGAAGGCTGGTAGGATGGAGTTGGTTCAGAGTAGAAAGTGGTTTTCACAAGATTTTTGGGTACACCAAAATTTTTTCTAAAAGTGTGTGGGTTGCTCACTGCATATATGGGCCTGTTCGCACCTGCTACTGTCACACAGGACTTCATTAGTCTGTTACTAGCTGGAAGAATATAACTCTTTGGAGTTTGAGGGTTATGAGGATTCAAATCCTGCAGTACTTGGAGAACACCTGCTAAAGGTATGTAACTTTGTTTTCTTTATGAACAAGCAAGACTGAATCCTCAAATATACAATTCTAGGCTCCTTGCAATATAAAAAGGGGAGGGGAACAAGTAGCATAACAGGCAATTTTTTTTTTAAGAGGCTGGGGGGAATGGAGTTAGATTCTCACCCCAAATAGATTCTAGATGACTGTCTAGCCAAATGGCCAGGATTCTCAAAAAACTGGGTTAAAAAGCTATGGTCTGCCACCACAGACATTTTGATAATAAATTGAAAAAAGTGAGTAAGACATTCTCAAAAAATTGCACATGCAAATGAGGTCGGTGGACAGCAGCAAATATTTGCTAAACTTGCATGTGCCCATTGCTGGTGATAGCGATGGGCACATGTGCAGAAAAAGCACATAAGCCCTCCCCCCCCCAAAAAAAAAAAACACAACAGCGGGCAAGATGTTCAATCTCTCCCACTACCAACCAACAACCCCCCTACTGCCGATTCACTCCCGCTGCCAAGAAACACCTGCCGGCGCCTGGCCATGTGCACCCCCAGTGGGAAAGAGCCTAAGGCTCTGACTGGCCTGGTTGCCCCATAGGAGGGGCCTTAGGTGTCCAGGCCAATCAGACACTGCCTCCGATACCGGTGATAAAATCAATGCCTTTGATGTCGGTTTGTCGATGTCCATGGTAATACCAAATAACTTCTCTTGCTGAAGTTTGCAGCTCTTGATGGATTGTTTTTGAAGAGAAGAACAACACATACAGGAGTCGACATGGTGTTCTGGGCCAAGACACTGCAAACACCAAGAGTAGGGGGGTCTGTTGACACCTGCCGCACTTAAAACCAGTTAATGGACGGGACATTGACAGGAAAACTGCATCAGCTAAATTAAACTCTATAGCTGAGGTAGAAGAAAGAGGCCCCGCCGGACGAACGCCTGTGAGGCAAAAAATTTTTTTTAAGAAAAATAGAAGAAAGAAAATAAAGACTAACTAAAGACTAAATAAGAAAAACACAAGCAAAAGGCAGAAAAATTTGAACAATGTTCAAAAACACATGACCTCTAAGCTCCACAAAAACTAAGAACTGAGGAGCTGTGCACCTATGTCAGGGAGGAAGGCACTCCTGCATGCGTGTTAAGGCGGTTCACAAACTTTCTTAAGTTCTTAAAATGGCGATACCCTTTTAAACCTGCCAATACTGGAGCTCCATGGATGACGTCATCCACATGTGAGAATATGCTGCCTGCTTGTCCTAGAATTATCTTCTCTTAGTCCCAGGAGGATTCCATAAGCTAGGTGTTCAATCCCAACCCGCAGTCTGGATATTGCAGAAATCCACAACTTTTATGGGCACATGCTCCACCCCCTTAGCCTGAGAACTAGGAAACAAATCCACTTAAGTCCCAAAATCAAGCTGGTTTGCTCAGCAAAATATTAACAAGTGATAAACAGGCACAAAGACAACTAAGAAAAAAACATTGATGAACAATGACTAACCTGTAATGTGCAATGAGCACCCCAAAAAAGGCCTTCGGTAATGTTATACACAGAAACTCCCCACAGGACCTGCCAACTGCCTGGAAAACCTTCAAACCTGTAATGAGAGTGACAGAGGAATAAAAGAGCAGGCTACTCCAAACAACTGAGTAAAGACAAAGAGGGCAGGTCTTATGGAATCCTCCAGGGACTAACAGAAAGAAGATTAAAGGTATAAACCTAATCTTCCATTCTGTTACGCCCCTTCCAGATTCCACATGCTAGGTGATGTACCAAAGCCATGGTAGCTAGGGAAGGCCAGACGAGCCTGCCCTCAAACTAGAAAATGGCATCAGAATGCGCTACCACAACTCCTCAGTAAAATCGGGCAAACGTATGAAGCCAGGACCAAGAAGCTGCCCTACAAATTTCATCAGGATGAATCACGCGAAATTCCCCCGCAATGCAGCCACACTTCTTGTCAAAAGTGCTTTAAGCGAGATCAGTTGCTGCTTGCTGCGGGTGACAGAAGTTGCGGAATTGCCATTCTAATCAATCAAGCAATCAAGGACTTGGACGCCGGCCTACCACGGTGAGGTGCAACTGAACAAAAAAAGTGACCAGCCTGGACTCAATAGTCCTTTCCAAATAAAGGAGCAAGACCCTCCAGCCACCTAGTATGCGAAAGATCTGTTTTGCACTCCAAACTTGTTGGATGAAAAGCAGGTAACCTAATCTCCTGATTGACATAGAAAGCCAAGACCACCTTCGGCAAGAAGGAAGGTACAGTATGGAGGAACACCTGCTGCGTGCATAATACAAAGAAAGGGTTCTCTGCATGAAAAGAGCATAAAGCTCTAAAATACACTGTGCTGAGATATGCCAAGCATATTTGGATGAGTCTGTGATCAGAACTTTCTGATGTAGAAGGATTTGAAACAACACCCTTTGGAAAGATTTGAGAAATTCATCCACCACTACAGAAATTGACGAAGTGAAGCTGTGGCTAAAATCTCTTGTAAGAGTGGATCAAGAGCTTGAGACCATTGGGACACTAGTGACCACTGAATTGTCCTGAGGAGGAATCGCACAAAGAGGGTAACATGGACTGTGGATGCCATGTGACCCAATAGAATCATTAGCCTGGCTGAGATGAATGGAAGGTGATAAGCCTGGTTGCAAAGTTGAACCAAACTGTCTTGTCTTTGCTGAGGTAAGAACGCCCTGAGTTGAATGGTGTCAAGCAGGGCTCCTATGAATTATAGAGTTTGAGAGGGTTGAAGTTGAGATTTTGGAATATTTACTTCGAATCTCAACTGCTGAAGAAACCGGATTGTTGACTTTGTTGCTGAGGACAGGCCTCTTGAGGACAGGCATCTTTTATTAGCCAGTCGTTGAAATACGGAGAGACCTTGAGCCCTTAAAGCTACTACCAGGCACTTGATGAATACTCTAGGTGAGGATACCAGGCTGAAGGACAGAACCTTGTACTGAAAATGCTGATGGCCTAAATGAAATCTCAGAAACTTCCTATGAGCAGAGTGAATGGTTATGTGGGTATAAGCTTCTATTAGATCCAGAGAGCATAGCCAATCATTTTGATCTAAGATGTGATACAGAGTCACCAAGGACAGCATTCAAAATTTTTCTTTTAACAAGAATTTGTTCAAGTCTCAGAGGTCTAGAATTGGACAGAAACATCCCATCTTCTTTGGGATGAGAAAATACTGGGAGTAGAAGCCCTGATTCTTTAGAGCAGGGGGTACTATTTCTATGGCATTCATAAGGAGTAGAGATTCTATCTCCTGAAGAAGGGATGTCTGCTGAGGGTTGAAAGAAGACTCTCTTGGAGGATGATCTGGAGGTGTAGTAACAAAATGAAGAGCATAAACCCTCTTGAATGACCTTGAGAACCCACAAATTGGTTATCAGTGTCTAACGTTGATGGTATAATTGGCGCCAACTTCCGATAAACTGAGGAAGAGACTGAGAGAGAGCAACAGCGGCTATACTCTCCATGAGCACGTCAAAAAGACTGAGCAGGCTTTTGAGGAGCTGCTGATTGAGACTTTTGGGATCACTGTTGCTTTTGTTTCTTCTGCTGAAATGGACGAGGTGCAGCAGGTTTAGCAGAATAGCAGTGCTGATATGAAGAGGCAGGTTTAGATGCCTGTGAAGCTGAGGGAGGTTTAGTCTTCATTCTGACCAAAGCATTCCAATTCTTTTCAAGATCTGTTAACTTTTGTGTGGCTACCTCAAAGGAATCAACAAACAGTTCTTCACCCAAACAGGGAATATTAGCTAATCTGTCTTGTAGATTGATGTCCATATCTGAGACCCTCAACCATGCTAGGCGTCTCATTGCCACTGACATAGAAGATGCTCTAGTCTAGATGATAACTCGAAGGCATTGTAAGCAGATCGCGCCAAATATTTTCTAGTCTGGGAAAGAGTACAGAAGATGTGACGACAAACCTACTGCAGTTCCAAGGTTTATCACAGGAAAATATAGAATATCACACAAACCCTGGTGCAGAAGGGCAAACCAGGTCAGAGCCCATGACAGTAATTTAGCTGACTACCCTATGAGCAGTGAAGATAAGACTGAGACAGAACAAGGAAATGTTTGCCTTACCTGAGGCAGTGCCAAAGCAAAGCAGGATATCTCTGCCCTGCTATTGCCCAGTTCCTGTAAGGCAGAAACAAGAAAGGTTTCTTTCAGAGAAATGTCAAAAGCTGAGGAAGGAAAGCTCTTCCCCCACATAAGCCAAGGCAGTGTGGTTTTCCTCGGCTTAAAGCGAGGCTCAGCAGACAGCAACAGGAAGCTCAGAGTGGGACTGAGCTTACCCCCAGTCCAGGCAGCTCAGCTACACAGCACTGACTGGGAGATGACAGAGGAGCAAGCAGAGAGTAACTTGACTCCAGATTTTCTTATCTCAGAACCGAGTACGGCTATGGTCATTGAAGAGAGTGGTGCTGCAGCTTAGAGAATGACACGGGGAAAAAATCTGTCCCTGTCACTGGACCACCGTCCCCTTCACTGCCCCGTCCCTGAACCCGTCATCCCCTTCACCGCCCCGTCCCCGTAGCATTCGCCCTTCCCTCTCGCCACCTCACCACCCTTCAACGGCCCGAGAATCTCCCTCCCCCTTACCTTTGTAGCGTAAAGAAACTTAAGGGAGTAAAGGAACGCGGTCACCGATTGCGCGCGTGGCCCCTTCCTTCCCTCCCTCCCTTTTACTTTTGCAGAACTTTATAAAAGAAACTGATGCCAGTGAAGCCTGCCTGTGCCACCCTGCAGTCCCGTGTGTGTGAGCGGAAGCTTCTCCTCTGGCAATTGTAATTTTATAAACACAAATAAAACAGAGCAAGGTTCAACAAAACCCTTCTCCCCTCCCTTTCACAAATATCCCCTTCAATATTGTGAAAACTGAACAAACCAAATTACTACAGAATGCTACATAGAAAAATCAAGCTAACAGAATACTTTAGTCACTTTTGGCAAGAATAATGTTAGGGGAGTGCAATTAGGGCAACTGCCCCCTGGTCAGAGAGAGAGCCCTAAGCCAGCTGGAAGATAAAGAAGCACAACCTTGACTTTACGGTCCCCAGTTATGTCTAATACCAGCTCTAGCAGGATACATATTTCAAATCTGAAATATTCTAATCACAAAATATAAAATAATTTTTTTGTTGTTGTTGTTGTCTGGTAATTTTATTCTTCAAATCACATTGGTCTCAGGCTTTGGTTCCTTCTGTCTTCATCATGTCATGGCTGGCTCCTGAAGGTAAAATAGTCGCAAGAGGAGCTGGGGAGAAGATGCCGAGTCTGACACGGGAGCAATTTTTTTTACCACAGGAGTAAGACTTTTCACTACTCCCATGGGGCGTTAAAAGGTCTTGTCTCAATTCCTGTGGTAAACCAGTTGCAAATGTCTCCATTCCTGCAGATTTACTGCGGTTTACCGTGGTAAACGAAACCCATGTCATTCTCTACTGCAGCTGAAGCTTGGCCAGAAAGAATGGAAGTGGCTTGAAACAAACGTGAGTTTGCTGGATGTTTTCTTTTCTTTTTCCTGGTATGCAAGAGAAAGTATTTTTGGACTGTAAAGTTTCTGCATTTTTTTCTCTGTGCCTTAAAACTAAGGGACTGTATCCTTCACTGTACAGAACAGTGATTAAATTAATGCTGGGCAGGAAACTCAACCTGTTTGTTCCTCTGATTCACTGTTAATAGATCTCCATGTGGGGACACCAGAAACATAGAAAATGACGGCAGAAAAGGGCTATAGCCCACCAAGTCTGCCCATTTCAAGTATCCGCCCCCCTGAATTCACTCCCTTAGTGATCCCACGTGAGTATCCCATTTTCTCTTAAAATCTGTCACGCTGCTGGCCTCAATCACCTGCAGTGGGAGTTTGTTCCAATGATCCACCACTCTTTCGGTGAAGAAGTACTTTCTGGAGTCGCTATGAAACTTCCCTCCCCTGATTTTCAGCGGATGCCCTCTGGTGGTCGAGGGTCCCATGAGACAGAAGATATCATCTTCCGACTCGATACGTCCCGTGATGTACTTAAACGTTTCAATCATGTCACCCCTCTCTCTTCGTTCCTCCAGCTGTTAGCTGTTGTTATAGCAGCTCCTTTGATTGCACTGACCCTGCATGCTTCTCAGAAACGTATTGAAAATTCCCAAGTTTAAAGCTGGTATGTTTTCTCTGTTAACCACCATCCCAGTTTTGATTGAGTTCATCTTTAAGAACCAGTATTTGCTGTCAACTGCATAAATGCCATAAAGCTGTCTGTGTGCCTTGCTAAAGAACCTGCTTCACAGAAGTATAAATTAAGCTGTCTGTTTCTCATGGATACCTGTGCCGGTAGCCCAATATTGCTGGCTTATTAATCACTGCAATAAGCTCCCATCCTGCAGCTCAGGAACAGAGAGCTGCTTATTTTGGCTGCTGTAAAATAGTGGAGCAGTTAATCGAAATGATTATATTTTTTTCTCGTACAATGCATTCCTAACATTAGACTCTGGTGAAGAGGACTGTGTATGATCTACCTACTAAAGTCCAGAGCTTGCGACAGAGTTAAAGTTTGTTTTGAGGAATCTTTTATGTTTTCATGCTTTCGTTGAAACCTGTTATGGACTATGATTTTGAGGCCATTGGCCAAATAACGTTTACATTTTTTTCTTATGGCCATTCTGATTAAGTGGTGTTCATTGGAAGACCATTTGAAAGAGCAATTCTAGGCTTTTGCCTAGGGATAACAACCTGAAAGGCTCCCCTAGTTCCAGGAGGCCCACGCCAGATTTAAGCAGCGTGTCACTACTTGACTGCCCGTCACGCTCCTTGGGGGCACAGGTGTTGACAATGTGAAATTCCTGAAGATATGGGCAGGAATATACACTTCCCCCTCCGTATTCATGGTTTCTGTATCTATGGATTCGCTTATTCACGGTTTTAAATTAAAAAAATGCATTTTCATTTTTCAGGCTATTTTAAGCCCTGTAAGCCCCCCTTTAAGCTTTACCTGGTGATCTAGCGGATTTTCGGGGCAGGAGTGATCTTCCCACGCTCCTGCCACGTGCAGATCGCTCACAGGAAATGGCTGCCTTGAGCTCCTGTCATCTCTCAAGACTACGAAGGGAGCTCAAGGCAGCCATTTCCTGTAAGCGATCTGCATAGGGCAGGAGCGTGGGAAGATCGCTCCTGCCCCAAAAACCCACTAGACCACCAGGTAAGGCTTAAGGGGGGACTTACAGGCCTTAAAATAGCTGGGGGGAAGTGGAGGTTAAGGGCAGAACCGGCCCGATTATTATTTGCAGGCCGGCTCTGCCCCTAACCACCGCGAATACGGAGTGGGAAGTGTATTTGTCAAAGGAAGGTAGTTTTCATACTAGATGTTTCATATAACAAGATATGTAGAAATTATAATTAATAATAATAACTTTATTTTTGTATACCGCCACACCAATAAGTTCTAGGCGGTTTACATCAAAAAGATACTGAACAATCAGTGAATAAGGACTGTCAACATAGAATTTTGATACAGGCGACGTCCAAATTTGTCCATAGTTCGCCCCTCTCTTCCAGGTGGCGTTGAGGCATAGACCTTTGAAACAAAGGACTTTTTTAAAGTTGATTCTGCTTTAGAGGAGTTCCCTGAGATAGTTCCAAAGGGGTGTCATAAGCCTCAAGTGCAGAACTAGAGAGGTCACCCTCTAAATCAGACTGTAAATCATAAAGAAGCTTTGGAGAAGATGAGCGTTGAGAAGATTTACATTTCCTATAACCTCGGTACTGATCTGAGGAAAATGATGAGGTTCGGTGTGAAGCTCTTTTCTGCTTTGAAGTGCATGATGTGGATCGATGCTTCCTGAACTTGGAATATCAAGTAGAAAAGAAGGAATGTCGTTATCTGGATGAAGTGGATCGATGCACCGATGGAGAAATGGATCTTCAATGCGATAATAGTCAAGGAGGGTTTTTTTTAAGCCGAAGAGAAAAATTACCGTATTTTTCAGACCATAAGATGCACTTTTTCCAACCCCAAAAAGGAGGTGCACATCTTATGGACCAAATACACCGCGTGCCCCCCCTCAATGGTACCTTTTTAAAGTGGCAGTGGACCAGCGCGGTCTCCTGCTGGACAGCTGCCTCTTTGCAGAATGATACGCAACGCATAAGAACATAAGAATTGCCGCTGCTGGGTCAGACTAGTGGTCCATCATGTCAAGCAGTCCACTCACGCGGCAGCCCCTAGGTCAAAGACCAGTGCTCTAAATGAACCCAGCCCACCTGCGTACTTTCCAGTTGAGTAGGAACTTATCCACCTTTGTCTTGAATCCCTGGAGGGTGTTTTCCCTATGACAGATTCCGGAAGATCATTCCAGTTTTCTACTAGAGAGCTGCACGGGAACAGGGATGACGGGAATCCCGCGGGGATCCTGCGGGTTCCCCCTTTGGATCCCGGGATCCCGTGGGGACGCCCCCTAAGGGCTCGGGGATCCCGTGGGGACGCCCCCTAGGGTCGCGGGGATCCCGTGGGGACGCCTCCGATGGTCGCGGGGTTCCTGCGGGGTTGGATCGCAGTGCACTCGAGCCGCGAGGGTAGTCTCCTCCTCCTTACCTGCCCTGTCGCAGCACACAGCCGAACGGGTCTTCCCGATGTCAGCGCTGACGTCGGAGGGAGGGCTTAAGCAAAGCCCTCCCTTCCTCCAACGTCAGTGCCGACATCAGGAAGACTTCCGGTCGGCTGTGTGCGGCAGGGCAGGTAGGAAAAAGGCAATGGCGTACGAAAGAGGGGGGAAGGGGCGGTCCGCCCCGGAGAATGTGCACAGCTGGTCAGGTCCCCCGATCGACCGACAACAGGCCCGGCCGACAAACCTCCCTGCCCTGTAGCCGCAAATCTAAATTACCTCTTACAGCAGCTTCACTACTCCAGCTGCTGTAAGAAGGTAATTTAGATTCACGGCTACAGGACAGGGAGATTTGTCCGACCGGGCCTGTTCTGTTGTCGATCGGGTGGGAAAGCGCCACAAAGGTAAGGGGCAGGGAGGGAGGAAAGGTTGAGTGGAGAAGAAAAGACGCTTAAGGGGGGAGAAGGCCGCTGAAAGCACTGGGGAAGACAAAGGGGTGGAGAAGGCCGCTGAAAGGACAAGGGGAAAATGGGAGGAGGGGGGGAAGGATGCTGAAAGCACATGGGGAAGACAGAGGGGGGAGAAGGCCGCTGCAAGGACATGGGGAAGACAGAGGGGGGAGAAGGATGCTGAAAGGACATGGGGAAGGCAGAGGGGGGAGAAGGATGCTGCCTGACAGGACATGGTGAAGATGGGGGGGAGAAGGACACTGAAAGGAAATGGGGAAGAGGGAATGGGGAGAAGACGCTGGCAGGGAAGAAGACAGAGGTGCCAGACTATGGGGGGAGCGGAAGGAAAAAGATGGGTGCCAGACCAATTTGGGAGGGGGGAGAAAGGGAGAGGGAGAGGTACAGTAACAGAGCAAATGGAAGACACAGAGACAAGAGAGACAGTGGATGGAAGGAATTGAATGAGAACATGAAGAAAGCAGAAACCAGGCAACAAAGGTAGGAAAAAAATTCTTTTTTTTTGCTTCAGGATAAAGTAGTATATTAGTTGTGTTGATAAAAATTTATAAACATTAGAGGCTCTGGTAGAAACCCGTTTACAAAGTATGTATTATTCCCAATTAATATTTCCAAATTAATAAAGTCTTTTTGCTTATTTTTAAATGGGTTTCTACCAGAGCCTTTAATTCAATAGCATAATTAAATGAAATAACTATTTCTGTAGTTTATAGGGACGGGCGGGGATGTAGGGGATTCCTCACGGGGACGGAGGGATTCCTCGCGGGGACGGAGGGATTCCTCGCGGGGATGGGTGGGAGTCCTCACGGGTACGGGTGGGGATGGGTGGGACTTTGGCGGGGACGGGTGGGATTTCTGTCCCCGCGCAACTATCTATTTTCTACCACTCTCTAGGTGAAGAAGAACTTCTTACGTTCGTACAAAATCTATCCCCTTTCAACTTCAGAGAGTGCTCTCTCATTCTCCCTTCCTTGGAGAGGGTGAACAACCTGTCTTTATCTACTAAGTCTATTCCCTTCAGTATCTTGAATGTTTCGATCTCCTCTTTTCAAGGGAGAAGAAGCCCAGTTTCTCTAATTTCTCGCTGTACAGCAACTCCTCCAGCCCCTTAACCATTTTAGTCGCTCTTCTCTGGACCCTTTTGAATAGTACTGTGTCCTTCATGTACGGTGAGGGCGCACCATGGCTCGGAACAGCGGCATGATAACCTGCTCCGATCTGTTCATGATCCCCTTCTTTATCATTCCTAGCATTCTGTTTGCCCTTTTCGCCGCCGCCGCACATTGCGTGGACAGCTTCATTGACTTGTTGATCAGAACTCCCAAGTCTCTTTCCTGGGATGTGTCTCCAAGTACCGACCTGGACATCCTGTATTCATGCATGACATTTTTGTTACCGACTTGCATCACTTTACACTTATCCACGTTGAACCTCATCTGCCATGTCGATGCCCATTTCTCAAGCCTGATTATGTCACGTTGAAGATCTTCGCAATCCCTTTGTGTCTTCACTACTCTGAATAACTTTGTATCGTCCGCAAATTTAATCACCTCACTCATCGGATCAACGTCCAGATCATTTATAAAGATGTTGAAGAGCACGGGTCCAAGCACCGAGCCCTGTGGCACCCCACTGGTGATGCTCTTCTAGTGTGAGTATTGTCCATTTACCCCCACTCTCTGTTTCCTATGTTCCAGCCAGTTTTTAATCCACGTGAGTATTTCACCATCGATTCCATGGCTTGCAATTTTCCGAAGTAGTCGTTCATGTGGAACCTTGTCAAACGCCTTCTGAAAATCCAGATATACAATGTTGACCGGGTCGCCCTTGTCTATCTGCCTGTTTACTCTCTCGAAGAAGTGCAGCAAGTTTTTCAAACAAGATCTGCCTTTACTGAAACCGTGCTGGCTGGTCCTCATCAGCTGGTCCCGCGCCACTCTGTGATTGGCTGCGATTGGGTGGTTTACGACAGCGGCGCACACGTACCTTCCCTGCCCCCACCCCTCCAGCATTTGTAATTTTTCCACGTGAGTGCGCCCGCACGCATTGAGGGGAAACCGGCAGTGGCTATGAGCATGCTGGACACTCGGAAGATAAAGGTAGCTGACCTGCGGGCCGAGCTCCAGTGTCGGGGCCTAGACTGCCGTGGGCTGAAGGCCGAGTTGACAAAGCGGCTGCAGGAAGCATTGGATGCTAAATTTTTAGTGGGAGATTCTGGCGAAGAGGAGACAACAGGACTAGGTGGAGAGCCGATGGACAAGCTGGGCGACAAGAATCACAGCACGGTGGATGAGGACGACGGAGAGTTGGCATTTCGTCTAGAGGGAGAAGGCCAGGAGCAGGATCTTGGTTGAAGTTCTAAATTCAGAAAAGGGCACAGAAGTCAGGAAATCAAGAGCGGGCCACAGGGGAGTGTGAGCCAAATGGAGAGACGGGAGAGAGACCAAAGGACTGAACATGACCCCTGGGGCAGCGTGATCCGGGCATCAATGATGGGCAGGATGCAGAGAACCGGTCCAGAGAGGGAGAGGAAGATGCAGGGGAGGTGAGCGTTGTGCGTCGCTCTGAAAAGAGGCAGCCAACCAACAGGAGTCTGCGCTGGACCACTTAAAAAGATATGAGGGGAGGGGGGCTGGAGATGGCTTTGGGCTGCAGGCTTCCCAGCATCAGACCACTAGATACACCTACGTGTAAAGGAGGAAAACCAAGAAGAGAAAAATTTCTGAACCAATTTTTTTTTTTCCTTGGTTTTTCCTCCTCTACAGATGGGTGCGTTTTATGCTCAGGTGCATCTTATGGAGCAAAAAATACGGTAGATACTCTTAAAAAAGAGAGAAAAAAAACCCGACACATAGCGGGAAGGCTAGGCAGATCTGAACAGAGTTCAGGTCAAAAATGACTTCTTCGCTCCACGGAAAGCGAAGAACTGAGGTACCGCGAGCCTGCGTTGGGCAGTCACAAAGTTTCTAAAAACTAAGTGACACTACACTTTTAATGCTGTCTGTACCGGGGCTCCATGGATGAGGTCAACCACATGTGAGAATATGCTGCCTGCTTGTCCTGGGATAATTTATAAATCTGGATCTACTGCACACTTTTTTTTATGGCAATTTTTATTTTCCCTTGAATTTATCATTAAGAACAAAAACCAGAAGAAAAGTCAGTGTAAAAATAAGTTAAATATCAGTGTATTTTTTGGACAGATAACATCTTCTTTTGATGCATCTGTTTACACTTCTCCCTCCGTATTTGCTGTGATAGGGGATTAACAGAACTGCAAATACAGAAAAACCGCAAATAACTTTTTCTAATCTAATCTAATCCTTAGGTTTGTATACCGCTTCATCTCCACGTTCGTAGAGCTCGACGCGGTTTACAGTAGGAGAAATAGGAAGGAACTACAACAGAGGGTTAGAGGTAGAAGTGTGAAGAAAATTTTGAGGACTTGGGATGCCAAGATATAAGTTTCCTTGATTCCTAAGGAGGGAGACCTACATTTTTTGAGAAAAGCCAGGTTTTCAGATGTTTGCGGAAAACTTGGAGAGAGCTCAAGTTCCAAAGAGGGGAGGTAAGGTTGTTCCAGAGCTCAGTGATTTTGAAGTGGAGGGAGGTCCCTAGCTTTCCTGTGTGGGAAATGCCTTTTAGCGAGGGGGAGGATCGGATGGTATTAGGGTTTGAGGAATTCCAAGAAAGAGGGATAAAGGGAGGGAGGATACCATATAGGATTTCGAAAGTTAAACAGTTATAGTGGACCCTGGCGATTATCGGAAGCCAGTGGAGCTTGGCCAGGAGCGGGGAGACATGGTCAAATTTACTTTTAGCGAAGATGAGCTTGGCCGCGGCATTCTGAATCCGTTGGAGTCTGTGGAGGATAATGGATTGGACAAGGAGGGTAAAATGTTTTTGATGGAAGCAGGACCTAACTTTCCTCAGCATGTGAAGGCTGAAAAAGCATTTTTTTTACCAAGGATTGGAGGTGGTCATTGAAGGACAATGTGGAATCAATGATGATGCCCAAGACCTTGCTCGAGAACTCAAGCTGCAGAGAGGAGCCAGAGGGTAGTGGGATGGAGGTGGGTAGGTGATCTAGTTTTGGACCATAGAAGTCTTGTTTTGGACTCATTCAATTTCATTTGCACAGTGTGGGCCCAGGATTGTAGGTTCATTATACAAGAGGATATGTTCTTAGACAGGTTGGTGAGGTTCGAATCGGTCTCGAGGAGGACGAGGATGTCGTCTGCATAAGTGTAAATTGTTTCAAGGGGGGGATAGGTGGAGGAGTTTTCTATTAAAAACCATCGTGAATATGGTGAAGCTGCAAATTAATATGGTGGGAGACCTGGCCTGTTCCTGCAGAAGAGGCAAAACACGGTGAAGAAAGTGCTGGGAATCAGCGATTTTCTCTGTAAACGCTTGGAATCAGCGATTTCTCTATGCAAGCTGACATAATTGGGGGGGCAGGAGCCAGCATGCTAAAAACCGTGAATAATCAAAACTGTGAATGCTGAAACCACGAATATGGAAGGAGAAGTGTACATTGGAAAATCATGTACAGTGGTACCTCGGTTTACGAGTGCACTGGTTTGCGAGTGTTTTGCAAGACGAGCAAAACATTTGCAAAATCGGTGCCTCGGAAACCGAGCATGGTTCGATTTACGAGCACCCCCCCGCAATCCGACACCCCTCTGCCTCGAACCGGCACCCCCCCTGCCACGATCCGACCCCCCCTATACGATTGGGCACCCCTCCGCCACGATCCGACCCCCCCCCCCAACACAATTGGGCATACCCCCGCCGCTTCTTACTCTCATCTGGGCACTCTTGAAGACCGGCCCTCGTCTGCTGGGCCTTGAGCATGCTCAGATGCTCAAAGCCCAGCAGACGAGGAGTCCGATCTTCTAGAGTGCCCAGATGAGGGTAAGAAGCGGCAGGGGGGGTGCCCAATCGTGTCGGGGGGGGGGGGGGGGGTCGGATCGTGGCAGGGAGTGCCGGTTCGAGGCAGGGGGGTGCCTTCGAGGGGAGCAATGCTGGTTCTCCCGGGGGGAACGCATCAAAGCGAGTTTCCATTATTTCCTATGGGGAAACTCGCTTTGATAAACGAGCATTTTGGATTACGAGCATGCTCCTGGAACGGATTATACTCGTAATCCAAGGTACTACTGTATATAGTTTTTTTTAACAATGGTTAGGCTCTTTTAATGGCCTAGTTATAGGGCCTATTCACTAAGATTTTGTCTCTACTCTGAGTCTGTAGGGAAGAACGCTTAATGAAAAGGCCTCCAAAAGCTCAATATAAGCATATCCTCCCTCTCCTTTTTCTGAGCACCTACTCCTGCTGTTCAAACATTGTCACTCATATGCCTGGGCTGGCTCTCCTGCCTCTTAGACATGTAGATTTAGGTGTCCCATGGTCCTAGCCATTCACCGGAATACAGGATATCCGGAGCTATACTCGGAGAGAGCCCCCAGGAAAGAGACTTAGGAGTACTTGTAGACAAGTCAATGAAACCGTCTGCACAATGCGTGGTGATGGCAAAAAGGGCAAACAGAATGCTAGGCATGATTAAGAAGGGGATCACATACAGATCTGAAAAGATTATCATGCCGTTATACCGGGCCATGGTACGCTCCCACCTGGAATACTGCATCCAACACTGGTCGCCGTACATGAAAAAGGACATAGTACTACTCAAAAAGGTCCAGACAAGAGCAACAAAAATGGTTAAGGGACTGGGGGAGTTGCCATACGAGAGGCTAGAGAAACTGGGCCTCTTCTCCCTTGAAAATAGAAGCCTGAGAGGGGACATAGAGACTGTTCACCCTCTCCAAGGTGAAGAGAACGAAAGGGCACTCACTAAAGTTAGAAGGGAAAAGATTCAGTACAAACATAAGGAAGTTCTTCTTCACCCAGAGTTGTAGAAATCTGGAACGCTCTTCCGGAGGCTGTTATAGGGGAAAGCACCCTTCAGGGATTCAAGACAAGGTTGGATAAGTTCCTACTGGAACAGAACATACGCAAATAAGGCTTGACTCAAATAGGGCACTGGTCTTTGACCTAAGGGCCACCGCATGAGCAGACTGCTGGGCACTGAGCACTGGTCTGACCCAGCAGTGGCAATTCTTATGTTCTGGGTAGTGTGAAGTGTCTAAGAGCTGCACTGAATGGAAAATTAGCAGTGTCTACCCCACTCAAAAATGCTGCAGTTGCTTTGCCTGAGTCCTGTACTGTGGACAGGATTAGATTCTTTAAATGCTGCTATTTATTCATACAATTCGGTGAAAATCAGTTTAAGTTAAAAACAAAGGTACTTAACTATGAAGTAATTCAGACAAAACTACTGAGCCACTAGCAAGGTGATGCTTGGAGAAAAAGAACCACTAAACCTAGGAACTATAGGCTAGATTCACTAAATCTTCCGATTGTGTCCCGATGATCGCAAAACCAGTTTTATGATCATTCCCTGACCCCGACCCGATTCACTAACCTGGCCGATCAACTTCCAACCCGTTCCAATCCACCCATGCGAATGAGGGGAAACGGCATGCAAAGTAGGAAGTACGTAATTCATTAAACAGAAGAAGGAAAACCAATTTGGCTGGCTGATCCAAAGTGAAGCGACTACCAGTTGCTTCACTTCCTTACCGACTCTCCTGCCCTCTTCTGCCCTTTAAAACCACGGGCTGGCAATGCGCTTTTGCAGAACATATAAAAGGAATCTTCCTTTTTTATACTGCTAATGCGCCTCCCTGCGTGCCAATGCCCGCTGCTGTCTGATGCCTGCTGCCATCGCCACCTATGACAGGAGGGATGCTGACTCCCTTCTGCCACCCACTTGATGCCCCCTCCCCTCCTCCCCCCATACCTTTAACGGAGCAGGAGGTGTGCCAATCAGGGACTTCGTTAGGTACTCACTAAGGAAGTCCCTGATTAGCTGAGGTGCCTCAGGCCTCTCCCCCAATCAGGGCCTTAGGCCCCTCCCTGTGCTTTACATCAGAATCATTGCAGGAGGCATTGGAACAGGAGGGATTGAGCATCGCTCCTGCTCCATTAAAGGTACGGGGACGGAGGGGGTGGGGAGGGAACTGGAAACATGGCGTCCGATGGGTAGCATGAGAGTCGGCAGCCCTCCTGCCATTTATTTTATTTTTTTTGGGGGGGGGGAAGTGGGACTGATGGCAGAAGACAGTGGGAACTCTCCTGCCATAATTTTAAAGGGTGGCGGTGGTGCACTTTTTTTTTTTTGGAGGGGGGGTCAGGGAGGGAGGACAGACGAGGCACTTGTCAGGAGAGGGTGGGGTATTTTTATTAAAAAATTTTTTTAAATCGGGCTGATATTTTGTGTGTGTAACCACACAAAATATCTGCCCAATTAAAATTTTTTTTTTTAAAAGCCGGCAGAAGCCCTGACAGCAGTGACAGGAGGCTGCTTCTACTGTCACGGCTCTGCCCCGACTCAATCGGTTTTGAGTCGGAGTTTGCATACAAATGATTTCCACCTCCGTGCAAATCATTTGTATGCAAACAAGATAGTGAATTGCCCGCCTGGCCACGGATCGGATCCATGGTCTTAGTGAATCTAGCCCTAGGCTCTATCTTCAACCACCTATACGATCTCTTTAGTAAAGGTACCCGCGCTCTAATCTTACAACTAGATTTTAGCAGCGCATTTGACCTAGTGGATCATGAAATAATGCTGAACTGCCTAGATGCAATGGGTCTCTCGGGAAGAGTTTGGAACTGGTTCCAGGGCTTTTTAACCAAATGATCTTATCGAGTGGTCTACGACGGGAAATACTTAAATTCTTGGAAAAGCCCTTCAGGTGTACCTCAGGGTTCCCCTCTATCTCCCACCTTGTTTAATATCTACACCTCATCTTTAGGTCACCTACTACAAAAGCTAAACTTAAAATACTATATATACGCTGATGACATCTCCATTCTAATTCCAGTGACCAACGTGACCAATGATACTTTAAAAAACATTTCCCATATCATGACTGAAATTGAACAATGGACTATCAATTTTAAACTGAAACTAAACACAGAAAAGACAAAAATTTTCTTGGCAAGCCCAAAGGACAAAATCACTATAACATCAATACACCTAAATGGTCACGAACACCCAATATCAAAAAGTATAAAAATATTAGGAGTCACCCTAGACACCCACTTGACCTTGAGCGAACATACAAACTCGGTGATAAAAAAGTGCTTCTCTACACTTTGAAAATTAAAAACCATCAAAAAATATTTCGACCCTCATATCTTTCAGACTACTGGTACAGTCATTGATTCTATCCACCCTAGACTACTGCAACATCATTTATGTGGGTGTAAAAAAAACCGTGAGAAAATTAAGAATAGTGCAAAACACGGCCGTCTGCTTAATATTCGGACTAAAGAAAAGTGATCACATTAGTCCCTACTACAAACTGCTACACTAGTTGCCAATAGAGGCACAAATTTTATTCAAGTTCTCTTGCTTTTGCTATAAACTGGTGTGGGGAATGGCCCTCACCTATCTTTTACCTCACTTCGAACTATACACCCCCACAAGGACAATCAGAAATCGCAACCTCTTTGCCTATCCGAAGATCACTGATTGCAAATACAGGACCTTTCTGGACAGAACTTTTAAGTTTCAAGCTGGTAGACAGCAATCCTGGCTAGGCAACTTCATTGATAGAGCCAAGTTGACCTACGGCGCTTTTCGGAAATAAATTATGACTGCTCTGTTCAATAGATTTATTTACTAGTCAGACAACTCCCTCCTTTTTAAAGCTAATACTCTTCATGCTGATACTGCGTATTCTCACTAATTGTTCAATAGATTTATTTCCTAGTCAGACAACTCCCTCCTTTTTAAAGCTAATACTCATCATGTTGATACTGCGTATTCCCACTAAATGTATTCTGTATTCATTGAACGCTCAGTAACTTCCTCACCATCTGTATCCTGAAATTCGCTGGCTATACAGCCCCCTTCACTGTAACTTGTTAACATTATTTTATTTGGCATGCTGATGAGAGCTAAGCCTCAAATATCTGCTAATAATAATAAGCTTTTGATGATATTGACAGGAGTTGCCATTCAACAAATAACGTATAACTGGAAAGATTGTACAAGGTTGAATTATTGTTTCTGGTGGAATTCAGTTATGTCATGTGTTTAAAATGGAAAGAGCATTGGCAGTTCAAAAAGGTTACTATAATAAATTTAAGGATGTGTGGGGGCCATTTATAAATTATTCTAATGAATAATTTACACTTTTCTCAACTTTAATTCTTACATGTGGATCGGGGGCAGGGGTTGGATTTCTATTAATAATATATATGAATGATAAGATATTATAGTCATGTGGTATATTTTTTGTTGTATATGGAAGTGGGAGGGGGTGGGGGTTATATCTTTTTGTTGTATGATATGGTAGATTTTCAAGTGGTATTATATTTTAATTGTTTGATATTTACTGTACACTTGTGAATTATAAAATGAATAAAGAATTAAAAAAAAACTTGTTAATACTATATTGTAACATATTAATATTATAATTCTTACTATTCTGTACTCTATAATCACTGACTGCTCAGTGACATCTTCCCTATTTGTACGTTGTAATTCGCTGATTGTACAGCTCTTTTCACTGTGAACCGCCTAGAAGTCGCAAGATTATGGCGGTATAGAAAAAATAAAGTTATTATTATTATTATTATATGACAGACAAGAAAATTCACCTTTTTCAAAGAATCTCCATGTCTCTCATGAATGTATTTGAGGAATGCTGTTGTCCACTGCAAAGTAGTTGCTTTATCAGTCTCAGCATTGCAGAACGGAACTAGAAGATTTAATTCGTCACAGCAAATTCGAATTCTGCGCCTAGTCACAAACAGACAAGCAATTTGAAAGGATACAATGACGTAAGAAACCTTACAAGTGACAGTCTCTTTATTATATTGTCAGGGAGGGGAAAGGAGGGCAAGGCCATGATCTGTACATATAGGAAAATTATGTTTCTTAACCGAAAATTTTCTTTCCTTTATTCATGTCAGACCAGTCCAGAATGAATGTATTTCATGTCCATCTACCAGCAGATGGATATGGGGAAAAAAAAAAAGTCCCAAGAGCTTTGCCCTTTAAGCAAAGGAATGTTCAGCCTGGAATGTTCAGTATTTTGAATAGACAAGCAATAATGCTAATAAGATATATAGATGACAATTGGGAAAAGACCATTGAGGCTATAACATCTATAATAATAAAACCCTAAGCGCCCATGCGCACTCCCACTTGCGTGTTCTGTGATCAGTAGGTCCCTGGCAGGTAGGAGTACACCTAGGTTTCTGTTTTCCTCTAAGCCAGTTCGTCGTCGTCAACACCCCCCCCCTCGCCGCACCTAAAGCTCCGTTGACCCTCCCACCGCGAGATGACCACAAATCTCCCGCCTCCAGCAGCATCTGCAGCACTACAAACACGCTGCCTCGCGGCCCTCCACCGCCCCGATTTCCTCTGCCGCGTCCCTGATGATATCATCAGAGATGCGGCAGAGGAAATCAGGGCAGCAGAAGGCTGCGAAGCAGCATGCCGCAGACGCTGCCAGAGCCGGGAGGCCTGTCGGTTGACTCGCAATGGGAGGGTAAGTGGGGTTGGCTGCACGGCGGCGGTAGTGGCGGGGGGGGGGGGGGGGGAAGATGGAAACATGATTCTCAAGGATTATACTGTAAATGGGGATGGGAGGGGGAGGCAAGCAGACAGGCTAGCTTCGGAGGGTGGGGTTGGGACAAAGTCTGGAAGGCAATGAGGGGGACATAGGAAAGAGGCACTGGGGGGCACTAAGGACATAGGAGGCACTGAGGGCACTAAGGACACAGGGCAGAGGCACTGGGGGCACTAAGAACATGGGAAGGAGGCACTGGGAGCAATAAGGACACAGAATGGAGACAATGGGGCACTAAGGACACAGGACGGAAGCACTTGGGGCAAAAAGGACACGGGAAGGAGACACTGGGGACACTAAGGACATGGGAAGGAGGCACTGGGGCCACTAAGGACATAGGAAGGGGCACTAAGGACATAGGAAGGAGGCACTGAGGGCACTAAGGACATAGGAAGGAGGCACTGAGGGCACTAAGGACATAGGATGGGACACTATGAACATAGGAAGGGGACCACGGAGAGACAGGCAAGCATGGTGCAACAAAGAAATACAGGCAGGCAGGGGGCCAGGGAGACACAGACAGAATGAATGACAGACAGACAGCGTACAAGAAGAGAGGCAAAGAAAAAAAACCCAGACAGACATCTACTCTAGTACCCATTAATGTAACGGGCTTAAACACTAGTTATAAAATAAGGTTCATACTCAACTGGCATATAGGTATTTCACTGAGTAAGGAGATGTGAGGCATCCATGTGAAGGAAATGAAAAGCAGAAGCTGTGACCTGTAAGAAGAAAACACTTAACGAAAACAAGAGAGGGAGGGCTATTAGACTAAAGGAAAGAAAATCATCAAGAAACAAAATTTCCTTCGCATTACGTCTATGCCAGACCATTGCAGAATGAATGAGATGTAGCAAAGCAGTGTCACAATTAGGGTGGCACAAAGGGGGGGGGGGAAAAAAGTGAAAGGGAGTTCCAAAGTTAACTATGTAAGAATAAGCCTTAGTCTGTGGAAAACACTAAGGGCCAGATGCACAAAATAGTTGTTAAAATCAATGGGTTGCTAAGGGGCGACCAATTTGAAAACGGCAATTGAAGTTCAAACAATTTTGCATGCAAATGAGTTTCCTGGAGTTCCATCATAATCTCATCCGATTAATCATCGGAAAAAACGACTGACATGCACAGAACCGGAAGGGGAAGCCCTGAATCAGCCTCCTGTCACTCAGCTATTTAGTTTTTTTTAATAGAAACAGATCAATGTGTTTGTGTGTTACACACATTCATCTGTGCCCATAAAAAAAAAAAAAAAAAAGTTGTGCAGGGCCATCCCCCAACAGCCTACACTCATAAACTTTATTTATTTTTTTTTTTTAAGGGCAGGAATTAAGTCCATTCCCTCATGCCTTGGCCACCAGGACCCCCCACACCCCAACTTTAAATTAAAGAGCGGCAGGAGGGATGCCTACTCTCTCCTACCACCAGGGCCCCCCCCATACACCCATACCTGTTACAATCCAGTAGGAGGGATGCTCATTCCTTCCTGCCGGCAAGCCTGCTTCTTGAAAATGGTGGGCCTTCTCCTTCCTAGTGCATCCCATAGGAGGGGCCTTAGGCTTCTTCCCAACAGGATGCACTGGGAAGAGGCCCAAGGTCCTGATTGGCCTAGGTGCCTAAGGCCACTACTATGAGAAGGGCCTTAGGCACCTGGGCCAGAGTCTTAGGCCCCTCCTAGTGCATCCCAAGATGCACCGGGAAGGGGAAGGCCCACCACTTTGAAAAGGCAGGCCTGCTAGCAGGAGGGAGTAGGCATACCTCCTGCCAGATTGTCATCTAACACGTACAGGGTTTGGGGGAGATGTCGGGGAGTTTGCAGGAGCCCCGGTGGCAGGAGTGGGCATTCCTCATGCTGCTCTTTAATTTAAAGGTGGGTTTGTCAGGGGGTTTTTTTTGGGGGGGAGGCCAGAGGCAAGAGGGGGTGGGCATCCTTCTTGCTGTTCTTTAAAGGTTGGGGGGGCGGGGTCTGGGGGGGCTGAGGCATGAGGGAATGGGCTACCTGCATGCCAATTTATTAATTTTTTAAGTTCAGGGAGCATGGGCCATCATCGCTAAACCTGTTAAAACTGGTTTAGCAACAATCTTTAAACACACTGTAAGTTTTGTGCATCCAGCCCTAAATGTATTGATGAAGTCATTATCTAAAGACAATGAAGATGGCTAATTACTAGAGCAGAAATTGACATTGAATGTGTTATACATCCAGAAGGCACAAATCAACAGGTTAAGAGATGAGATACAGGGCCAGAATAACTAGCAAGGCTCTAGTTCATGGACATCATAGAAATGAAAAGGTGAGGTTCTAGACTCAATGAGGAGCCACGCTATACTTCCAAGCCTCAGATAACACCAAAAGAGGAGATCTGCACAAAATTGAAAACTGGAAAGACAGTAAACAAGTGACCAAAGGAAGCACACTCAATAAGCAAGCTGCAGCAGAATAGATACGCCACTGAAGGAGAGTCAGAATGAGGCTGAGAGAAAACAACCAATCAGGTGAAGCTGCTGGAGATATGCAGCCAACAGCTATTGCTAGAGTCGGCTGCTGAGCTAGTATCATAGAAGCAGTTGTAATAGGTGAAACTATGCAGATAATAGTCAAAACTAACACAAACATACTGTAGTTCAGGAGATGTCAAGGTGGCAAAAGTGGTTCCTGAAAATGCACATGCAGACAACCAATGTTCCAGAGAAGCAGGTGTGTGAAGCGGTGCTGTGTTGGAGCAAAAAAGGTCAGTATTGTGGCTGAAGAAACAACTTACTGCTGTTAAATGAATAGGTTGAAGCAACTGGTGCCATGTAGGAAGCTATTATATAAGATGTTAAACTAAGTACGCTGCAGCCAAGGCCACTGCTGTAAACTCAACCATTCAGATATGCCCATGGCCCACACATATATACAGTCAATTCATAGTCCCTGCTGCATCTAAAGTCACATTTGTTGATAGCACCAATGATGCCACTCATGTGGACCTCATATGCAAGTCACACCTGTGTACACCACCTCTGAAACTAGGTAGAACTGTGAATAGACATGTTCAATCCTTAACAAGATGGAAGAGCATGAAGCCACACTTATTTAAAAAATAATAATAATAAATCGGTGGACACAAGGAATATACATAATGTTAAAGCAAACCACAATTCACAAAGACAAACAATAACTAGTCCTAAAATTGCTGCATGCTAGGATGGCACTTATGACCCAAATAGCTCTCTGTTGCATAGGTGTGCAATGTATAGGCACTTAATGAATATCTTCCTGAAAACTCAATAGATTGTAGAGGCAAGATGCCAACCTTGGAGTTGATGCAAATCATATTGTAGCCAAACCAAAGAGCAACAAAAGAAACTGTTGCTAAAGGAAACTTCTTGAGATAGCCAAACTGGAACATGTCACAGGCAAAATGAACTGCAAGCAAAGCAACAAAAAGTCCTGATAAAACAGAACTGGCAGATTCCACTGAGTGAGTGATAAGTATAAAACAGGAGGTTGGACAAATACAGAGAACATACAGAGATATTGTCTCATCTTTTTTTTTTCCAATTCTTTATTATTTTTAAAACTTACAATAAGTGTAACAGTAAATACATTTTATACTCAAATACCACACTTAAAATTCTATTAATATCCACATCAGAATTTATCCCTCCTCCCCCCTAATCAATCACCATGTCCAACACCTAAAATATCTATCATGAATCCCATACCTATATACCAAAATTCATTATCATACCACCCCCCCTCCTTCCGGATGTGCATTTTTAAAAGGAAAAAATAATATTTAGACATTACAGTATTTTGTTAATGACTCCCAAGTCTCCTGAAATTTCTTGAAATTCCCTTTCTGAGTGGCTAATGTTTTTTCCATTTTATACATATGACACAAGGAATTCCACCAAAATCTATAGTTAAGCCTCTTCCAATTTTTCCAATTGCTCGTAATTTGTTGTATGGCAACCCCTGTCATAATAAGTAGAAGCCTGTTGTTCTTAGATGATATTTGGCTTTTAGCCCTCATTGACATGCCAAATAATACAGTATCATAGGACAATGCCACTGGATTTTCCAACAAACAATTTATTTGGCCCCATATTGAATTCCATTTCCAAAAAGCCAAAATAAATGGACAATAGAACAATAAATGATCTAAAGTCCCTGCTATTGTCTCATCTTAGTTAAAGATGATGCTGTCATTAAGAAGCAAATGAAGATGCTGGTCCAGAACAAAGAGCCCAAACTGTGGAAGTTGCAGTGAGGCAGGCCAAGTGCCACCAGTATGCCCCCCTCCCCCTTGGGTTGCTATTGTTCACCTTCTGAGGCTGATATTATTTTGCTACCCTTATGGAAGTGGACCACATAGAACAAGAGTAGAATCCATATAGTCCAGGAGGGCACCAACACGGCTCTGGAAAGTGAAGGGTGACGTTGACCTGCAAAATAGCTGCTGTTATAGAGCAGTACAAAGTGAAACTGGAATTGTGTGGCGTACTTGAGAAGGCTGCTGGCACTGCAGAGTCCATGAGGCTATCGATAATGCTCAGTCTACCATACCATATTGTTTCTTATACCCCGCAATTGTCTGCTAGGAATCATTGTGGCTTACATAAGATTAATTAGAACTCATAACAGTAACATCAAGGATCAGATAATATAGAGTTCAAGCCCTGGATTACAGTGAGAATAGATGTGCTTTCAGTGATTTCCTGAACTGAAGGTAGGAAGGGATCTGTCGCAAGCAGGCTGGAAGGTAATTCCAAATCTTGGGGCCCTGGAACCCATTCCTCATAGAATTAAACTCTTAAGACCTTTTGCACCCGCCGTACTACCTCTTTCGCAGTTACTGCTCCCCTTATCTGGAACTCCCTACCCCCTTTTATTAGGGAGGAACCAAGTCTAGATAAATTTAAAGGAGCTTTAAAAAGTTTCCTATTTAGAGATGCCTTCGAGTACTAATACCTGCTCTCCTTCCTTTCCTCTTTTCTTGAATCCTTACAGGCAGACCAAATAAATTCCCTCCCCTCCTTTTGGGTTTTCCTTTCAGTGTGCTCTTTTCTCAATATTATTGTAGTTCATCCTCTCCCTTCTGTATTTTGTTAGTCTGTATTGTCTTTGTAATGTTATTTCGTTGATTTGTAACCCTCCCCCTAATTTTATTATATTTTGTTTAATCGCTTAAAATTTTGATAGGCGATACATCAAATTATTATTAAATTTGAACCTTGAGAGGTCAGAGGCAGTTTGTAGCGCTGGGTCATTCTTGAGCTACAGAAACTGTGTGACCTGAATGGTTGATGTTAGTCCAGTCAAGTTTTCTTTTAAATTGGGTTCTGCAACCAGTGCAGCTCCACCAGTAGCACACTGGCCCTCTCAAACTGGGTGTTGCGAAGAAATATCAGTTTAGCCAGTGGGTTCTGTAGTAACTGCAATCTCTGAAGACCTTTCATTGGGATGTTGTAGTATAGAGAATTGCAATAGTCTAGAGAGTAAGACTGCTTGAGTTACTATCCTAAAGCTGGTCAGACTCATGATCCATCGCCCTTGTCTGAAGAAAAATATTTTGACTAGTGAGGCAATCTGCTCTTTCATAGTGAGATCAGAATCGAGGATTACACCTAGTACCTTTGACATTTTATCATTAGTTTCTCCCCTGAAGACAATGTTAGTTCTGAATGCGGTAATGAGTTGTAATCACCGAACCAAAGCACCTTTGTCTTTTGTTTGTTTAGTCTGAGGAAGTTTCGTTGCCACCATACAGTTAGATCTTCAACCAATTTTGATATGTGATTCAATGTGTCAGCAAAGGAGTCTTTGGCTACACAAAGAAAAAAGTCATCTGCATAGGAAAAAAGTGTAAACTTGTGGGAAGGAGAACCACTTACCCAAAGTACTCATGCATACAATGAATAAGGACAGTGAAAGTGGGGAGCCTTGTGAAATCCTGCAGGCGCCTTTCCAAGTTTGGGACTTCCTATGGTCCTTCCTCACTTCATATGTTCTCTTGCTCATGAATTCTGTGAACCATTTCAATACTATCCTGTGTATACCTAGCTTTTCCAACTTTAGAAGTAATAGCGAGTGAACAACTGCATCAAATGCAGCTGAGATATTGAGCTGCAACAGAATGGTTTGCTTGCCTTTGCTTAGATAGGACTTTGCCTTTGACGTCAACTGAAGAAGGGGTTCGGTGCTATGCAATGGCATGAAGCCATGTTGTGAGTTATGGAATCCACTGACTAGGTTTAGGAATTCAGATAGTTGCATACTGACACAGAATTCCACCAATTTGGCGGGCCATAGTATACCTGCTACTGCCCTGTAGTTTTCTACCTTGGATAGGTCTAGACCCACAGCCTTGGATATGGGGGTCAGCGAGATGGCTGATAACATTGTTGAAGAGACCCCTTTTGTCAGACACCAGTAGACAGGGACAGTCACCCAAATTAGAAACTTGTCAGGTGCTCGGTTCAGTATGCTAGCAGGACAGATGGCAACATTTGAAAGTCTTTTCAGTAAGCCAAAGATCTCGTTTGTGTTGACAGTAGAGAATGCTTTCCAGCACCTATCTGTAGGTATTAGTGCTACCCGATTCGACTCGATTCAATTTTTCTAAAACATTGGCCTACTGATTTGATGACCGACCTTTCCCCCCGTGCCTTTCTAAAGCAGGAGCGGCAGTGTTGCCTCGTGCTGGCCGTCCACTGCCGCACCTGCTTAAGAGGGGAGGGACAGTCGGAAAGGAATGCATGTTCCCCCAGCTTCTCTGCTCTTACCTTAAGCAGCTAATACGGCAGCCTGCAGGATCGCTGGTGCTATAGCGATCCCTGTAGCTCCCGTCATCCTCAGCGGCACATTCTCTCTGTTACAGTCCTGCCCCTACTCTGACATCAGGGGCAGGATCGCGGCAGAGAGAACATGCCGCTGAGGACGACAGGCAGCTGGGGAAGCTGGGGGAACATGCATGAAGGCTTGCGGGGGTAGGCCTTCGCAGTGGGGAGGCAGGTCTGTACAGAGGGAGGAGGAGGAAGAAGTAAGAGAGGGGAGAGGAGATGCCAGACCTGGGGTGAAGGGAAGAGAGAGACCAAATCAAAAAGAGGGGGAGAAAAGCAGAGGACGGAGAGGTGCTGGACTAATGGAGAGAGAAATGCAAGACCACAAGGGGAAGGGTACAAGAGGGATAGATGCTGCTCCAAAGTAGGTGGGCAGGGTGCAGGATGGCAGGAGAGATAGTAGGAGAAAGCACAGTTACTTACCGTAACAGGTGTTATCCAGGGACAGCAGGCAGCTATTCTCACATATGGGTGACGTCATCGACGGAGCCTGGATGCGGAAGCCTCGCAAGCAGACTTGCTTGTAGACACTAGAAGTTTTGAGTCGATCGCACAGCGCATGCGCGAGTGCCTTCCTGCCCAGCGTAGGGAGTGTCTCCTCAGTTCAGATAGCTAGCAGAGAAACCAACCAGGGGAGGTGGGTGGGTTATGAGAATAGCTGCCTGCTGTCCCTGGATAACACCTGTTACGGTAAGTAACTGTGCTTTATCCCAGGACAAGCAGGCAGCCTATTCTCACATATGGATGACCTCCAAGCTAACCAGAATGGGATGGTGGGAGTGTTCGCAATTTAGAATAAATTTTGTAATACTGTCTGGCCAAAATGGCCATCCCGTCTGGAGAAAACATCCAGACAATAGTGAGAAGTGACAGTATGAACTGAGGACCAAGTAGCAGCCTTGCAAATTTCCTCAATAGATGTAGATCTGAGGAAAGCTACTGAAGCTGCCATTGCTCTGACTTTATGGGCTGTGACTCTACTGTGTAGGGGTAATCCAGCCTGGGCATAGCAGAATGATACACAAGCAGCCATCCAGTTGGAGATGGTACGCTTAGAGATCTGATGTCCCAACTTGTTTGGATCGAAGGAGACAAAAAGTTGAGGAGCAGTTCTGTGTGGTTTGGTGCATTCCAAATAGAAGCACGTTTACAGTCCAGAGTATAAAGAGCTGATTCTCCAGGATGAGAATGAGGCTTTGGAAAGAACACTGGAAGAACAATGGATTGGTTGAGATGAAATTCTGAAACCACTTTAGGGAGGAATTTAGGATGAGTACGGAGGACCACCTTGTCATAATTAAACACAGTGAAAGCTGGATCAGCAACTAAAGCTTGCATTTCACCTACTCTTCGAGCAGAAGTGAGGGTAATGAGAAACACCACTTTCCAAGTGAGATACTTCAGATGAGCCGTAGACATTGGTTCAAATTGAGGCTTCATCAATTGAGCAAGAGGTCCCAAACCAAAGGAGGCGGTTTGAGAAGAGGTTTGACATTGAAAAGTCCTTTCATGAATCTGGAAACCACCGGATGAGCAGAGAGGGGGTTTCCCTTCAACAGGCTTATGAAAAGCCGCAATTGCACTAAGATGGACTCAGATTGATGTAGACTTGAGGCCAGAAGTGGATATGTGCAAAAGGTAATCCAAAACAGAAGATAAGGAAGAATGTTGAGACTCCTTATCATGAGAAAAACACCACGTAGAAATCTAGTCCATTTTTGGTGATAGCATTGTCTAGTGGTAGGTTTCCTAGAAGCCTCTAAAATGTCTGACAGGTTGAGAAAACTGAAGAGGAGTCATGTTGAGAGGTACCAAGCTATCAGGTGTAGAGACTGCAGGTTGGGCTAAAGCAGAGATCCCTGACTCTGTGTAAGCAGAGAAGGAAAAACTGGTAGAAGGTATGGCTCCCATCTGCTGAATTGAAGTAGAATGGAGTACCAAGGTTGTCTCGGCCACCAAGGAGCAATCAGAATCATGGTGGCATGATCATTCTTCAACTTGACAAGAGTCTTGAGAATGAGAGGGAATGCATAGAGGAAGAGATTCGTCCATTCCAGAAGAAAAGCATCTGCCTCGAGGCAATGAGGAGAGTATATCCTGGAGCAGAACTGAGGCAGTTTGTAGTTGTGGGGAGCTGCAAAGAGGTCTATCTGAGGCGTTCCCCACTGTGAAAAAATGTGATGAAGAGGCGAGGAATGGAGTGTTCATTCGTGAGTTTGCAGAAGCCGACTCATGTTGTCCGCCAAGCAATTTTTCACCCCTTGGATATAGAGAGCTTTGAACATAAGAACATAAGCAATGCCTCTGCTGGGTCAGACCTGAGGTCCATCATGCCCAGCAGTCCGCTCACGCGGCGGCCCAACAGGTCCAGGACCTGTGCAGTAATCCTCTATTTATACCCCTCTATCCCCTTTTCCAGCAGGAAATTGTCCAATCCTTTCTTAAACCCCTGTACTGTACTCTGCCCTATTACTCCCTCTGGAAGCGCATTCCAGGTGTCCACCACTCGTTGGGTAAAGAAGAACTTCCTAGCATTCATTTTAAATCTGTCCCCTTTCAACTTTTCCAAGTGTCCTCTTGTTCTTTTATTTTTCGAAAGTTTGAAGAATCTGTCCTTCTCTACTCTCTCTATGCCCTTCATGATCTTATAAGTCTCTATCATATCCCCTCTCTAAGTCTCCTCTTCTCCAGGGAAAAGAGACCCAGTTTCTCCAATCTCTCAGCGTATGAGAGGTTTTCTATCCCTTTTATCAAGCGTGTCGCTCTCCTCTGAACCCTCTCGAGTAACGCCATATCCTTCCTAAGGTACGGAGACCAATATTGGACACAGTATTCCAGATGCGGGCGCACCATCGCCCGATACAATGGCAGGATAACTTCTTTTGTCCTTGTTGTAATACCCTTCTTGATTATGCCTAGCATTCTATTTGCTTTCTTAGCGGCTGTTGCGCACTGTGCCGTCGGCTTCATTGTCATGTCCACCATTACCCCCAAGTCCCTTTCTTGGTTGCTCTCATTCAATAATATCCCTCCCATCGTATAGTTGTACCTCGGGTTTCTGTTTCCAACATGCAATAATTACATTTCTCAATGTTGAACTTCATCTGCCATCTCGCCGCCCATTCCCCCAATTTGTTCAAGTCCCTTTGCAATTCTTCGCATTCCATGAAGAAGGTGTTGTGGCGGATTGCCCAGTCCCAAACCTTCAGAGCTTCTTGGCAAAGGGAGGCAGATCCTGTCCCTCCCTGTTTGTTGACATAATACATGGCGACTTGGTTGTCCGTCTGAATGAAGACTACCTGGTTGTGAAGAAGATGCTAAAAAGCGTTGAGAGCCTTGAAAATCGCTTTGAGTTCAAACAGATTGATGTGACATTGACGATCCATTCTGGTCCATTGGCCTTGTGTAGGTCGAAGAATCTGTCGTGAGGACCTTCTGATGAGGGGGCATTTGAAAAAGCAAGCCTCTGGAGAGATTGGAAGAGAGCATCCACCAAAGGAGAAACTGCTTCAAAGAAGGAGTGACTTATGTGTCGAGAAAGTGGGTCGCAAACCTACGTCCATTGAGAAGCCAAGGTCCACTGAGGAATTCTGAGGTGAAGTCTGGCAAAAGGAGTCAAGTGTACTGTGGAGGCCATTGTCAGCATAGCTATCGCTACCATTCAGCATTTTTAGTTGGCATTACTTATGTCAGCGAAGGCCTATGGGAAATTATATCAATCTGACTCTGGCATGTGAATGCAGATAGACCCTGATGGCAGGGAAACTGTTTTAAGTAGCCCTGATTGAATCATGACTAGCTAAAAGGTGTTAATGTCAGATTAAGAGGGTGCTTATGACAATGGGTCCAGGTGCACAGATCAAGAAGATAGGCTGCTTGAATGGGACAAAGAAGCCAGAGACTAATCCCATCTCCATGCCTGCAGGTATCACACCCTCCTTTATCAATTAAATTAACCATTGTTTCAAACAGTTTACAAATTCTAAACAGAAAGATACTGGGACATACAATAATTTCTATATTCAGAATAAGATTCTAAGTTATAAAAGCCTCCTCTCTGCTCTATCAATCTATCTATCTATCTCTTGGCTCTTTTGTCCTTTCTTTCTTTCTCTCTCTAGCTCTCCCTAGAACTTCAGACTCTCTGTCTCTTTGTCTCTGAACTATGTAAGGCAGGGAAACTGCATTGCTCTCTGCTTAATTGTAATGCTTTTAAATATTGCTTTTCTGTAAGCCTATTTTTATAATATATTCTTTATGCAATCACCTCTGGCTGTGCCTCTTTGATTCTACTTCCTGGTGAGTCATCTGTGAGGGAACTTAACCTGGGACCGGGCGTTTGTCAGGGTGCCTCTCACTTAACCCCTACCACCATATATTGTGGGGGCCACTAACAAACCTGACAGCCATGTGACCCTGTAGTACCATCATGTGTCTCGCTGAGATGGAAGAGCGGGAAGACATTGTACGACAGAGTTGAAGGAGAGCTTCCAGATGATGTTGTGGAAGGAATGTTCTGAGTTGGATAGTATTCAGAACAGCTCCGATAAATTGTAGATTCTGTGAGGGCCGAAGTTGGGATTTGGGAAAGTTGATTTTGAATCCCAAACTTTGTGGGTCGCTATAATAACCCCCTGAGATGTCGAATCTTTGATGAGCCAGTTGTCTAGGTAGGGAAATACCTGAAGACCATGGTTCCTTAGAGCTGCTGCTACCACTACCAGGCACTTGGTGAACACTCTGGGAGAGGAAGCGATGCCAAAGGGCAGCACTCTGTATTGATAATGCAGATTCCCCACCTGAAATCTGAGGTATTGACGGGAGGCCGGATGAATGGGAATATGAGTGTAGGCCTCCTTGAGATCCAGAGAGCATAACCTAGTCGTTCTGATCTAGAAGGGGATAAAGGGATGCCAGGGACAACATTCAAAATTTTTCTTTGACTAAAAATTTGTTGAGAGCCCTGAGATCCAGAATGGGCCGTAGATCGACCATCTTCTTCAGAACAAGAAAATAACAGGAGTAAAACCCTCTGTTCTGCTGTTCCAAAGGAACTGGTTCAATGGCATAGAGACAAAGCAAAGCTTGAGCTTCCTGAAGAAGGGCAGTCTGGGATGGACTGGAAGGATACTCTCTTGGAGGAAGCTCTGGTGGAATCTGAGTGAAATGAAGAGAGTATCCTTCCCTGATTATTGATAGCACCCAGAGGTCAGATGTAATGGTCTCCCATCGATGGTAAATATGATGGAGACAACCTCCGAAGGGAAGAGAGGACAAAGGCAGAACGATGGAAGTTATGCTCTGAGATGGTTTAAAAGGCTGAGAAGCCTGTGGTGCAGCAGAAGGCTGAGGTTTTTGTTGCTTCTATTGTTGTTGTGGTTTCTTAGGAGGTGATCGAGTGTAAGGAGCTGCCCTCGAAGGATAAACACCTCTGATAGGATGGAAGAGGTCGAGAAGACTTGGAAGGAGCTGGCTTAGGCTTTGGTCCGACAATGGAAGCAAAAGATTTCTCATGCTCAGACAACTTCTTGGTGGTGGTCTCTATCGATTCATTAAAGAGGTCATTGCCTTCACAAGGAATATTGGCCAGATGATCCTGAATGTTGGGATCCATATTAATGGTGCGAAGCCAGGCAAGGCGGTGCATCACTACTGAGAAAGCAGTGACCCTCGAGGAACGTTCAAAGGCATCATAAAATGACTGAAGAAGGTGTAACTGGAGTTGTGCTAAAGTAGCAATGACTTTGTGGAACTCTAAAAGCCTGTGTTAACCAAGGTCTTTAGAAAAGCCAGGGAGTATATCAATAAAATACTTGAAATAAGTAGTAAAGATAAAATTATAATTGAAAACCCTGGAGGCCATCATCGAATTCTGATAAAGACGACAGCCAAACTTGTCCATGATCTTGCCATCTCTGCCAGGAGGTACGTTACCATAGACCCTGGAAGGATGACTCCTCTTTAAGGAAGATTCCACAAGAAGGGACTAATGAGATAGTTGAGAGTTCTCAAAGCCCTTGCAATGTACAGTTCTATATCTTGATTTCAACTTGCTTGGAACAGCAGGAATGGCATAAGGAGTCTCCAGGTTTCGTTTGAAAGTCTGAGAAAGAAGCCTGTTAAGAGGAAGTTTGAGAGACTCTGCAGGAGGCCGAGGCAAACTCATTTCCTCTAAATACTCCTTAGAGTACTTAGAACCAGAGTCCATTTAAGACCAGGTCTTCAGCCATTTGACGAAGGAAGGAGGAAAAGAATAATTGATCTGCAAGATGGTGGCCTTGAGAGGGACTCAATGACCTTGAGTGGAAAAAGAAGGTGAGGCTTCTCTGGAGTATTGATATCCCAGCGAATAAGCAGACTGGGACGAGGTACTAGGAGAAGCGGAGCCCTCAGGTTCTGCTATTGGTGTCCTGGATCGAGGAGTTGGAGGTCTCAAAGAGTTTGAAGGCCTGGACGAGGAAGGCTTCTCTCTGGAGGAGAACCTGTGCCACAATGAGTGCCTCGATAAGGGCCTCGACCGGCGATGAGTGCTGCCTGGAAGCATGTCACATGCGAGGTTGAGAAGACTTTACCCTATGCCTCGAAACAGGCAATACCTTATGTGAGGATATAGGGCTGGAAGCTGTAGTTCGAAGTCCCATAGACTCTGTGGTCTAGATCGAGGTATCTCGAAGCACTCCCAAAGACTCGGCTCCTTGTATAGAGTTTGAGGATTCTAGACGAGACACTCACAAAGACTCAATTCCTTGCATAGAGTGTGTAGATTCAGCTCGAGGCACAGGCAAAGACTCGACCTCTTGCGAGACTGCTGAGTGCCCAGGCTGCACTGCAGGAAGCAGAGTCGAGACAGAACTATATTTGGTCAGTAAATGAACAAATTCCCACTCTAAAATGGTATGGATGGTAGCCTGCAATTGTGGATCCGAGTCTGAAACTGGACCACTTGCTGAGGCTCCGAGGCCGAAGAAGAATACTTCGACTTGGAGGAATGATGTTTAGGTAACTTGAGGACCACTGCTGCAACTGTCTGCTGAGGTATCTGACCTGAGGGAAGCTCAGGAGATTTGGCAGATTTACTCGAGTGTTGAGGTCAAAGTCGTGGAGGCAGGAGGACACCCCATAGCAGGCCTGACCGAATCGAAGTCGAGGTTGAGGGTGTAGCAGGGTTTCCATACCAAAAATCTTCTCCACTTGAACTCGACGACGTTTGAGGGCTCGAGGTTGAAGCGTAGCAAAGCGAACGCACAACTCCGGGCAATGATCAGACTGCAGACACTGAAGGCACCAACGGTGTGGGTCAGTGAGGGAGATCGCATGCTGGCACTGGCTACACTTTTTGAAGCCCGTGACCGGTCAGGACATAAAAGGAAAGATAGCCAACGCAAAGTCAAAGCCTGCAGGCTGAAGGCGTGCAACAGGCCCCACTGTCACTTGATGAAAAAAATTCAACTTTTTTAAAACAATTACTGAAAGAAAAGCACAGCGACACGGTAATAAGAAAATAAAACACAAGCCGCGGTGAGAGAAGGCACGAAGTGAACTAAGTTCAGCCCAGAGCGTCAAAGACAGACTTCTCGGCTCCGCGGAAAACTGAGAACTGAGGAGACACGCCCTGTGCTGGGCGGGGAGGCACTCACACTTGCGCGATGCTGCAGACTCAAAACTTCTGAGTTTCTTCAAGCAAGTCTGCTTGTGAGGCTGTCCACATCCGGGCTCCGTGGATGATGTCACCCACATGTGAGAATAGCTGCCTGCTTGTCCTAGGATAAAGACTTCCTCTCTCTGTTAAATTGTAGCTCACGTTCGCGGTCTAATACCAGCTCCGGCAGGATACAAACTTCAAATCAGAAATTTGTTTTCTACCTTTTGTTGTCTGGTCATTATTCAAATCATGTTGGTCCCAGGGTCTATGACATGTCTTCTGATAACTTGTTTGCCAGGGTCTCTTGCCCATTTGCGTTTTCTTTTTTCTCTATGGTAACCATCCATTTTCCATCTCTGTCCTTCCCTTCCCTCCCCCGGAGGTCTGGCATCTTTTTTTTTTTCGTCTCTATTCCCATAGCTGCAGCAATGGATCCCACCATCTGTCCTTTTCCCAACTACACTTTCATCCAGCATCTCTCCCTCCTTCCCCACCACCCTAGGGTCCACCAGCTCTCCATTTCTCTTTCTAACTATCATCCTATCCAGTATCTCTATCCCTCACACCATCCCTTGTGTCCAACTTCTCTCCCTTTCTGTTCCTTCCCTCCCTAAATCCATTGTCCACCATCTCTCTCCCTCTCCTGTTTTTAGATCCATTATTACTTCTATCCCCCCCCGCAACTCCCCTCTCCACCATCTCCCCTCTCCATGATCTCCCCCAAGTCCATCTCCCCCTCCACCAAGTTCATTTCTCCTATCCTTCTCCCCATCTCTCCTGCTCCAGTCCACCAAACTCCCCCAAGCCCATCTTCCCGCTCCATGATCTCCCCCAAGTTCATCCATCTTCCCCCTCCACCAAGTTCATCTCTCTCTCTCCAGTCCATCAACACCCCAAGTCCATCTCTCCCTTTCCCCCAAGTCCATCTCCCCTCTTCATGATTTCCCCCAAGTCCATCCATCTTCCCCCTCCACCAAATTCATCTCTCCCATCTATCGTTGGGTCAGACCTGAGGTCCATCGTGCCCAGCAGTCCGCTCAGGTCCTGTGCAGTAATCCTCTATTTATACCCTCTATCCCCTTTTCCAGCAGGAAATTGTCCAATCCTTTCTTGAACCCCAGTACCATACTCTGCCCTATTACGCCCTCTGGGAGCGCATTTCAGGTGTCCACCACAAGTTGGGTAAAGAAAAACTTCCTAGCATTCGTTTTGAATCTGTCCCCTTTCAACTTTTCTGAATGCCCTCTTGTTCTTTTATTTTTTGAAAATTTGAAGAATCTGTCCCTCTCTACTCTGTCTATGCCCTTCATGATCTTGTAAGTCTCTATCATATCCCCTCTAAGTCTCTTCTTCTCCAGGGAAAAGTCTCCAATCTTTCAAAGTATGAAAGGTTTTCCATACCTTTTATCAGACGTGTCGCTCTCCTCTGAACCCTCTCGAGTAACGCCATATCCTTCTTAAGGTACGGTGACCAATATTGCACGCAGTACTCCAGTTGCGGACGCACCATCGCCCAATACAACGGCAGGATAACTTCTTTCATTCTGGTAGTAATACCCTTCTTGATTATACCTAGCATTCTATTTGCTCTCTTAGCGGCCGCTGCGCACTGTGCCGTTGGCTTCATTGTCATGTCCACCATTACCCACAAGTCCCTTTCTTGAGTACTCTCATTCAATAACATCCCTCCCATTGTATAGTTGTACCTCGGGTTTCTGCTTCACACATGTAATACTCTACATTTCTCAACGTTGAACTTCATCTGCCATCTCGTCGCCCATTCCCCTAGTTTGTTCAAGTCTCTTTGTAAATTCTTTGCAGTCCTCTTTAGTCCAAGCTCCTCTAAAGTTTGGTGTCATCTGAAAATTTTATTATCTCACACTTTGTCCCTGTTTCTAGATCATTTATAAATATATTAAATAGCAGTGGCCCGAGCACCAAACCCTGCGGGACACCACTCGTGGCCCTTTACTCCTACCCTCTGTTTCCTGCCCGCCAACCAGTTTCGGATCCATCTATGTACGTCTCCTTCCACTCCATGGTTCTTCAGTTTCCGAAGTAGGCGTTCATGGGGTACCTTGTCAAAGGCTTTTTGGAAATCTAGATATATGATGTCTATAGGGTCTTCTCTATCCATCCGTTTTGTTAAGTCCTTCAAAGAAGTGCAATAAGTTCGTTAGGCACGATCTCCCCTTGCAGAAACCATGTTGGCTGGTTATCAGAAGTTCGTTTCTTTCAAGATGTTCATCAATGTTTTCTTTTATCAGTGCTCCCCATCTCTTTCTCCAGTCCACCAACTCCCCCCAAGTCCATCTCCCCTCTCCCCCCATCTACCTTTATTTTGCTGTTACAACATGTTGCCGGTGGTGGTAATGATTTAGCGATCCACTCCTGCCACCACTCCTTGCGTCTTCTCTCCACTGCAGCCCACCCTCAGTGAAAACGTCCTGTTTCCGTTTGGGCGGCCGAATGGAGAGAAGACGCCCGGAGTAGCGGCAGGGTAGTGAATCGCATTCACTACCACCGCTTTTGTCTGGCCGAGGAGGAAAGGAGAAATACTTCTGGCTAGGAAGGAGAGAAACCAGCCAGCCAACCAATTAAAAATCACCTTGGAGGAAGCTTCTCCTGGAGGGTGCAGGGAATCTAGAGACCAGGGATTTGTTTGACCAGTTGTTCTTACCTACTGTTCCCCCCCGGAGAGCCTCCCCGACTTTAACGTACCTATTGCCAACAGGCACTGTAGAAGGACACCTACAACCATCGGATCCTGCAGCCCGGGAGATAAGAACGCGCTCCCTCCTGTGGCAAGTTGAGGAAACTTCTCCTGGAGGGCGCAGGGAATCTAGAGACCAGGGATTTGTCTGACCAGTTGTTCTTACCTACTGTTTCCCCCCGGAGAGCCTCACCAACTTTAACGTGCCTATTGCCAAAAGGCACTGCAGAAGGACACCTACAACCATCGGGTCCTGCAGCCCGGGGGATAAGAACGCACTTCCTCCTGTGGCAAGTTGAGGAAGCTTCTCCTGAAGGGCGCAGGTAATCTAGAGACCAGGGATTTGTCTGACCAGTTGTTCTTATCTACTGTTTTCCCCCGGAGAGCCTCCCCGACTTTAACGTACCTATTGCCAACAGGCACTGTAGAAGGACACCTACAACCATCGGGTCCTGCAGCCCAGGAGATAAGAACGCGCTTCCTCCTGTGACGCGGCCACAGGGCGTGGCCGGTCATGCCCCTTATGAGCCCCTTGGGAGCCACTGGAGCCTCTGGAGTAGAACTGATTTAAGTTAAGCTTATGATCTATAATGAACCCCAGTTCATTACTAGAATGCTCATTCCATACAACGTTTCACGGACCCTCCGATCAGCTTCAAACAATCTATTAACAGTTCCATCCCTAAAAATAATTGGAACTAGAAGACAAGACATGTTTTCAATTATTGCCCCTACCTTATGGAACTCTATGCCCCAGTACATTAGAGACATAAAGGACCTCTTTTCTTTTAAAAGAGCTTTAAAAACTTATTTTTTCAAGGATGCTTTTAATATATGACTCCCAGACTTATAATTTTTTTGACCCTAGGCTTGACATCCCACAACTTTTTTTTTCTTCTTCTCCCCTCCTTGAGTTAATTTTCCCTTTAATGTATATTTTCTTCTACAAATATATTGTAACTTTCCCCCTTAACCCTCACGGTTCATGTATGTTAACCCAGGCTGTTTTTTATTTAAAGTCAGTGTATTTGTATTTCTATTTTACTTGAATTGTACATCGCTTAGATATTCAATAAGTGATTTATCAAGCACTAATAAAACTTGAAAACTTGAAGTTTACTTTGTTATTGGATGTTTTGTTTCTAGATTGGTAATGGGAAAACGTAAAGGGAAACCTCGAGTCTCAACTCCGGTTATGGTTGGACCTATGGATAAACATTTGATATTATCAGGTACCTCAGGGTCAATAGATAAACCTGACTTATTTTCGGGAGCTTCTTTGAGTTCTCTAGAGCGTACTACCCCCCTCCCTCCTGATCTTCCTAGGGGCTTGGAACCTATAGGTTCACAAGCAGCTTCTTTTGAAGCCTCCGACCCCCAGCAGGCTTTGGAGATTGCATTTTTACAAATGCCTCAAGTTTTTTCTGGAACAATTAGCCAGGCTGAGGGGCTGGAAGAAAACCCAGAGGAAGTTACCTTGAAAGACTTGTGGATTCTTAATACGAGGATGGAGGTAATGTTGAGAAAAGTTACTAATCAAATCCAGGTGTTTTCCAAGGAAGTAGTAGATAAATTGGGAAATGTAGATGCCAACATTGGGAATCTAGACAAACGTACTCTTTATTTGGGAAAACAAATAAAGAATTTACAGACATCTATGGTGGCATCTACAAAAGATTCTTTGAATATTTATTATAAGTTAGAAATGAGTGAAAATCAGGCTAGGGCAAGGAATCTAAGATTGGTGAATTTTCCATTGACCCACTTGTTATCCCCTGAGATACTTTTGAGAAAGTTTCTCAGGGAAATACTCGGGGTAACTAATTCTGATGCTATGATGTTCTCTAACGTCTTTTATATACCTCAAAAAAAAAAATTTCCAGTAGAAGGGAGAATGGATCAATTGAGTTCTGTAGATGTAGATTTAACAAAATTCCTTTCAGATTCTCAAGAACTGATCCCACCCGGGCTACTTTATTAATTACCTGTGCAAATGAATTAGATAAAAATTTAATCTTGAAATTGTATTTCCAAAATAGAGAGGCAAAATTTTGTGGAGATAAAGTTTTAATGTTTCCTGATGTGGCAAAGGCTACTCAACATAGGAGGAAAGCCTTTTTGTCTTTACAACCTAAAGTTCTTGAAATTGGTGCAACTTTTTTTCTCAAATTTCCCTGTAAATGTTTGTTGCACATTCAAGATAAAAATTATGTTTTCTGGGACCCATTTCAGTTAGAATTATTTCTTAAGGGAAAGAAACAAGATTAGTTTATTAACATTTCTCAGTGGGGATATATATAAGTGTAGCACCATATGAAGGTATATAGGCTGTGATGGGGGGAAGTTTATTTTCTTCCTTCTATTCCTATTTTTCTTTTCCTTATGTTATCTGAATTATTAGAATTGTCTTCCTTCAATTTGTGGGCTAGATGGATATCTACCTTAAGTGGTTAATTTGTTTTTTTTTCCTTTTTGATGTATAATTACTTTGAAATCCATATCTTATGTTTAAATGGATGTAATATGCTGAAAATACTTAAAAAATCAAAAAAAAAAATCACCTTGCTGCCGCCAATCTGCACGCAGAAGTCCGCTCGGCTTGCCCTCTACCACCAGAGTCCTTGCTTCTGATGTAACTTCCAGTTTCAAAAAACCGGAAGTTACATTAGATGGAAGGACTCCGGTGGCAGAGGGAAAGTCCGAACGGGTCTTTATGAAGGAGGGCCCGACGAATCAGTTTGATTTTTTGCAAAAACAAATCAATTCACCCGAAGTGAATTGGTGAATTGATTCAAATTACGAATCGGACAGCACTAGTATCAACAACCAGGGCAGAATATCCTTTATGCTCTAAGGCTGCATACTCAAAAACCATGCCATAAGAGCAAAGTGACCCAGATCCTCCAGGACAACTGGCCCCTGCTTGAGAAGGTCTAGATAGGCACTCAGCCAAAGGCTGCAACCCATGCACAGATGCATCAGATCTGCATACCATGGTCTGTGATGCCAATCTGGAGCCACCAGAATGATGTGGCCTGGATGAGCCGCGATTCTCCGAATGACTTGGCCAACCATTGGCCAAGGTAAGATATACAGGAAAATCTGAGGCCACAGCTGCTTCGGAGTGCCAAGCCCCTCTCTTCGACTGAAGCATCAAACCGCTTTCTTGTTTCTTGCCCTGGCCATGAGGTTGAAGCGGGGTCACCCCCAGCGCCCCACAATCACTTGGAGTACCTCTGGGGACAGGACCCACTCGCCCAGATCCAGAGTCTGTCTGCTGAGGAAGTCTACTTGAATGTTGTCCACACCCGACACATGTGCTGCTGTTAGTGCCAGGAGATGATGATCCGCCCAAAGAAAAAGAAGGCGGGCTTCCTGAACCAGATGAGTGCTCTTGGTCCCTCTCAGGCTATTGACATAGGCTACTGCTGTCGCATTGTCGGAGAAGATCCTGACCACTCAGCCCTCCAGAGTTTTCCTTAATCTCATCAGAGCCAGACAAATGGCCCTGACTGCCAACTGGTTGATGGGCAACTTTCTCTGTGAGGGTGTCCAACATCCCAGAACAAAACGATTGCAATGGGCTCCCCAGCCCCGAAGGCTGGCATCCGCCCTTACCATGATCCAGGAGGCAATGTTGAGCGGTACGCCCCTACAGAGCGATTTCGGGTAAAGCCACCAGTCCATGCTTGCTCAGTCATCCAGGATATATGGCAGCCAAGTCTGCAAGGCATCTTGGTGTGGCGCCCAGCAAGAGAGTAAGGCATGCTGAAGAGGACAAATGAGCACCCTCGCTCAAAGAACTACATCCAGCGAGGCAACCATGAATTCTAAAACCTGAAGATAATCCCACACTAAAGGAGCCGATCGCTCAAGAAGAGAAGAAATCTGGGCACACAGTTTCTGTCTGCGAGCTTCTGATAGAGACGCATGGTCCTCAGCCGTACCGATTAGGATACCCAAGTATTCTAGTGACTATATGGGCATCAAATGGCTCTTCCTGAAGTCGAAAGTCCAGCTCAGGTGCTAATCTAATCTTTGATTTTTTTTATATCGATTCATCCCAACAAGAGGGCTTGACTCTTAACAAAATATTAATAAAATTATAAAGGAGAGTGGAGCAGAAACTATCTTTTAGGCCAGAATTTTATCCTTTATGATTATTTGAAAAAGGATCATTAGTAAATTTCTGAAATAAATATGTCTTCAGTACTTTACAAAAAGCAGGTAGATGAGAGAGAACTCTAATTATAGAAGGAAGGTCATTCCAAACTTTTACGAATAAAACACCAACATGGAAGGGAGAAGAAGAAGCAGATGACCTCAAAGAAGACGCCCACAGAGGAACATCACACGAGGGGGAGAAAATGGCTAGTCGATGCCTAGAAGAAGAAACAGCGAAGTACATCGAAGACATAGAAGAAGAAGCAGCGATACTCCAAGGACATTGACCTGAGACCGAAGCGAAAATTAAAGAAGGGAAAGTCAGCGATCCTAGTGGGAGACTCGATCCTGAGGCATGTGGACAGCCACGTAGCAGGAGGGAGAGAGGATCGACTGGTGACCTGTCTCCCAGGAGCAAGAACCAAGGACATCGTAGACAAAATTGGAAAGATCCTGGACGGAGCGGAGACGGAAGAGACCACAGTATTGATCCACGTCGGGACGAATGATGTCAGCAGGAGAGACTATAGAAGAAACGCGCTGATTGAACAGTTCAAGATTCTGGGAAGGAAGCTGAAGATGAGAAGATAGCGTTCTCAGAGATCCTACCGGTACCGAGAGCAGATGTGAAAAGACAGGAGGAACTACAATCAATAAATGCGTGGATGAGGAAATGGTGCGAGGAAGAAGGATTCCACTTCGTGAGGAACTGGACATCGTTCTGGGGCAAGAGCAAGCTCTACAGGAGAGATGGACTGCACCTGAGCACGGCGGGAACTAGACTTCTAGCAAACAACGTCAGGAGAGGAATAGAACAGGCTTTAAACTAAGAAGAAGGGGAAAGCCGACAGTCGACCAAGCGTCGACGATTCGGAAGAAGGTATCCCATGAAGATACTAGAGGGAAAAAAGGCTGGGAAGAAACAATGGTCAAATTACAGGAGTTGACTAACACAGAAGAGGAGGTTAGAAGTATTGTAGCACAAGAGAATAAACTAAAGACCGAAGCACAGGGAAAGGAAATGAAGACAAGAAAATACCAGGATCTAAATTGCATATATACTAATGCAAGGAGCCTAAGAAACAAAATGGGGGAATTGGAATCCATGGCCAATGCAGAAGACATAGACATCATTGGAGTCTCTGAAACATGGTGGAATGAAGAAAACAAATGGGATACAGCACTGCCAGGGTACAAGCTCTATCGCCAGGACAGGTCAGGACAGAAAGGAGGTGGAATAGCCCTATACATAAAAGAAAGCATACAATTGACAAAAATGGACAAAGCAGAGACGACCAACAACCTGGAATCGCTATGGGTTAAAATACCTGGAAGGAAAGGGCCTGAAATAAAGATGGGTCTATACTATCGTCCACCCGGGCAAACCAGAGATATAGATGAAGAAATGGAAGACGAGATGAAGCGTGAATGCAAAAGTGGTAACACGGTTATTATGGGAGACTTCAACTATCCTGGGATAGACTGGAGTCTTGGAAGCTCAAAATGCGCTAGGGAGACAGAATTCCTAGAGGCTATACAAGATTGCTTCATGGAGCAGCTTGTAAGAGAACCGACGAGAGGAAATGCCACTCTGGATCTAATCCTAAATGGGTTAAAGGGACCTGCAAAGGAAGTGGAAATAGTAGGACCGTTGGGAAACAGCGATCATAATATGATCAAGTTCAAGGTCGAAGTAGGAATACCGAAAGGAAATAGAACCATTGTGACAACTTTCAACTTCAGGAAAGGAAACTATGAAGCAATGAGGATAATGGTAAGGAAGAAACTTAGGAACACTTCCAAGAAATGGCAAACGGTAGAACATGCCTGGTCTTTTTTCAAGGACACGGTGAGCGAGGCGCAAAATCTGTATATCCCCAGATTCAGAAAGGAGTGCAAAAAGAGTCAAACAAAAGACCCGGCATGGATAACTAAAATAGTGAAGGAAGCGATAGGCAATAAGAAATATTCATTCAGGAAATGGAAAAAGGACAAAACTGAGGACAATTGGAAAGAGCACAGGAAGTATCAAAAAGAATGTCACCGTGTGGTTCGAAAAGCCAAAAGAGAGTATGAAGAGAGGCTAGCCAGGGAAGCTCGAAATTTCAAACCTTTCTTTAGATATGTTAGAGGGAAGCAGCCAGCCAGGGAGGAGGTGGGACCGCTGGACGATGGAGACAGGAAGGGAGTGGTGAAGGAAGAGAAAGAAGTAGTAGAAAGACTTAACATGTTCTTTTCGTCTGTGTTTACAAATGAAGACACATCCAACATACCGGAACCTGAGCAAATCTTCAAGGGAGATCAAGCAGAAAAATTAGCATCCATGGAAGTGAGCCTGGAAGACGTACGCAGGCAGCTAGAAAAACTAAAAACTGACAAATCCCCGTGTCCGGACGGAATCCATCCAAGGGTTCTGAAGGAATTAAAGGAGGAGATAGCGGAACTACTGCAGCAAATTTGCAATCTATCCCTGAAAACAGGCGTGATCCCAGAGGACTGGAAGATAGCCAATGTTACGCCCATCTTTAAAAAGGGATCAAGAGGTGACCCGGGCAACTACAGACCGGTGAGTCTGACCTCAGTTCCAGGTAAAATGGTGGAAGCACTTATAAAAGACAACATTGATGAACATTTTGAAAGAAACAAACTTCTGACAACCAGTCAACATGGTTTCAGCAAGGGGAGATCGTGCCTAACTAACTTATTGCACTTCTTCGAAGGAATTAACAAACGGATGGACAGAGGTGACCCCATAGACATCATATATCTAGACCTCCAAAAAGCCTTTGACAAAGTACCCCACGAACGCCTACTTCGAAAACTGAAGAACCATGGGGTGGAAGGAGATGTACATAGATGGATCAGAAACTGGTTAGCGGGTAGGAAACAGAGGGTGGGAGTGAAGGGCCACTACTCGGACTGGAGGAGGGTCACGAGTGGTGTGCCGCAGGGCTCGGTGCTTGGGCCGCTGCTATTTAATATATTCATAAATGATCTAGAAACAGGGACGAAGTGTGAGATAATAAAATTTGCGGACGACACAAAACTATTTAGTGGAGCTCGGACTAAAGAGGACTGCGAAGAATTGCAAAGAGACTTGAACAAACTAGGGGAATGGGCGACGAGATGGCAGATGAAGTTCAACGTTGAGAAATGTAAAGTACTACACGTGGGTAGCAGAAACCCAAGGTGCAGCTATACTATGGGAGGGATATTATTGAAGGAAAGTGCCCAAGAAAGGGACTTGGGGGTAATGGTGGACATGACAATGAAGCCGACGGCACAGTGCGCAGCGGCCGCTAAGAAGGCGACTAGAATGCTAGGCATAATCAAGAAGGGTATTACAACCAGAACAAAAGAAGTTATCCTGCCGTTGTATCGGGCGATGGTGCGTCCTCATCTGGAGTACTGCGTCCAATATTGGTCGCCGTACCTTAAGAAAGATATGGCGTTACTCGAGAGGGTTCAGAGAAGAGCGACACGTCTAATAAAAGGGATAGAAAACCTTTCATTAGAAAGATTAGAGATTAGAAAAACTGGGACTCTTTTCACTGGAGAAGAGGTGACTTAGAGGGGATATGATAGAGACTTACAAGATCATGAAGGGCATAGAGAGAGTGGAGAAGGACAGATTCTTCAAACTTTCGAATAATAAAAGAACAAGAGGGCACTCGGAAAAGTTGAAAGGGGACAGATTCAGAACGAATGCTAGGAAGTTCTTCTTTACCCAACGTGTGGTGGACACCTGGAATGCGCTTCCAGAGGACATAATAGGGCAGAGTACGGTACTGGGGTTCAAGAAAGGATTGGACAATTTCCTGTTGGAAAAGGGGATAGAGGGGTATAGATAGAGGATTACAGTCCAGGTCCTGGACCTGTTGGGCCACCGCGTGTGCGGACTGCTGGGCACGATGGACCTCTGGTCTGACCCAGCGGAGGCACTGCTTATGTTCTTATGTTCTTAAATGGATCGACAAAAATTGGCCAGTTTTTATTCCTTTAACAGTGAGAAAGCCAAGTTTATATTTCTGAGAGCTCCTAGAATTAGAGATTTCTTGTGAATTAAATAAGACAGTAACCAAAGGAGAAAAAAATATCATATAGGATATTGAAAATTACAGTTGCACATTTAAACTGGATTCTCCAGTAAACAGGAAGCCAGTGAAGGGATCTCAGTAAAGGTATGACATAATCATATTTATGTTTACCGTATATCAGTTTAGCCGCCTTATTCTGGATAATTTGTAGCCTCCTCAAATTACATTTAAACAAGCATAATGCGAATTGCCTTAGTCCAACTGAGATAAAATAATGGCCTGAACCAAAACTGCAAAATGTTGCTGAAAAAAAAGGCGACATACTCTTCTAAGCATTTTTTTAGTAACATGATTAATTTGATTAGATAATGAAAGTGAAGAATCCAGAATTAAACCCAGAATTCTAGATGAAAAATCAATTTTCAGTGAGTCACCAGAGGCTAACAAAATTGAGCTAGGCAACTGCTCAATTTTTGGCCCAAACCATAATAATTTTGTTTGGTAGTATTTAATTTCATGCACACTGAAAATGCCTAATCTTGGATTCTTAAAATGATGAAATTATTTAGAGAAAGATCTACTTCCGCCATGTGGCGTTCCTTAGCCAACAAGGGAACTGTGATCATCCAGTCTGCTAAGCAAGGACCTTCACCAAGGTGATGGTAGTAGCTTCACCAAGGCCAAGGCTAAGTGGCGGATCTTCACCAAGGTGATGGTGGTAGTGGCGGCTTACATGCAAAAGATGGACCTGCAGGTTCACCTGCAGGTCCATCTTTCACAGGTAAGCAGCCACTACCACCATCACCTTGGTGAAGGTCCAAGGCACTGTCGGCAGCCCAAAGGGCAGGGCCAAGAACTGGTAATGCTGTTACAGAACACAAAATCGCAGAAGTTTGCTGTGCTCTGGAAAAATGGAAATGTACAATTACGTCTCTGTAAGATCCAGTGATGTCTCCCCTGAAGCCTCTGCTGCAATGACCGAATGTATGGTCTCCATGCAGAAGCGGGGAATCTTAAGCGCCGCATGCACTTGCTGAAGATCCAGAATAGGCTTTCAATCATCTGAGCTTTTCTTTGGCACGAGAAACATACAGAGTATCTGCCTGAGTTCGAGAGGTGGGGCGGCACTGGCTCTAAAGGATGAACATCTAGCCAGCACTGAACGGTTGCCTGAACTCTTAAGCACCTAATCCAGGTGCCCCAAAGGAGAATCCATGAACCAATCTAACAGGTCTGGCAAATTTCAGCATGTATCCTAACCAAAAACTGTGCAAGACCTACTGGCCTGACTCGAGGCACATCCAGGCAGGAAGAAACGCTGAGAGCCAGCCCCCTATCCACAGAAGGGCATCCCTCGGCCTATTGGTATTGGGGCTGTCTGGCAGGAGGTGCAGAATGGGAGGTGGAAGTCTTGGAACGCCCATAGCCCTCATACCGTCATTGGGAACTCTGAAAATCTCTGCGAAATAAGCCCCGAAAACTAGAATGACCAGAAATCCTGAAGTGTTTGGGTGCACTATCAGGCAGGGGTTTAAGGCGATGGACCATCACAAAATCCATGAGTTCATCAAGGCCTTTGCTAAGGAACAAGTGCCCCTTAAAAAGCAGCCTAGCTAATATCACCTTTTAAAGTGGAATCACCAATTCACTATCTGACCCAGAGCAATCGGCAGGCCGAGAGCGAGTACACTGACACTTTTTGCCAAAGCGCTCAAGCATTCATAGAAGGCATCCGCCATATAATCTGTTCCAGTCATCAGAAGTTGAGGAGGGGAATCCACTACTTCACTCTCCAGTGTGCGCAGCCGAGAGGAGCAGGCACGTGCCACATTTTCAGACTACGACAAATCCGCTCAGTTTCAAACTGGCTAGAACTCAAATCTCTTAACATATTAATCCATTCATTGGTCATTTCCAGAATTGACTACAGTAATGCCTTGTTCACAAAAATTCCCCTTAAAGAAGTTAGACGCTTACAACTTATTCAAAACACCTTGATCAGACTCATATGGAAAGCAAAGAAATTTGACCATGTTTCACCACTCCTCAAGAAATCTCATTGGCTTCCGGTGGCACACTGAATAACTTACAAGATATGTCTACTAAGCCTTAAATCAATACTTTATAAAACTCCTTCCTTTATTGACAGTTTTAATACCGTATGCCAGGGGTAGGCAATTCCGGTCCTCGAGAGCCAGAGCCAGGTCAGGTTTTCAGGATATCCACAATGAATATGTGTAAGATGGATTTGCATGCACTGCCTCATTGAAATGCAAATCTATCTCATGCACATTTATTGTTGATATCCTGAAAACCTGACCTGGCTCCAGCTCTCAAGGACTGGAATTGCCTACCCCTGTCCTATGCCCCGACCTGATCACTTAGATCTAATGATCAACATTTGCTGGTTGTTCCTTCTCTCAAATTCATTAATACACGGAGACATATTTTTTCAGTTGTCGCTCCGTAACTGGAATTCCCTCCCAATACACATAAGAACATAAGAAGCGCCATCTCCGGAACAGACCCTAGGTCCATCAAGTCCGGCGATCCGCACACGCGGAGGCCCCGCCAGGTGTACCCTGGCATAGTTTTGGTCCCCATATCGCTCCAAGCTTCTCGTAAAGAGAAGTGCATCTAGCCTACCCCTACCCATGTCACTTCATGCACTCATAAGGAGATGTACATCTAACTTACCCTTAAATCCTAGAATGGTGGATTCTGCAATTACCTCTTCTGGGAGAGCATTCCAGGTGTCCACCACTCGTTGTGTGAAGCAGAACTTCCTGATATTTGTCTTGAACTTGTCCCCCCTTAGCTTCAGCCCATGTCCTCTTGTCCGTGCCACATTGGACATTGTAAATAATGTTTTTTTCTGCTCTATCTTGTCGATTCCTTTCAGTATTTTGAATGTCTCGATCATATCCCCTCGTAGTCTCCTTTTCTCAAGGGAGAACAACCCCAATCTCTTAAGTCTTTCCTTGTAATCCAGGTTCTCCATACCTTTCACCAGCTTTGTTGCTCGTCTCTGCACCCTCTCTAGCAGTATGATATCCTTCTTTAGGTATGGAGACCAATGCTGGACGCAGTATTCCAAGTGTGGTCTGACCATCGCTCTATAAAGCGGCATTATGACTTTCTCCGATCTACTCGTGATTCCCTTCTTTATCATGCCTAGCATTCTATTCGCGTTCTTCGCTGCCGCCGCACATTGCACCAATGGCTTCAGTGTCCTATCGATTAATACTCCCAGGTCCTTTTCCTGTTCAGATTTTCCCAGAGTTGCACCTGACATACTATACTTGTGTTCTTTATTTTTTTCTGCCTAAGTGCATCACTTTGAATTTTTCTACATTAAACTTCATCTGCCATTTATCTGCCCAATTCTCCAATCGGCTCAAGTCACTCAGGAGTTCTTCACTGTCCTTCTGCGATTTGATGGCCCGGCATAGCTTTGTGTCATCTGCAAACTTGATGATCTCACTGGATGTTCCATCCTCTAGGTCATTGATGAAGATATTAAATAAGATGGGCCCAAGTACCGAGCCCTGGGGCACACCGCAAGTCACATTTTCCCAATCCGAGAACTTCCCATTTATGCCCACACTCTGCCTTCTGTTCTCCAGCCATTTGCCTATCCATCTTAGTATATCTCCTTCTATTCCATGGCCCTGCAGTTTCCTGAGGAGTCTTACATGTGGAACTTTGTCGAACGCTTTCTGAAAATCCAAGTATATAATATCCACCGGTTCTCCATTATCAATTTGTCTGTTCACTGTCTCAAAAAATTGAAGTAGGTTCGTCAAGCATGACTTCCCTTTCCTGAATCCATGTTGGCTGGCTTTCATCAGGTCGTGTGTCTAGGTGCCGGGTTATGCTATCCTTGATCAGCGCCTCAACCATCTTCCCAGGGACCGACGTGAGACTCACAGGTCTATAGGTGCCCGGTACTCCTCTTGATCCTTTTTTGAATATCGGCGTGACGTTTGCTATCTTCCAGTCGTCTGGTATCTGCCCTGTTTTGATTGACAGATTGGCAAGTTTTTGGAATAGTTCTCCGATTTCCACTTTTAGCTCTTTCAAGACTCTCGGATGAATTCCATCCGGTCCAGGGGATTTGTCGCTTTTGAGTTTGTCGATCTGGCGGTATATCTGGTCCAAGTCCACGTCTACTGTGGTAAGGCTGTCCTCTGTTACTCCTTTGAACACTTTCACTGCTTCTGGAATTGTTGCAGTGTCTTCCTTTGTAAAGACAGACGCAAAGAATGAATTTAGTCTGTCTGCGATTTGTTTGTCTTCCTTGATGTACCCTTTCCTTCCCTGGTCATCCAGCGGTCCCACCGCCTCATTTGCGGGTTTTCTCCCTTTCATGTACTTGAAGAAGGGCTTGAAGTTTTTGGCCTCCTGCGCTATTTTCTCCTCATAGTCCTTTTTGGCATCCCTCACCGCCCTGTGACACTTCTTCTGATCACCCTTGTGTTTGTTCCAAGTTTCGATTGTTTTCGTGCGTTTCCATGCTTTGAAGGAGTCCTTCTTTTCTTTTATGGCTTCCTTCACCTCTTTAGTAAGCCACACCGGCTCTCTTTTGCCTTTGGTTTTCTTTGCTTTGGATATCTTCGGAATGTAGAGGCTTTGTGCTTCCATGATAGTATTTTTCAGAAGGGACCATGCCTGTTCTACCGTTTTGACTTTGCCCATTTTTTTCTTGATTCGTTGTTTCACCATGGCTCTCATATCTTCCCCTTTTGAAGTTTAAAGTTGTGGTTGAGGTTTTGGTACTTTTCCCCTTTCCGACATCGAGTCTGAAGTTGATCATGTTGTGATCGCTTGTCCCCAGCGGGACAGTGACTTCTACTTCCTTTGCTGGCCTCGTAATGCCGTTTAGGACCAAGTCCAAGGTGACGTTTCCTCTTGTCGGCTCTCCCACCAATTGTTCCAGAAAGCAGTCCCTTAGCACTTCCATGAACATTGCCTCCTTGCCACAATTTGAAATTCCCAGGTTCCAGTCTATTCCAGGAAAATTGAAATCCCCCAAGATTATGACATTACCTGTCTTACATTCGTGTTTAATTTCCTCTATCATTTCCACGTCTGTTTCTTCCATTTGTCCTGGCGGTCGATAGTAAATGCCAATCTTTGTGTCAGCTCCGTTGTGTCTGGGAATCTTTATCCAGAGGGATTCCAGCTTCTCTTTCTCTTCTGTCATAGTCTCTCTCACAGATTCTATTTCTTCACGAACATATAGTGCAACACCTCCACCTTTCTGCCCCACTCTATCTCTTCTGTACAGTTTGTATCCCATTTGTTTCGTCATTCCACCAGATTTCTGATATGCCAATGATTTCCAGTTCTTCGTTCTTTGCTATTGCTTCTAATTCTCCCATTTTGTTTCTCAAACTTCTAGCGTTCGTATACATACATTTGAGTTCCCTTTGTGTTGCCTTCTTAGACTCCTTAAGCTTAGCAGTCTCCCCTGGTTCCTTCACGGTATCCTTCCTTGCTCCTGTATTGTCTCTCTTAAATGCTTTGTGGTCGTCCCCTCCTGTGTCTGAGTAGTTGTCCATAGTTCCTTCTATGGGATATCCTGTCGCCCGGACCATCGACTGGTGGTCGACTGTCGGCTTTCCCCTGACCTTTAGTTTAAAGCCTTCTTGATGGCCTTCTTGAAGTTGCCTGCCAATACTCTTGCTCCTTCCTCGTTGAGGTGCAGTCCGTCCTTTCTTCCCACATAAGGGAAGAACGTCTCATTGGTAGGTTTAAAAGCAAGTTAAAATGCTTTCTTTTTAAAGATGCTTTTGACTGCTAGTTTTTTATAGTTAGGTCACACTTTTTAATTCCAGCTTTTGATTTTTATTTTTTTAATCCCTCTCTATTGTTATATCCCTTTACTTGTCTCATTTACTATTATACATTGTATTTCTACCCCCACTTCCCTTTCGGTCCTGTTTGTGTTACGCGATTTGTCTGTTATTTGTACTGACTCCCCAACTTTGGTGATGTATTATTTTTTAGATTTGTTCAATGCTTTGTATTAAGATTAAGCAATTCATCAAATTTTAAATAAAACTTGAAAATTGACAAATTTGTCACTGAAGCAGCTTTGAGACCTAAAGTAGCTGCATCAAAAGGTTTCTTGAGGACCACAGCCACACGGTGGTCTTGTATATCCTTCAACACCACACTATCACCCCTACTGGGGAGAGGGGTGCACTAGGTCATCTGCGCCACCAAAGAATCCACTTAGGTTGACGCTAGTAAGGATCGTCTCAGTTAGGGCACTGGTCTTTGACCAAAAGGGTCGCCGCATGAGTGGACTGCTGGGCGCGATGGACCACTGGTCTGACCCAACAGCGGCATCTCTTATGTTCATAAGATGCCAACACTCCCGTGTCAGGGGATACAAGCATGACAAAGCTCTAGAAATTTGCAGAGCATCCTCCAGAGTGTCGAACTTCTCCAAGACCAGAATACCCATATCGAGAAGGTTATCATGCTGTTATACTGGGCCATGGTGCACCCTCACCTGGAGTACTGCGTACAGCATTAGTCGCCGTACATGAAGAGGGGCACGATACTACTCAAAAGGGTCCAGAGAAGAGCCACTAAGATGGTTAAGGGGTTGGAGGAGCTGCCGTACAGCAAAAGATTAGAGATACTGGGCCTCTTCTCCCTTGAACAGGGGACATGATTGAAACATTCAAGGTACTGAAGGGATAGACTTAGTAAATAAGGACAGGTTGTTCACCTTCTCCAAGGTAGGGAGAACGAGAGGGCACTCTCCAAAGTTGAAAGGGGATAGATTCCGTACAAACATAAGGAAGTTCTTCTTCACCCAGAGAGTGGTAGAAAACTGGAACGCTCTTCCGGAATCTGTCGTAGGGGAAAACATCCTCCAGGGTTTCAAGACAAAGTTGGACAAGTTCCTGCTAAACTGGAATGTACGCAGGTGAGGCTGGACTCATTTAGGGCGCTGGTCTTTGACCTGAGGGCTGCCGTGTGAGCGGACTGCTGGGCAGAATGGACCACTGGTCTGACCCAGTAGCAGCAATTCTTATGTTCTTATAATCAGATGTCAGTACACACCACAAAGCCAGGAAGTAGAAGTGGACAGAGCTGGCTGAGGGATGAAGTTCAATTCTTGCAAAGACTCAGCAATAAGGTCCAACTGAAATAAGCTCAGGACCGTAGTATCTACACCAGAATCCAAGGTCCCCGAAGGATCTGCAGATCCAGCACACAATACCTGATCTCCCATTGTGGGAAGCACTGCACCAGCAAACAATGGATCAGGAAGAGAAATATTAGCCTCTGAGTCCCTCAGATCAGGATCAGGTAGTGCAACATCTGCAGAAGGCTGAGGCGAGGACATGCCCAAAGGCACCACACCACTAAGAGATGCTGAAGAGTGGATGGAAACTGTTTAGGGGAAGAACACTTAGATTTTATTTTTAAACAAATTTAGAAAAGGTGGCTGGCTCCTGGGGCTTAAAGTCACCCTTAGATGACTTAAAGATGCTATCTTAGGCTGCGGGGGACTGGGGATCTGCAGCCGGGCTGACGGAAGAACCAGCTATGCTGAGCCCTGAAAGCACTTCTGGCCACTCCGCCAGGCTGCATGTTTGGTCACCTGCTTAAGCAGAGGAGAAGCAAAGCTGGACACTACAGCATCCCCATCTGCGCTACGAGGTAGGTGGCGCAAAGACGCTCTAAAAACACTAAATTAGCGCAACATGAAGAGAGCCCAAGGACTCCATCCCAGCAGTTTTCTAAGCAAAATTCATAGTTTTAAAGAAGGGATTTGAAGAAAAAAAATATCCCTCAAAATCCAAGGTGGCCATTGGCACAAAATTCGTACCAAAATTGCAATTTTCACATTTCCCGAACATTAAAAATGGCGATTTTAGGATTTTTCATGAGGGGGGGGGGGAACATCCAGAAACATTCAAAATTCCACTTTTCCAGCCTCTCCCGATGTCTCTCACAGGCTGTCAGCCTGTGCACTCACTGTGACCATACAGGATCCATGTTACAAACCTGCTTCCAGCTCTCTAACAGAAAGGACAAAACCACCCAGACACCCCCATCCTCTGAAGCACAGGAAAGGCTCCCGGGCATGACAACACATGAAGCTCCTATATCCTCCTAACAGATGTGATTGCCATCACAAAAGACAGTCTTCAACATGAGATCCTTGTGATAAGACCACCACAAAAGCTCAAATGGGGGCCACTGCAACACACAGCACTAAATTGAGGTTCCAATCTGGACAAAGCTGATCCACTCTTCTCACAAACCTGACCGTATCCAGGTGCGTTGCTATAGAGGAATTGTGCACCGAACCTCAGAAACAAGATAACACTAACACTTTCATCTTCAGTGAACAGAGCACCAGCCCCTTATCCAGACCACTCTAGAGAAACACTAGACTGGACGTCACCAAAACAGAAAAGAGACACACCACTATCTCCGCACACCAAGTCTCAAAGGTACACCACACCCTGACATATGCTGCCAAACTTAAGCACTTCCTGGCATGTAAGAGTTGTAATCACAATCTTCATAGCTCTTGCGTTTCAATTTGGACCTCTCAAGGGCCAAGCTATAAGACCAAAGGGGGACAGATCCTCCATCAAAACATGTACAGAAGCTTGTTGGCCGGCCAGGGCAACAGGAGGGCATTGAGGCCCAAATTGGCCAGTTCCTTTCACCAACTGAAAAACAAGTCTACCTTGGCTTTGAGGCTGGTTGCCATCAGGTTGACATGAAGATGACACCAGCAACTCACAATTAGGTGAAAGAAAGGCCTCCTCCGACAACTCCCATTCTCCTGGGTCCAGAGCATTTCAACTGAGAAAATCTGCCTGCACATTCGAAGCTCCTACAGTGTGAGCCACTGGCAGCCAAAGCAGATGCTCATGAGAAGGCGGCTTCATTTGCAAGACACTGGCTGCGAGTCCCCTCCCCCTTGCATGTTAATATAAACCACAGAAGTGGCACTGTCTGAAAACACCTAGACAGGTGACTGCTCCAGAAAAGGAGCAAACTCTTTCAGGGATAAATGATCACTTTGAGCTCCAAGAGGTTGATGTGCCACTTCATGTCCACTGGCGACCAGATGCCCTGGGCTAGATGAGGCAGGTAGTGCACAAGTTCTATGGGTGCCCGAGCACCCCCAATATTTTTGGGACCTCACATGACCTGCGCCAGCGTGAGGTCTGGGAATCTCTTCCCCTTCCAATCTGCTCACCTCCCTCCCTTCCCCTCACCTTCTCGCAGCAGCATACCAAGGGAGTGCTCCGAGAGCTAGTGTTTTAAATTTCTTCAGGCAGCAGCAGCATTCACTGCTCATGTCGGCTTCGGGCCTCTCTCTCTGCCAGGTCCCTCCTTCTTCCTGTTTCCACAAAGGCAGGGCTCGGCAGAGAGGAAGGCCCAAAGCCGATGAGAGCAGCGAGTTGTGAACGCTGTGATGCCAACCAGGGAGGGGAGCTTAGGGTGAGAGAAAGGGTGAAGGAAGACCAGGGAAGGGAGGGAAGGAAGGAATGGAGATGCTACATCACGGAGGAGGAGGGAGAGATACCAGAGCATGGAGGGAAGGGATGGAGAAAGATGCCTAACCAAGGGGAAAGGAAGGAGAGGAGATGCCAGAGCTTGGAAGGGGAGGAATAGATGGAAGGAAAGGAGAGATATCATTGCCAGAGCATGGGAGAGAGAAGGGAAGGAAGGGAGAAGCGATGCCAGAGCATAGGGGAGAAGGTGGAGACAGAGCACAAAATGGAGAGGGAGTGAAGTTGAAATGAATCGTACAAAAGAGAGAAGTGACACAGAATAGACAGTTTATGGAACAACATATAAATTGCCATACTGGGACAGATTGAAGATCCATCAAGCCCAGTAAACATAGCTAGATCCCAAGTAATAAAACAGATTTTATGCTACTTATCCTAGGAAGTAGTTTCCCCAAGCCATCTCAACAATGGCCTATGGACTTCTCTTTTAGAAAATTATCAAAGCCTTTTTTAAACCCTGCTAAGCTAACTGACTGCACCACATTCTCTGGCAACGAATTTCAGAGTTTAATTACATGTGTGAAGAAATATTTTCTCCAGCTTGTTTGATATCTACTACTTAGTAGCTTCATCACATGATCCATAGTCCTAGTATTTTTGGAAAGAGTGAACTAGTGTTTCACATCTACCCTTTCCACTCAACCCAGTATTTTATAGACCTCTATCTTATACCCTCTGAGCCGTCTCTTCCCCAAGCTAAAGAGCCCTAACCACTTTAGCCTTTCCTCATAAGGAAGTCATCCCAAACCTTGTATCATTTTTGTCACCCTTCCCTATACCTTTTCTAATTCCGCTATATCTTTTTTGAGATACGGCAACCAGAACTGCACACAGTATTCAAGTTGTGGCCATACTATAGAGCAGTGGTTCCCAACCCTGTCCTGGAGGAACACCAGGCCAATTGGGTTTTCAGGCTAGCCCTAATGAATATGCATGAAGCAAATTTGCATGCCTATCACTTCCATCATATGCAAATCTCTCTCATGCATATTCATTAGGGCTAGCCTGAAAACCCGATTGGCCTGGTGTTCCTCCAGGACAGGGTTGGGAATCACTGCTATAGAGCGATACAAGGGCATTGTAACATTTTCATCTTCATTTTCCATTCCTTTCCTTATAATTCCTAACATTCTATTTGCTTTCTTAGTTGACAAGGGTTTCAACGTATCCTCAAAATGACACCTAGATCCTTTTCCTGGGCAGTGACTCCTAACATAGAACCCAGCATCACGTAGCTATAGTTCAGGTTCCTCTTTCACACATGTTTCACTTTGCACTGCCTCACATTAAATATCATCTACCATTTTGACACCCAAGTCTTCCAGTCTCACAAGGTCCTCTTGCAATTTTTCACAATCCTCTTACAAATTAACAACTTTGAATCATCAGCAAATTTAATTATCTTACTAATTATTCCTATCTCTACATTATTGATAAATATGTTAAAAAGCAGTGGGCCCAGCATTATTTACCCTTCTCCATTGAGAATATTGACCATTTAAACCCACTCTGTTTTCTGTCTTTCAACCAGGTTTTAATCCATAATAGGACATTACCGGGGGGCACGTGATGCCGGGAGAGTGATCGGACGTGCCTCTGTGTAGCTCCGGGCCGCGCGCACATACCTCGCTACAATTCACTGATCTTCTTTGACCGTCGGTCCCGTTTTACAAGCGGCATCGGTCCCCCTCGAGTGGCCGGGTTGTTTTCCACCTTTTTCCTTGCAGCGGGAAGTGTTGATGGCCGCTAAACCCGCACGAACCGCGCGGGACAAACTGAGGGGAACGGACGCCAAAATGGCGGACGGCCACGAGGCGCCGGTTTTTACCCTGGAGGCAGCAGCAATTCAGGAGCTGACCCGGTCCCTCACGCTAGTCATGGAGGACAAGCTGGCCACCATCCACACCTTCATGGAAGGCATTAAGGAAAGCCTTGACTCCCAGGCTGCAGAGGGCTGAGGACCGCATTGCTCAGCAGGAGGACACTGTGGCTAACCATGAGGAGAGGCTGCGAACACTGGAATCTACAAATAAAACTTTATTGGACCGCCTCGAAGATCAGGAGAACAGAAGCCGACGTAATAATCTCCGATTTGTGGGGGTCCCTAACTCTATCCGCGATGTGGATCTGAGATGCTGGCTGGAGGAATGGCTGCCTAAGGCTGTTGGCCTGCCTGACAAACCGGCGCCGTTCTTTATTGAGCGCGCCCATAGACTGGGAGCACGGCGAGAGGATGACACCAGGCCCCGACTGGTTATTGCAAGGTTCCACAACTACGCTGTGAAGGAGAAGGTGCTTGCTGCCTACCGTCGTGACAAAAATATGAACTTGCAATTTGAGGGGCACAAGATTCTTTTCTTCCAAGATTTCTCCCCTCAGGTCTCGTCTAGACGCCGGGCCATGGCGCCTTACTGCAGCGAGCTCTTCAAGCGCAACATCCGCTTTGCCCTCTTGTACCCAGCTAGGGCCCGAGTATCTTACAATAACACCAACTCTTTCTATGATACTCCGGAGGCGTTGGAGGGCTTCATCAAATCCCTTCCTGCGATTGCACGCGGGGACCGGGGGGTCTCTTGATCTGTGGGGGACTCCTTCTTTTCCTGATCCCCGGACTGCCCACATGTGCCTTGTTTTCTTGTTACATGTTGGGCCAGCAGTCTGGCGGGGGGCTGCTGATACTGATGCTGTTATGAAGACCCTTCACTTTGCAATGGTGTGCCAGGGGCGACTCTTTTGAAAATCCTGTGCTGGGCAGCGATACGCTGAGGCTGCCAGTTCCTGCATGTTCCCGGCATGGGGTGACCCTGCAGCGGAGCCTGGGCATCTGTGTCCAATTGGGGACCACTTCTGTGTAACGCTCGGCCCTTCGCCTAATGCTCGGGCGCAGCTGCCTGTCACACTGGGCTACCTCTTCTCTAGTCTTGCTCGCACTGTGGTGCGTATGTTTCAGCTGTCCCTACCCAATGGTACCTGTGCACCATATTTGCCTTATGGAATTTATCAGCCTCAGTTACTTTCTTCTGATTAGCATGTATTTCCTCCTGCAAGATCTTTCTTTCTTTTTAGGGGAACTGAGCATCTGATATCTTGCTCCCATCTGACCTTTATATTTATATTTATTTTTACTCTTATTTTATTGTTGTTAACACATGGGTCTGGTCCGTCTTATCTATGCAAGGGCCTTGGACGTGATGGAATAGCCCATATCATGCATTGCCGCGACCCGGGGCTACCTGTTGGTTTTTGCCTTTAAAGTTGGGGATTAGTGAGGATTTTCCTTGCTGTGATGGCTATTGGGTGGACTGAGAGGGGAGGGAGAATGAGTGTTTGGGTGCCTGTGGATTGACTGGTTGTTTGTATGGGTTAGTTTGCTTGCTTTTGATGGTGGATATCTGTAAGATGACTGCCTGGGATGTAGATAGGTGTCTGGCTCGGGTAAGCATGAGGGGTATGCCTGAGGGATGTTTGGATGCTTGTATGAATATCTTTATGATGACTCATAGTTACGGTATGTGCAGGTTGCTTAGATATCTCTTGAGTGAGTGGAGGCACAGGCTGGGACGGCCTCTACCGCTCCTTTTTTGGTTATTATGTATATGCTTCATATGTATCTGTCGGTTCAATGGTACAATTGCATGTTAAATCCTTAAATGTAGATGGGATACATTCGCCCATTAAGCGTACCAAAATATTAGCATACCTTAAGCGTGAACACACAGACATAGCATTCCTACAGGAGACCCATCTGAGCTCTGGAGACCATGGGAAACTACGTAGGGGATGGGTGGGACAGGTACACTCTGCACCATTTACCTCTCGAAAATGCGGGGTGGCAATTCTCATAAGTAAGAACTTACCCTTCCACCTGCATAACCAAATTGATGACCCCAATGGGAGATTTCTTGTCCTCGTGGGCGAGCTATGGGGCAAACCCTTACTCCTATGCAATATCTATGCACCTAATACTTATTCTCAGGCCTTCTTTTCGTCTGTGGTGGGTCACTTAGCACCTCTCATGCCTCAACCGCTCATAATGGGAGGTGACTTCAATTTTGTTGCACATTCCCAGTGGGATCGTAGACCAGCTAGGCCGGTGCCGAAGGGACACTTCGCTAGAGGGGTACACTTTCTTATTAAAGAGCTGGACTTGCTGGATTCTTGGCGCACTCTGCACCCTTCTGAACTTGATTTCTCTTTCTATTCTCACCCTCATCTGTCCCACTCGCGCATTGACTACTTTCTCATCTCAGCCTCTCTCTTCCCGCACCTTTCGGCGGCGAGCCTCTCCCCACCTTTGGTATCCGATCATGCTCTCTTAAGCCTGGACTTACAATTCGGTTCACAGATTGAGAGTCGTATTTGGCGGATGTCCCCATTCCTTTACAAAGACGCGGAATTTCGCGAGTTTTTCTATAAGAAATGGGAGGAGTTTCATAACACTAATTCAGTAACAGAGGTAGGCCCCGTTGTCTATTGGGAGGCGGCTAAAGCGGTTATGCGAGGCCATATATTGGCATACACTGCGTCGCGAAACAAGAAGCGGGATGGGGACCTTTTAGCTTTATCGCGGGACCTTGCCAGCTATCGATCTCTACATATTTCGCGTCTAGATGACGCTTCTAGGCAAGCCATGCATGACGCTAAGAAAAAACTTAACCTACTCTTAGATCAAAGGGCCTCTCACAACATATACTGTTACAAATACAAACTCAACAGATGGGGGGATAAAACGGGGAGGCTATTGGCAAATTTGGTGCGCCCGCACAACACCCGTCATACCATTACTTCTATCAAAGATAAGTGTGGCGTAGCACATACTACTCACTCGTCTATCACACGTCAGTTCGTACAATTCTATACCGACCTGTACGCGGAGCAGCCTTATGATGAGACTGCAAGTGAGCGGTTTTTTCAAGGCCTCAATCTCCCCACCTTGACGGACTCTCAAAGTCTTGCTCTTAACGGCCCTATTCTGGGAGAAGAACTGCAGACTGCCATCAAAAAGCTTCAGTTGGCTAAAACACCAGGCCCAGATGGCTTCGGCCCAGAATTTTATAAATTGTTAGATCCTCCGGCATTGGCCTCCTTACAACAATACTTTATGGGTCTCCACAGCGATACCCCTCCAGGGAACTCGCATAATAAAGCGCACGTCATTATCCTCCCTAAGCCCGGGCGTCCACTTGACAATCTAGGATCCTACCGTCCCATTTCTCTTCTCAATCAGGATGTCAAACTTTTGGCTAGCATCTTGGCGACACGCCTCAATAAATTCCTACCCATGCTTATCCACGAGGATCAGGTCGGTTTTGTACCGGGCAGGCACGCCTCCATGAATCTCCTCCGTGTCCTGGCGGTGTTACAACACCCCCGCGCAGTCTCTGACCGGGCGCTCATTACTAGCCTAGACGTGGAAAAAGCGTTCGACATGGTCTCGTGGCCTCATTTATTTCGTACGCTGAATCGATTCGGGATACGAGGGGACTTTCTTGCCTGGTTACTGGCTTTGTACCATTGCCCCACGTCCCAACTCTTGGTGAACGGCAGTCTTTCTAATACCTTCTCTTTGGGTCGAGGCACACGTCAAGGATGCCCCCTTTCGCCCCTCCTTTTTCTACTTTCACTTGAACCTTTGGCTGCTCGCATCCGTCAGGATGTGGGCTTGGAGGGTATACGAGTGGGCTCGAACGAATTTTGTATAAGCATGTTCGCCGATGACATGCTGTTGTATGTAAACCACGCAGACCGTACAATGCCTACTCTGATGTCACTCATTCGCGAGTACGGCGCATTCTCGGGTCTAAAAATCAATTTCGACAAAACGGAGGCCCTCTTGCTAGGGGGTTCACAAACGGACCCCTTGTGTGGGGGTCTTGGAGTGAGCATTACCCCCGGAAAGTTGAAATATCTTGGTATCATGCTATTCAAAGACCCGAATAAAATGTACGACGCTAATATTTCAGCCACTATCGGACGGATAAAAACCCTCTGTCTTAAGTGGCAATCGTTGTCACTATCGCTTCTGGGACGTGTGGCCTTGGTAAAAATGGTGATGTTCCCGAAGTTACTCTACCCTTTGCAAACTATACCTGTCTGGATCTCCCGTGCGGACGAGCGCGCCTATCAGTCCATCATCAGCTCTTTTGTGTGGAGGGGGAGAAGGCCTCGCATCAACGCGATAAAATTATCCCAAAGTCGTAATCGGGGGGGCTTGGGCCTGCCATCCCTGCGCATCTACAATGTTGCTGCGCTTCTTAGATGGATTCATGAGCAACTGATATCCTCTCGGCGCTATTCACCCAAGTCTTTACTGGAAGATTGCTGCTTACCGCGGTCCTTTTCCTCCTTTATTCATGGAGTGGGAGGGGAGACCATGCTGCCACACGCCACTGTCTTTCCTTTTCTCCTTCCTTTCCGAAGGGCGTGGTGTTGGTGGCGACGACTGCAACACAAAACACATACAGTATCTCCATTTCTCTCTCTTCTACGGAACCCTAGCTTCGCTTCCGGAGTGGGGGGCTTGGCGGGATTGAGGGATCGCACTGCCCGAACCACGACTGTGGGTGATGTTCTGGCCCTGGGAGGGGGGGAATTCCCTTCCTTTGCCCAAATACGATCGGCATGGCACCTACATCCAACACATATGTACACTTATTTACAAATTCATCACTATTTTCACTCTTTAATGCGAACCCACGGGGATGGTTGGAAATGTGGCCCTCTGGATTTGATCTTCCTTACCACCCCCACTGAATCCAACAGAATTTCCACATGGTATAAGGCTGGTAGGGATCATTCAGGAGAGAGATGCCTCAGAGTTCTGGGGGGGGAATGGTCCTCAGAGCTTGGTATGCGAGTCTCCGAGGTTGATTTGGGGCTCTTATTTCAAACACTTTACTCCCATGTGAAAGCTGCAGGTCTACAGGAAACCCAATTTAAAATACTGCATCGATCTTATATCACTAAAGTTAGAGGCTCTCACATGGGTCTTTGGCGTGATGACACCTGCTCTAAATGTACAACCCACAGAGGCGACTATGTCTACTCTTTCTTTACTTGCTCCGCACTGAACTTCTGGGCTTCAGTGCAATTGTTCCTGGCGAGGGTCCTGAACTGTACTGTGCCCTGGAACCCTCCCGCCCTGCTAATGGGCGATGTCACGGACTTCACTCGGCAAGGTCTGGAATTCTCTGCTCAAAAGTACCTTCTCCACGCGATCCTTGTGGGCAAACAACTCATTTTAAAATATTGGACTACTGAAGAAACACCGACTTATGGTATGTGGTTGGAGCGCATGAGACTTCAAGCGAGATTTGAGTTGGACACCTATGAGTCCCGACCCCAGCCTCATTGGAAAATTTACTGCTCCTTATGGAAGAACTCCTTGACTTAGGTGGCATGCCCAATGTGGGCATTGGACCTATTCTGTGACTGTGCATAGTTCTGTCTCTCTGGTACCCCATTTTCACATTCATGTACTCTTCCCTCTATCAAAAAGCTGCGCCTTGCCAGTTTGCGTACTTACATGCTTATTTAGGGCTATAGTAACCGTTTGCACATTGGAATACAACAGTATAAGTGTGGGTCAGTCGGAATGTTTGAAGTATGTGTGTGGGTTTGCATGTTATGTATGAGGTGTGTCTGTGGTGCGGATGTGATTAAACGTATGGGGGATATTAAGGTTGTATTTCTCTTTCATTAGAAAATAAAGACGAGGGATGCAGGACGGCATGCTGATACCTTATGTTGCTAGTTATCTCTTACCCGCGGGGGGTTAAGAGCCATTACTATACATACTCCTCTGCTCGTGCTTCTTTTGTATGCTACTTGCATGGCTATGCAGTGGCTAAGCTGCGCAGCTTGTACCTCACTGCACTGCGTAATTCTCTTCTACTTTGACCCCTGTATTGTTTATTGTTTAATGTTTACTGTTTACTGCTTTTTGATACTGCTTTTGACAATGTCTTTGACTCTGTTTTTGATCTGTTTTTGATATTGCTTTATAATGCAGAGGGCAATGGTTGTCCATGTGTTTCTTGTCTTAATAAACATGATACTTAAAAAAAAAAAATAGGACATTACCTCCTATCCCATGATTTTCTAATTCCCTCTAGAAATCTTTCATGAGGTACTTTGTCAAATGCCTTTTGAAAATCAAAATACACAATATCAACCAGTTAACCTTTATCCACATGTTCATTCATCCTTCATAAAAATGTAGTAGACTGGTGAGGCAAGATTTTCCTTGACTAAAACCATGTTTGCATTCTCTCATTAATCTATGCTTACGTATATGTTCTGTTATTTTGTTCTTTATAATAGTCTCTACCATTTTGACCACTGCTGATATCTGACTCACCAGTCTATAAATTTCCCGGATCACCTCTGGAACCCTTTAAAAAAAAAAAAAAAAAAAAAATCGGCATCACATTACTACTCCTTTTCCTTCGAGAAAATATCTTAATTAGGAAGGTTCATTAAGCACAGTTACTTACCGTAACGTGTTAGCCATGAACATCAGGCAGATATTCTCACGTATGGGTGACGTCACTGACGGAGCCCTGGTACGGACCGCTTTAAAAGTGCATCGCCACTTTAAGAGTTTTAGAAAGTTTGCGATAGCCCGAACCACGCATGCCAGCTAAGAAGCCAACCCGGGGAGGTGGGTGGGTTGTGAGAATATCTGCCTGCTGTCCCTGGATAACACATTACGGTAAGTAAAGCAATGTTACTTACCGTAACAGTTGTTATCCAGGGACAGCAGGCAGCTATTCTCACTAGTGGGTGACTTCCAAGCTAACCACAATGGGACGGTGGGAGAGTTGGCAACTTAGGAGAATAAATTTTTGTAATACTGTTTGGCCAAACTGTCCATCCCGTCTGGAGAAAATATCCAGACAATAATGAGAAGTGAAGGTATGAACCAAGGACCAAGTAGCAGCCTTACAAATCTCCTCAATCAGTGTCGATCTGAGGAAGGCTACAGAGGTTGCCATTGCTCTGACCTTATGGACTGTGACTTTACTGTGAAGGGGTAATCCAGCCTGGGCATAGCAGAAAGACATACAAGCCACCATCCAGTTGGAGATGGTACGCTTAGAGATAGGGCGTCCCAACTTGTTCAGATCAAAGGAGATGAAAAGTTGAGGAGCAGTTCTGTGTGGCTTGGTGCATTTCAGGTAGAAAGCCAAAGCACGCTTACAGTCCAGAGTATGAAGATCAGATTCTCCAGGGTGAGAATGAGGCTTTGGAAAAAACACTGGAAGAACAATGGATTTATTCAGATGAAATTCCGAGACCACTTTGGGGAGGAATTTGGGATGGGTGCGAAGGACCACCTTGTCATGATGAAATACAGTAAAAGGAGGATCTGCAACCAAAGCTTGAAGCTCACTGACTCGACGAGCAGAAGTGAGGGCAATGAGAAACACCACTTTCCAAGTGAGATACTTCAGAGGAACCTTGTTAAGAGGTTCAAAAGGAGGCTTCATAAGCTGAGAAAGAACAACATTGAGGTCCCAAACCACTGGAGGCGGTTTGAGAGGAGGGTTGACATGAAAAAGTCCTTTCATGAATTTGGAAACCACAGGATGAGCAGAAAGAGGTTTCCCCTGAAGAGGCTGATGGAAAGCAGCAATCGCACTCAAATGGACTCTGATCGATGTAGACTTGAGGCCAGAATGAGATAAGTGCAAAAGATAGTCCAACACAGAGGATAAGAAGGCATGTTGAGGCTCCTTATGACGAGAAAAACACCATGCAGAAAATCTAGTCCATTTTTGAAAATAGCATTGTCTGGTAGCCGGCTTCCGTTTAGCTTCTAAAACATCCCTCACAGCTTGGGAAAACTGAAGGGAGGTTACATTGAAAGGAACCAAGCTGTCAGGTGTAGCAACTGCAGGTTGGGATGAAGCAGAGATCCCTGATGCTGCGTAAGCAGAGATGGAAACACTGGTAGAAGGAAAGGCTCCCTGCTGCTCAGCTGAAGAAAAAAGGAGTACCAAGGTTGTCTGGGCCACCAAGGAGAATCAGAATCATGGTGGCCCGGTCGGACTTGAGCTTGACCAGAGTCTTTTGAATGAGAGGAAACGCATACAGAAATAGATTCCTCCAGTCCAGAAGAAAAGCATCTGCCTCGAGGCGGTGAGGAGTGTAGATCCTGGAGCAGAACTGAGGCAGTTTGAAGTTGTGGGGGCTGCAAAGAGATCTATCTGAGGCGTTCCCCACAGAGAGAAGATGTGATGAAGGGGCGTGGAATGGAGAGTCCATTCGTGAGGCTGTAGAACACGACTCAAGTTGTCCGCCATGGCATTGTCCGCCCACTGAATGTAAACAGCTTTGAGGAATGTGTTGTGGCGAATTGCCCAATCCCAGACCTTCAGAACTTCCTGACAGAGGGAGGCCGATCCCGTGCCTCCCAGTTTGTTGACATAATACATGGCGACCTGATTGTCCGTGTGAATGAGAATCACCATGTCGTGGAGGAGATGCTGAAAAGCATTGAGAGCATTGAAAATCGCTCTGAGTTCCAGTAGATTGATGTGACACAGGCGGTCCGCACTGGTCCAATAGCCTTGAGTGCGCAGACCATCCAGATGAGCCCCCCAAGCATAGGTCGAGAAGTTGGTCGTGAGAACCTTTTGATGGGGAGGCATGTGAAACAGCAAACTTCTGGAGAGATTGGAAGAGAGCATCCACCAGCGAAGAGACTGTGTCAGAGCAGGAGTGACCTGAATGTGGCGAATCAGAGGATCGGATACCTGCGTCCATTGAGATGCCAGGGTCCACTGAGGAATTCTGAGGTGAGGTCTGGCAAAAGGAGTCACGTATACTGTAGAGACCATGTGGCCTAGAAGAACCATCATAAGTCTCGCCGAGATGGACGGGCGAGAGGACACTGAGTGACAAAGACGAAGAAGGGCATCCAGGCATTGTGGAGGAAGGAATGCTCCGAGTTGAATGGTATCCAGAACCGCTCCAATGAAGGAAAGAGTCTGGGAAGGGCGCAGATGGGATTTTGGGAAGTTGATCTCGAACCCCAGACTCTGCAGGAACCAGATCGTCCTTTGGGTAGCCTGGACGACTCCCTGAGATGTGGAATCCTTGATGAGCCAGTCGTCGAGGTAGGGAAACACCTGGAGACCGTGGGTCCTGAGTGCTGCGGCCACTACAACCAGGCACTTGATGAAGACTCTGGGAGACGAAGCCAGGCCGAAAGGAAGCACTTGGTATTGAAGATGAAGATGTCCCACCCGAAATCTGAGGTATTGACGGGAGGCCGGATGGATGGGAATATGAGTGTAGACCTCCTTGAGATCCAGAGAGCATAACCAGTCGTTCTGATCAAGGAGGGGCTAGAGAGAAGCCAAAGTTAACATGCGAAACTTCTCTTTGACCAGAAACTTGTTGAGCACCCTGAGGTCCAAAATAGGACGCAGATCGGAACAAGAAGTACCGGGAGTAAAAACCCTTGTTCCGTTGTCCAAAGGGACCGGCTCGACAGCCCAAAGCCGGAGCAAAGCCTGAGCTTCATGAAGAAGAAGGGCAGTCTGGGTTAAGTTGGAAGGATACTCTCTTGGAGGATGTTCCGGAGGAACTTAATGGAACTGAAGAGAGTATCCCTCCCTTATGATGGAAAGGAGGCAGAGGTCGGTGGTGATAGTCGTCTATCGATGGTAAAAATGATGGAGACGACTTCTGATGGGAAAAACAGGGGAGGGCAGAATGATGGTAGTTATGCTCTCTACGAAACAGTCAAAAAGGCTGAGGAGCCTTCGGTACAGCAGACGTGGAAGGTTTTTGCTGCTGCTTCAGCGTGTGCTGTCTCTTTAACAGGCTGACGGATGGTAGGTGCCTTTTTCAGTGGGTAACGCCGCTGATAGATCATAGGCGGGCGTGATGAACGAGGAGGAGCAGGCTTGGGCTTCGGACGGAGAATGGACTGGAAAGACTTCTCATGATCCGACAGCTTCTTGGTCGCCGCCTCGATGGACTCATCGAAGAGGTCGGCACCAGCACATGGGACGTTAGCCAGCCTGTCCTGAAGATTTGGGTCCATATCGATGGTTTGAAGCCACGCCAGGCGTTGCATGGCCACCGAACAAGCAGCAGCCCTCGCCGAGAGCTCAAAAGCGTCGTAAGAAGACTGCATCATCTGGAACCTCTGTTGGGATAACGAAGCCAGAACCTCCGAGTACTCGAAGCGAGCTTGGAAGTCCAAATATGGCAGAAACTTTTGCAGACCAAATCTACAGCCATCTGTCGTAGGAAAGAGGAAAACGAAAGCTGGTCAGCCAGCGCCGGGCCCCGAGAAGAACTCGAGGACGATGAGGCCTCCGGGTCCAACGAGGCTGTGGATCGGCAGAGAGTAAAAGATCCCAAAGTGTCTTTGAGCTACGGCATAGGAGGAGGTGAAAACTCCTGAGGCAAATAATCGATGAAAGGCTGCTTCCTTCGAGGCGAGTCACGGCTCGATGAATGCCTCAAGTGAAGACCCAAACTGTGCCTGGAAGTCGGCCTCGACCGTCGAGGCGAGCAAGGCACCGACGAGGCTTCCAGCGAATGAATGGGACTGGAGGCGGTGGATCGAAGCAGAGGCGGCTGAGTAGACGCACCTCGAGGCACTCTCCAAGCCTCGAGGCACGGCATCGAGGGCATCGGGTCCGGAGGAGGCCCTCGCAGAGACTCGGCTCCCGGCATCGAGGGAATCGGTTCCAAGGGAGGCATGGGCAAAGACTCTGCTCTTTGCGATGCATGCAAAGAGACCAGACCAGACCAGAGACTCAGCTCCCTGCAGCGAGAGTTTACGACGAGGAAGCACCGGAGGCAGCTCACCCTCGCGGGAGGTCCCCACGTGCACAGGCTGGATTTGGGAAAGAAGCTTCGGCCTCATGGTAGTAAAGAGCTTGATGAACTGCTTATCCAGCAAGGTCTGGAACGATGCCGGCAAGGAGGGATCCGCATCCGAGATGGGACCTCCTGCACGGACATCGGGATCACTGCCGCCCGGGTGCTTGGACTTAGAAGCCTTGGGCACCTTGAGCACCACAGGGGGAATGGGCTGCTTAGCTACCTGACCTGAGGAGGCAGAGGAAGGCTCCGCAGACGGCGGTGAAGTCGAAGCCGGCAGAAACGAAGCAGGCTTGAGGAGACTCGGGGCCGCAGAGGTGGAAGATGGAAGAGTCGAGGCGGAAGTCGAAGGCTTGGCGCTCTTCGATGAAGTCAGCTCCGACGAAGCCTCCATGCTGAACAGCGACTCCCACAAGAAACAGCGATGCTTAAACGCACGTGCTGTAAGTGTGGAGCAAGGCAGGCATGATTTCCGAAGGTGTTGAGGCCCGGGACACTGCAGACAGCGTCGATGAGGGTCTGTCAGCAAAATCGCGCGCTGGCACTTGACACACTTCTTAAAACCGGGACCATAGGCCGAAAAAGCTCCGCCGCTAGGTCGAAGCCGCGGGGCTGCGGCCACGTGGCCTGCCCGGTCGAAAGGAAGGAAAATTTTTTTTTTTTTTGGAAAAACAATAAAATACGACGAAAATCAACGATTCTGAGGTAAAAGAACCCAAAACCGCGGACTTAGAAGGTACAAGGGAAGTTACTTCGCGCAGAGAGTCGAAGATGGACTTCTCGGCTCCGCGGAAAAGTAAGAACTGAGGAGACACGCCCGGTGCATCGGGAGGGAAGGCGCATGCGCGGTGTGGGAAACTCGAAACTTCTAAAGTTTCTACAAGCAAATATGCTTGTGAGACGTCCGCATCGGGGCTCCGTCGGATGACATCACCCACTAGTGAGAATACCTGCCTGCTTGTCCTGGGATAACTGTGCTTTATCCCAGGACAAGCAGGCAGCATATTCTCACATATGGGTGACCTCCAAGCTAACAGCGATGGGATGGTGGGAATGTTGGCTGAAAAAAAAATATATGTTGAAAAACAGAGTGGCCGAAGTGCCCACCGTGTCCGAAGAAAGAATCCAGAGAGTAGTGAGAAGTGAATGTATTAACTAAGGACCAGGAGGCAGCTTGACAGAATTCCTCAAAGGTGAAGATCTAAGGAAAACAACAAAAGCTGCCAGAGTTCAAACTCTGTGGACTGCGACACGACTCTCCCGTGCTAGTCCAGTCTGAGCATAACAGAACGAGATGCAGGCAGCCAGCCAGTTGAAAATCGTTCGCTTGAATACAAAGTGCCCTAACTGATTTGGATCAGTCCGGTCAATGTAGAAAGGCAAAGCTTGTTTACAGTCCAAAGTAGACAAAGCAGGTACGCCAGCATGAGAATGAGGCGTAGGCAAAAACACAGGCAGAACAAGTGACTGAGTGAGAGGAAAAGTGATTACTTTTGAAAGAAACTTTGGACGTGTATGCAGAACCACCTTGACATGATGAAAGACTGGGAAGGGTGAATCTGCTACTAATGTGTGGAACTCACTGACCCTTCTGGTGGAGGGGAGAGTAATAAGGAAGACCACTTTCTAGGCAAGCATCTGAAGATGAGGTATGGCCACTAGTGCAAAAAGTGGCTGCAACAAACTGGAAAGAACTACAGTAAGGTCCCAAATGACATGTGGAGACTGTAGAGGTGGTTGCACAGAGAAAAAAAATCATATCATAGACCTGAAAACCAAGAGGAAAGGACTACAGGAGATCACAAATGACAGGGGAAGGCTTGAGATGTAGTTACACAGTAAAAACCCATGTCAGAAATTGGGAAACCAAAGGATAAACAGGAAGAGGTGATCCTCGCCTAACAGAGGAAAAAAAGGCAAGAGCAGTGAAAAGAAGTCTGAGAGATATAGACTTGAGACTAGAGTCAAACAAGAGAAGAAAATAAGCCAAGATCAATTCCACTGTCGGGGGAGGTAGAACATGAAGATAAAGAAGACACCAGGAAGAAAAGCGAGGCCACTTTTGATGGTAACAGTGGAAAGCGGCTGGTTCCCTGGAGACAGCCAACAGGTAATGAACAGGCTGAGAAAAATATAAGTAAAGGCAAACATCCTGTCAAAGGAGTTGATCCCAGGATTCTTTGGTGTAAAGCAACAAACCTTTCCTCAAGTCCAGCACTTGACGGAATCAAGAAAAAACATTGCAGATTGGATGAATCAGTAATTTCTGAGTCTGAGTGAACAGAGTAAGAAATATTAGAAGAGGTATGGACTCCCTGAAGCTGAGTTGAAGGAGAAGGGAGAACCAATGTTGCCCTGGCCACCATGGAATAAAGGGAATCATAGTGGCTGCTGCTCTTTTGAGCTTGAATAAAAGTCACAACATGACAGTGAGAGGAGGGAATGCATAGAGAAATCAGTCCCGTCCAATCCAGGAGGAAAGCAGCTGCTGCCAGAAGGAAAGGGGAGTAAAGTCTAGAGCAAAAGTGGGGCAATTGGTGATTGTGAGAAGACTCAAACAAGTCCACTGGAGAAGTGCCCCATTGAGCAAAGATGGACTGGAGAGTTATAGAGTTGAGAGTCCATTCATGAAGTGGAAGAATTCTGCTGAAATTGTCTGCTAGGAAATTCTGCTCCCATGAATGCAAACTGGCTGCAAGAACAAACTGCGAGCTGTCGCCCAAGTCCAGATGTTCTGGGCCTCCTGACACAACAGGATAGAGCCCATGCCTCATTGCTTTATGAGGTAGTACATTGCTACTTGGTTGTGCAAAGGAGGAGGACTTGCGAGCAAGGAACATGAGGTAAAGTCCTGAGGACAGCAAAAACATCAGGCTGAGTGCAAGGAAATTGATGTGAAATTTCCGATCCCTGGCGGACCAAAGACCCGGAATCTGGTTGCTGCCTTGCATAGGTAAAAGCCTGGACAGCCAGAGTTGCATCAGAAGAACGCAGAAACTCATCCAGAAGGGGCAGAAAGATGCATAAGAAGATGCATGTGTCATGATGACCCTGTAATGAGGGGACAAGTGAAAAAGGAGACCTCTTCTGGACAGATGAAAGGAGGTCAGTCACATTGAAGCGACTGCAGAAGAGGCGATGAGACAGGTAGATAAACTGTGAAAGACTATCCCTCGCCTAAGACCACTGGGGAGCAAGGGTCCACTGAGGAGTGCGAAGATGTAGTCTTGCCAGTGGTATGACATGAACAGGGGGAGCCCTGTGGTCTAGATCAGTGGTTCCCAACCCTGTCCTAGAGGACCACCAAGCCATTCGGGTTTTCGGCATAGCCCTAATGAATATGCACGGAGAAGATTTGCATGCCTGACACCACCATTATATGCAAATCTCCCTCATGCATATTCATTAGGGCTATCCCAAAAACCCAACCCTGGTGGTACTCCAGGACAGGGATGGGAACCACTGGCCTAGAGAACCATCATGTGTCAGGTAGAAATGTGCTGACAAAGATGGATGAGAGCCTGAAGGCGATCTGGAGGAAGAAACGCTCTCTTGAGAGTGGTGGCTAGGATTACCCCAATGGAAAAGCTATGAGGAATTTGCCTACGAAGCCTAGAACCCGAAGAAAGGAGATGGTCCGAGATATTGCTTGGACCACTGCTTGAGAAAAAACAGCCTGGATCAACCAGCCATCCATCCAGAAAAGGAAAGACCGGAGAGATGCGGCCACCACAAGCAAACATTTTGTGAAGACTCTGGGAGACGATACCAGACAGAAAGGAAGAACCCTAAACTGGTAATGACAGTGATTGATGTACTGTTGGAAGCCGGAGAAAAAAGGGATAAGGGGAGGCTTCTTTAAAATCCAGGGGGCATAGCCAGTCGGGACATAGCCTGATGAACCGCTCAATTAGAAAAAGAGGAGAGCTCTGAGAGCCAAGAAAAAACTCAGTCCTCCGGTGTTCTTGGGAACTAAGCAGAAAAGGGATTAGAATCCCCAACTCCACTAATCGAGGAAGACTCTGCGATGGGAAGCAGCAGAAGGAAGGACTATCCAAAAAGCATAGGTATTTATTGTAACAGCTGTTATCCAGGGACAGAAAGCAGATATTCTCAACATATAGGTGACATCATCCACGAAGCCCCGCAGCGGACAGTCTCGCAAGCAGACTTGCTTGAAGATCTTTTAAGAGCTCGCGAGTGCTGCACCGCGCATGTGTCTTCCCGCCCGAGTCAGGTCACGCATCTCCTCAGTTCAGATAGCTAGCTAAGAAGCCAACCAGGGGAGGTGGGTGGGTTGTGAGAATATCTGCCTGCTGTCCCTGGATAAAGCAATGTTACTTACCTTAACAGTTGTTATCCAGGAACAGTAGGCAGCTATTCTCACTAGTGGGTGATTTTATCCGACGGAGCCCCGATGCTGACGTCTCACAAGCATACTTGCTTGTAGAAACTTTAGAAGTTTCGAGTCACCCGCACCGCGCATGCGCGAGTGCCTTCCCGCCCAGTGCACCGGGCGCTTCTCCTCAGTTCAGATAGCTAGCAGAGAAGCCAACCCAGGGGACGTGGGTGGGACGTGAGAATAGCTGCCTGCTGTCCCTGGATAACAACTGTTACGGTAAGTAACATTGCTTTATCCCAGGACAAGCAGGCAGGTATTTCATCAACTCCTCACCGAGTTTTTACAAAAACAAAATGGCGATCGTATTTAAACTCACGGAACATTTGTGTATCCAGCATCCTGATTGGCTAACTAATTCACAGCGTTCTGTTTAGCTACGGGCGCCATTTTTTCATCACATATGACTATCTAAAATGTTTGTGAGAATTTCAACAACGGCAAGTATTATATGGTTTCAAATTGCTAGATCTAAAAGTACTGCCGTTTGCTTAAACATTGTTAAGCTTTAAGAAATTGTTTATATTGGTTAGTACATCCATGGATACATTCATTTGAGAGATTCTTAAATTGCTACAAAGAAACAGATAGCTTGCAACTATTATTGCAACATTTAAACTATATGTTGACTCACAGTTTCATTGGTTCAACTCAGACACATTTAAACCTATTGTGATAATGCTTTAATGACAAATGCAATACAACATTATAGATGAAATTGCAGGATTAACATCAACATACAGGGTGTTTAATGTTTTTCATTAATGATTTATTCAGTAGAAACCTGTTATATAATGTATATTCTTATATATTTTTCTTTCATTTAAAGATCTTTGAGCAAAGTTGAAATTCAACTGGCAATTCAACAAGTTTTTTCATTACCCCTGAAGAAGCCCATCAGTGCGAAACGGACTGGGCCCCCGTCGGGTTATCAAAGATAAGTCTATCAACATTTAAGTATAAGCATGTTGATTATCTTGGCATTGAATGAATGGTTGCCAGCCATTTAATTGCTCATTTGTTCATAGAAAGAAAATGTGAACACAAAAATGATATACACTATATTCATAAAAATATTTAAAAAGATTTAAAAATTAATTAAAAGAAAAATTTTTTAAAACACTTCAAGGGTTTTTGACCAGTGATGATACCTAACCCCGAAAAATTTGTGACTTCATTGTTCACATCTTAGGGGTATTTTGAGGTCTTTTTTCCCTTGATTTAAATCACGTTATATACACTATTAGTGTTCCATCCATTTTTGCTACATCACATGACTTATTTGGACACTATTTTGTTTTCCATTCTTTCATTCAGTTGATACTGTGTACACATTATGGAAACTTCGAATAAATCATGGACCTCTGGTCTGAGCTTTACAGTAGATAAAGCCAATTCACTTATGAATGAATTTGAAACATTAAGCACCACTGCCAATTCCATTGAATCAGCAGATATTAATGACATTATTATCAAATATAAACGAATTGTGAGATTGGAATTGAATGGTTCAGCTTTAGTTGAATATTGCAAGAAAGAACACATTCCTCGTGGATTGAGGGTTCATCTAGAACCACAGATGTTTAGAGATGACACTGATTTCATTGACTGTTGGAACAAAATTCTTAACAAATGTTCACTGGACATTATGTTATTAGTGATAGAACGCAGCAAGAAAGTTATCAACACACAAAAAGCTCTATTAGACACCGACTTTGTTAATTTGAAATCCAAACTAGGAGAACAGGAGTTTGACATTAAATTCAAAGACATTACCAGCCAAGTCGACAAACACAAAGAATCTGTAAGAAAACAAAAAATGAGAAAATTAGCAAGAGACCAGAAAGATTATGAATCAGGTCGGGTATATCCTTGGATGTACAGAAAGAATGATGCCAATACTGTTTCAATACCTTCAGGTGTCCAAACCACACAAAGCTCTTCTATCAGCAGTGATTCTTCAGCTGATTTTTTAGCCACAAGAAGACAAAATTACCGGAGACAAAGAGGTGGCAGAAACAACCGACGAGGACGACAACAAAGAAATCTGTATCGACCGTAGTGAATTTATCATCATATCAACTTAATCCCATAGAAGAACACGTTCTATCTTTGGGTCTATCTTTTGTACCGTCAAATCACTTCAATGCTTTTCAATTCCGTATAGATTTTGAAAAATTCATACGTTCATTACAATTAAAAATCTTCTTTAAAGACAAAAAGATTTCTGACCGTTTGGTGGTTTATAATAAATCAAATTGGGTTCCACCAGGTCCAATTGACTCTACTTTAACAGTGTTTAAAGAGTTAATATTACAAGAGATAGACCAAATGAAGTTTTCCTTCAGAAATAACAATTTAACAAAGATGGAACGGAATGCTTTACAAAATCTTCGTAGAAATGACCAATTAGTAATCAAAAACGCAGATAAAGGCGGTGCTGTAGTCGTCATGAATAGAGCAGACTATATCAAAGAAGCACTGTCTCAACTATGCAATCCATCCATATACAAGGAAATTCGTTTAGATCCAACTCACAGATTAAAAACTGTTATTTCAAAAATTACTAAAAAAGCATTATCTGATGGGTATATAACTAAACGTGAACATCAATATTTGAATGTAGTTAATCCAACCATTCCAGTTCTATATCTATTACCAAAAATTCACAAAAACATACAGCAACCACCTGGTAGACCGATCATTTCTGCAAAAGGTTCTTTATTAGAAGCATTATCTTCATATGTTGATAAATTTTTAAGATCTCATGTTGAAAGTCATTTTTCATATATCAAAGATACGACACATTTTCTGAACATTTTGGACACCATATCGTATCAGAAAACAGATGGCACTTTATTTCTGATGGTAACCTTGGACATCAGTTCTCTATATACATCCATCCCTCAATCTGAGGCCATTGAGGCTATCCGACAAATTTTGGAATCCAGGCCACGTCCACACTGTGTTCCCACTGACTTTTTGATACATCTGACAAGATTAGCAATGCAAGAAAACTATTTTTTGTTTCTTGACAAATTATATGTTCAGCTGTCTGGAGTTGCGATGGGTGCAACGTTTGCTCCGTCGATTGCTTGTATTTTTATGAATCTTTTTGAAAAAGAATGGATATTATCATCACCATTCAACAGTAGAATTAAATCATGGCATAGATTCATAGATGATATTTTTCTATTGTGGTCAGGTACTGTTGAGGAATTTGTTCTGTTCTTTAGATGGTTAAACACTTGCAATGAGAATATTATTTTCACATACACACATTCTTACCAAATCATAAATTTTCTAGATGTTGAAGTTACACAAACAACAAATGGATTCATAACAAAAGTCCATCATAAAAGTACAGATCGTAACACTCTATTACATTCCACTAGTTGTCACCCGTTGGGATGTAAGACTAGCTTACCATATTCTCAGTTTCTTAGATACAAACGTATATGTAGTGAAGATAGAGATTTCAAATATCAATCCAAATCACTAAAGGACAAGTTTCTTGACAGAGGTTATAGCAGAAGAAACATCAAATCAGCATACACAAGAGCAAAATTTAATAATCGAGAATATTTGCTAAATCCTGTTTCTAAGCATCATCAAAGCAACAACGTTTGCACCTTCGTTTCCAAATACAACAATGCAAGTTCTAAAATCTCATACGTAATGAAAAAACATTGGAAAGTAATGCAAACAATGGACATGTTCAAAAATACTAATCTAAGAAATGCTTACTCCCGTGGCAAGAACCTCAAAGAACTTTTAAGCCCGTCTGAACTTAAAACATCTACTATAAAGTCTACTATATTAAAGGGTCATTACAAATGTGGACATTGTTCCAATTGTGAAATCATGATACAATCAGATACTTTTTTGAATCCATTTGATTCCAAACAATACAAGATCAATTTTTTCAGTAACTGCAACAGCACACATGTGGTTTACCTTGTGGCATGCCCATGCAACAAGATATATGTAGGCAAAACCATAAGAAGTTTAAAGATCAGATTAAATGAACATCGATCCAATCTTAAAAGAATGAAAATTGAAGCCCCCATGGTAGCCCATTGCAATGATCTTCAACACAAATTTCAACAACTGAAATGCTGGGTTATTGATCAAGTTTCTAAATCTAAAAGAGGGGGTGATCGTAACAAACTTTTATTAAGAAGAGAACAATCTTGGATTTCGAGACTTCATTCTCTTGAGCCTTATGGATTAAACAGCCAAATAGAATGGCACGCTTTCTTTTAGAAAGTGCCATTCCAAATCAAAATTAGAATTCATGTTGTCATAAAACATCATGACTTGATTGCATTCTATGTTCTTCTGGTTCAATAATTGTCATTCACATTTTGGTACTTTATTTCAGCATCTAAATTCAAATGTGGCACTTTAAGTATAAGAATTTGGGTTGACACACATAAAGCCATAAACATCGATTTCAATATTGTGTATTCATTCATAAACTTTATAGCAATTATTTATTGCATATCTCAGGTGAATTTAAATGCTCCAAAGTAACATTTTAAGATCAACATATAAATAAATCAATCTAAAATGATTAAAATCGTGTATCACATTGGTTGTGCATCTGCGTTTCGATTGGCCAGTAAGTTCACAGCGTCTAGTTTAAATACGATCGCCATTTTGTTTTTGTAAAAACTCGGTGAGGAGTTGATGAAAGTTTCACCACCGGCAAGTATTTTTTAACTCTAAAGCGGTTATAGTGTAGATTATTGCTTCCTACTTAAACACCATTATATGTTTAACTTTTTTGAGCATTATTGTGACTGGTAAAGCATTTAAAAAGAAATTGAACTTATAGCTACAGTTCATAATATCTTGTCTCCGTTAAACTTTAAGTCGGTTTAATGGCAATTAACTATGATAGATCGTGAACTCATGTAAATACTCAGATGCCTAAACTATTACACTCAAAACGAGTGATTAAATAATTAAACAAAACTCATACAGATCAAGAAATTGTTTTTTTAAACACACGGAACATTTGTGTATCCAGCATCCTGATTGGCTAACTAATTCACAGCGTTCTGTTTAGCTACGGGCGCCATTTTTTCATCACATATGACTATCTAAAATGTTTGTGAGAATTTCAACAACGGCAAGTATTATATGGTTTCAAATTGCTAGATCTAAAAGTACTGCCGTTTGCTTAAACATTGTTAAGCTTTAAGAAATTGTTTATATTGGTTAGTACATCCATGGATACATTCATTTGAGAGATTCTTAAATTGCTACAAAGAAACAGATAGCTTGCAACTATTATTGCAACATTTAAACTATATGTTGACTCACAGTTTCATTGGTTCAACTCAGACACATTTAAACCTATTGTGATAATGCTTTAATGACAAATGCAATACAACATTATAGATGAAATTGCAGGATTAACATCAACATACAGGGTGTTTAATGTTTTTCATTAATGATTTATTCAGTAGAAACCTGTTATATAATGTATATTCTTATATATTTTTCTTTCATTTAAAGATCTTTGAGCAAAGTTGAAATTCAACTGGCAATTCAACAAGTTTTTTCATTACCCCTGAAGAAGCCCATCAGTGCGAAACGGACTGGGCCCCCGTCGGGTTATCAAAGATAAGTCTATCAACATTTAAGTATAAGCATGTTGATTATCTTGGCATTGAATGAATGGTTGCCAGCCATTTAATTGCTCATTTGTTCATAGAAAGAAAATGTGAACACAAAAATGATATACACTATATTCATAAAAATATTTAAAAAGATTTAAAAATTAATTAAAAGAAAAATTTTTTAAAACACTTCAAGGGTTTTTGACCAGTGATGATACCTAACCCCGAAAAATTTGTGACTTCATTGTTCACATCTTAGGGGTATTTTGAGGTCTTTTTTCCCTTGATTTAAATCACGTTATATACACTATTAGTGTTCCATCCATTTTTGCTACATCACATGACTTCCAAGCTAACCACAATGGGATGGAGGAAGAGTTGGCAACTTAGGGGAATAAATTCTGTAATACAGTTTGGCCAAACTGTCCATCCCGTCTGGAAAAAGTATCCAGACAATAATGAGAAGTGAAGGTATGAACCGAGGATCAAGTGGCAGCTTTACAAATTTCCTCAATCGGTGTCGATCTAAGGAAAGCTACAGAAGCTGTGAAAGCTGTGACTTTACTGTGAAGGGGTAATCCAGCCTGGGCATAGCAGAAAGAGATACAAGCCGCCATCCAGCTGGAGATGGTATGCTTAGAGATAGGACGTCCCAACTTGTTCAGATCAAAGGAGATGAAAAGTTGAGGAGCAGTTCTGTGTGGCTTTGTGCGTTCCAGGTAGAAGGCTAAGGCACGTTTACAGTCCAGAGTATGCAGAGCTGATTCTCCAGGATGAGAATGAGGCTTTGGAAAAAACACTGGAAGAACAATGGATTGATTGAGATGAAATTCCGAGACCACTTTAGGAAGGAATTTTGTATGAGTGCGAAGAACCACCTTGTCATGATAGAACACTGTAAAAGGAGGATCCGCAACCAATGCTTGAAGCTCACTAACTCAACGAGCAGAAGTGAGGCCAATGAGAAACACCACTTTCCAAGTGAGATATTTCAGATGAGCCTTGTCAATAGGTTCAAATGGAGGTTTCATACGCTGAGAAAGAACAATATTGAGGTCCCAAACCACTGGAGGCGGTTTGAGAGGAGGATTGACATGGAAAAGTCCTTTCATGAATCTGGAAACCACAGGATGAGCAGAGAGAGGTTTCCCTTGAAGCGGCTGATGGAAAGTAGCAATTGCACTAAGATGGACTCGGATTGATGTAGACTTGAGGCCAGAATGAGATAGGTGCAAAAGATAGTACAAAACAGAGGATAAGGAGGCATGCTGCGGCTCCTTATGATGAGAAAAACACCAAGTAGAAAATCTAGTCCATTTTTGGGAATAGCATTGTTTGATAGCAGGCTTCCGTGAAGCTTCCAAAACATCCCGCACAGCTGTTGAAAACTGGAGGGGAGTTACGTTGAGAGGAACCAAGCTGTCAGGTGTAGAGCCTGTAGGTTGGGATGAAGCAGAGATCCCTGATGCTGTGTAAGCAGCGATGGAAACACTGGTAGAAGGAAGGGCTCCCTGCTGCTGAGTTGAAGCAGAAGGGAGTACCACGGTTGTCTGGGCCACCGAGGAGCAATCAGAATCATGGTGGCATGGTCGGACTTCAGCTGGACCAGCATCTTTTGAATGAGAGGAAACAGAGGAAACGCATATAGAAAGAGATTCCTCCAGTCCAGAAGAAAAGCATCTGCCTCGAGGCGATGAGGAGTGTAGATCCTGGATCAGAACTGAGGCAGCTTGAAGTTGTGGGGGGCTGCAAAGAGGTCTATCTGAGGTGTCCCCCATAGAGAGAAAATTTGATGAAGGAGCGTGGAATGGAGAGTCCATTTGTGAGGCTGGAGAAGATGACTCAAGTTGTCCGCCAAGGCATTGTCCGCCCCCTGAATGTAGACAGCTTTGAGGAAGGTGTTGTGGCGAAATAGCCCAATCCCAAACTTTCAGAGCTTCCTGACAGAGGGAGGCCGAACCCGTGCCTCCCTGCTTGTTGACATAATTCATGGCGACCTGATTGTCCATGCGAATGAGGACCACCATGTCGTGAAGCAGATGCTAAAAAGCAGTGAGAGCATTGAAAATTGCCCTGAGTTCCAGGAGATTGATGTGGCACAGGCGGTCTGCACTCGTCCAATAGCCTTGAGTGTGTAGACCATAGGTCGAGGTGTTGGTCATGAGAACCTTTTGATGGGGAGGGGTGTGAAACAGCAAACCTCTGGAGAGATTGGAAGAGAGCATCCACCAGCGAAGAGACTGTGTTAGAGCAGGAGTGACCTGAATGTGTCGAGTCAGAGGGTCGGAGACCTGCGTCCATTGAGATGCCAGGGTCCACTGAGGAATTCTGAGGTGAAGTCTGGCAAAAGGAGTCACATGTACTGTAGAGGCCATGTGACCCAGAAAAACCATCACGTGTCCCGCCGAGATGGACGGGCGAGAGGACACTGAGTGACAAAGACAAAGAAGAGCAGTCAGGCGTCTGAGTTGAATAGTATCCAGAACAGCTCCTATGAAGGGAAGAGTCTAGGAAGGTTGCAGATGGGATTTTGGAAAGTTGATGTTGAACTCCAGACTCTGCAGGAACCAGATCGTCCTTTGGGTCGCCTGGACGACTCCCTTAGATGTGGAATCCTTGATGAGCCAGTTGTCGAGGTAGGGAAACACCTGAAGACCATGGTTCCCGAGTGCTGCGGCCACTACAACCAGGCACTTGGTGAAGGCTCTGGGTGACTAAGCCAGGCTGAAAGGGAGCACTCGATATTGAAGATGAAGATGTCCCACCCAGAATCTGAGGTATTGACGGGAGGCCGGATGAATGGGAATGTGAGTGTAGGCCTCCTTGAGATCCAGAGAGCATAACCAGTCGTTCTGCTCGAGGAGGGGATAGAGAGAAGCCAGGGTCAACATGCAAAGCTTTTCTTTGACCAGAAACTTGTTGAATACCCTGAGATCCAAAATAGAACGCAGATCGCCCGTCTTCTTTGGAAGAAGGAAGTATCGGGAGTAAAAACCCTTGTTCTGTTGAGCCAAAGGGACTGGCTTGACAGCCCGGAGCTGGAGCAAAGCCTGAGCTTCCTGAAGAAGAAGGGCGGTCTGGGTCAAATTGGAAGGATACTCTCTTGGAGGATGTTCTGGAGGAACTTGATAGAACTGAAGAGAGTATCCCTCCCTTACGATGGAAAGGACCCAGAGGTCGGTGGTAATAGCCGTCCATCGATGATAAAAATGATGGAGGCGACATCCGATGGGGGAAAAACAGGGAAGGGCAGAACGACGGACGTTATGCTCTCCTTGAGACAGTCAAAAAGGCTGAGGAGCCTTGGGGACAGCAGACGCTTGAGGTTTTTGTGGCTGCTTCTGCGGATGCTGCCTCTTAACAGGCTGACAGATAGGGGGGGCCTGTTTCAGTGGGTAACGCCGCTGGTAGATCAAAGGCGGGCGTGATGGATGAGGAGTAGCAGGTTTGGGCTTCGGGCGGAGAATCGACTGGAAGGATTTCTCGTGGTCCGACAGCTTTTTGGTTGACGCCTCGATGGACTCATCGAAGAGGTCGGCTCCAGCACACGGGACGTTAGCCAGCCTGTCCTGAAGATTGGGGTCCATATCGATGGTTGTAAGCCACGCAAGGCGTCACATGGCCACTGAACAAGCAGCAGCCCTGCAGAGAGCTCAAAAGCGTCGTAAGAAGACTGCATCATCTGCAACTGGAGTTGGGACAACGAAGCCAGAACCTCCTGGTACTCAAACTGCGCTTGAGAGTCCAAATAGGGCAGGAATTTTTGCAGGACCGAGAGGAAAAACTCAAAATAGGTTGTAAAATGAAAATTATAATTAAGGACTCGAGAGGCCATCATCGAGTTCTGGTAGATGTGCCTGCCGAATCTGTCCATGGTCTTGCCCTCCCGGCCTGGTGGAATGGTGGCATAGACCTGGGAGGGGTGAGATCGCTTCAACGAGGACTCCACCAAGAGGGACTGATGGGAGAGCTGGGCACCATCGAATCCTTTATGGTGTACCATGCGATACCTGGCATCCAATTTTCCGGGAACAGCGGGGATGGAGTAAGGCGTCTCAAAACAGTGCATGAAGGTCTGGTCCAGCAGCTTATGCAGAAGAAGCCGGAGGGACTCAGCAGGCGGCTGAGGGAGATGCATCGTCTCCAGATACTCCTTAGAAAATTTGGACCCCGTGTCCAGGTTAATGTCCAAATCCACAGCCATCTGCCGAAGGAAAGAGGAGAAAGACAGCTGGTCAGCCAGAGCAGGACCCCGAGAAGGACTCGAAGACGTCGAGGCCTCTGGATCCAACAAGGCCGTGGATCGACAGGGGGAAAAAGATCCCATGATATCCTCGAGCTCCTGGCATAGGAGGAGGCGAAGTGGCCTGTGACGAATATTCGAGGAAAGGCTGCTTCCGACGAGGCGAGGCATGCCTGGATGAATGCCTCGAAGAATGCCTCGAGCGATGACCAGAACTGTGCCTGGAAGTAGGCCTCGAACGTCGAGGCGTGCAAGGCGTCGTCGAGGCATCCAGCGAGTGGATGGGGCTGGAGGCGGTGGATCGCAGCAGAGGTGACTGGGTAGATACAACTCAAGGCCTGGCATCGAGAATATCGATTCCAACGGAGGCACTCGCAAAGACTCTGCTCCTTGCATCGAGTGAATCGGTTCCAATGGAGGCATGGGCAAAGACTCTGCTCCTTGCGATACATGCATCGATGCCAGACCAGACACTCGCAGAGACTCGGCTACCTGCAGAGAGTGCGTGCGTCGTTGAGGCACTGGAGGCGGCTCGACCTCGTGGGAGGCCCCCGCGTGCCCAGGCTGGATTTGGGAGAGAAGCTTCGGCTCCATAGTGGTAAAGAGCTCGATGAATTACTTCTCAAGCAAGGTCTGAAACGAAGCCAGCAAGGAGGGATCTGCATCCACAATGGGACCTCCTGCACGAGCTTCGCGCTCCCTGGAGCCCGGGTGCTTGGACTTAGAAGCCTTGGGCACCTTAAGCACCATGGGGGGAATGGGCTGCTGCACTATCTGACCTGAAGAGGAAGGCACCGCAGCAGGCGTTGGAGCCGGAGCTGGCACAAACGAAGCAGGCTTGAGCAGACTCGGAGCCGCAGAGGTGGAGGGCTGAAGAGTCGAGGAGGAAGTTGAAGGTGTAACGCTCTTCGATGAAGACAGCTCCGTCAAAGCCTCCATGCTTAACAGCGACTCCCACAAGAAGCAGCGATGCTTGAACACACGTGCTGTAAGTGTGGAGCAAGGCTGGCACGATTTTGGAAGGTGTTGAGGCCCAAGACACCAAAGACAGTGTCGATGAGAGTCCGTCAGCGAAATCGCGCGCTGGCACTTTTTAAAACCAGTGATAGGCCAGGACTAAGGCCAAAAAAGCTCCGCCACAAGATCGAAGCCGTGGGGCTGTGGCCACGTGGCCTGCCCAGTCGAACGGATGGAAGAATTTTTTTTTTTTTTTTGAAAAAACAAGAAACACGACGAAAACCGACGATTCTGAGAAAAAGAACCCAAAACCGCGGACTCAGAAGGCACAAGTGAAGTTACTTCGCACAGAGAGTCGAAGACGGACTTCTCGGCTCCGCGGAAAAGTAAGAACTGAGGAGACGCGCCCGGTGCACTGGGCAGGAAGGCATTCGCGCATGCGCAGTGCGGGCGACTCGAAACTTCTAAAGTTTCTACAAGCAAGTATGCTTGTGAGATGCCGCATCAGGGCTCCATCGGATGATGTCATCCACTAGTGAGAATACCTGCCTGCTTGTCCTGGGATAACAAATGTTACGGTAAGTAACTGTGCTTTAACCCAGGACAAGCAAGCAGCATATTCTCAATATGTGGGTGACCTCTAAGCTAACCAGAATGGGATGATGGGAGTGTTGGCAATTTAGGAGAATAAATGTTGTAAGACTGACTGGCGAAAATGGCCATCTTTTCTGGAAAAAGTATCCAGACAATAATGAGAGGAGAATGTATGAACTGAGGACCAAGTGGCAGCCTTGCAGATTTCCTCAATAGGAGTTGATCTGAGGAAAGCTACAGACACCGCCATCGGTCTAACTCTATGCCCCATGGCTTGACCCTGCAGAAGGAGACCAGCCTGAGCATAGCAGAGAGAGATGCAAGCAGCCATCCAATTGGAGATGGTTCATTTGGAAATAGGATGTCCCAATTTATTTGGATCGAAGGAGATGAAAAGTTGAGGCGAAGTTCTGTGAGGTTGAGTTCATTGCAAGTAGAAAGCCAAAGTACGTTTATAGTCCAGAGTATGAAGCGCTATTTCTCCAGGATGAGAATGAGGCTTTGGAAAAAACACTGGAAAGATGATGGATAGATTGAGATGAAATTCTGAGACCACTTTAGGTAAGAATTTTGGATGAGTATGAAGGACCACCTTGTCATGATGAAAAACAGTGAAAGGTGGTTCTGCTACTAAAGCTTGTAGTTCACTGAAATGTCTAGTAGAGGTGAGTGCAATGAGAAATACCACTTTCCAAGTAAGATATTTAAGATGAGCCGCATCTATTGGTTCGAATGGAGGTCTCATCAAGTGAATAAGAACCAGATTGAGGTCTCAAACCACCAGAGGCCGCTTGAGAGATGGATTGACATTGAAAAGTCCTTTCATAAATCTGGAAACCAGAGGATGAGCAGAAAGAGGTTTCCCTTCAATAGGCTGATGAAAAGTGGCAATGGCACTGAGATGGACTCGAATAGATGTGGATTTGAGGCCAGATTGAGAGAAGTGCAGCAGATAATCAAAAACTGAAGACAAGGAAGTAGACAGTGGCTCCTTGTGATGAGTAGCACACCAAGTAGAAAACCTAGTCCATTTCTGGTTGTAACACTGTCTACTGCAGTGTTCTTCAACCTTTTTACACCTATGGACCGGCGGAAATAAAAGAATTATTTTGTGGACCGGCAAACTACTAAGACTGAAATTTTAAAAAACATTTTCACCCCGTCTCCGCAAGTTCGGTCCCCGCAAAACATCTGATCCCATCCGCACAAGCCTCTGTTATGATTTTATATTGAACATATTTTATTAAAGTATAAAAAGAAACAATATTCTGTACAATTGTCATTTTATAAATACAAATATACAGAGCAAGGGGCAACAAAATCCCTGTTTCCCTTCCCCTCCCCTTCACATATATCCCCTCCACTATCAAGAAAACTGAACAAGCCAAATTATTACAGAATGCTACACAGAAATATCATGCTAACAGAATACTGCAGTCACACATGACAGGAATAGTGTTAGGGGAGTGCTGGAAGCTAAAGAAGCACTGCCTGGGCTTTGCAGTCCCCAGTTATGTCTCTAGCAGGATATATAGTTCAAATCTGATATATTCTAATGACAAAATAGACATAAAATTATTTTTTTCTACCTTTATTATCTGTCCATTTTGTTCTGCTTTCTTTTGTCTTTTCTTAAATTTCTTTCCAAGGTCTTCAATCTATCTGCCTCTTCTGTCCCTTCCTGTCTTCTACCTATTATTCCAATATCCAGAACCTCCTTTTTCTTCTTACTGCATGCACCCTGTGTCCAGCATCTCCCACCTAATCCGTCAAGTCCTACTCAGTCAAGTCTGATTTTTTCCTTCACCCTACAACCTCCATGTCCAGCATCTTCCTGTGTTCTTTTTTTCTTCCCGTTGCTGAGCCATCCAGCCAACCCACCATCTTTCCCCATCCCAGTGCCTCTCCTCTTTTCCCCATCATAATCCAGCAGATACCTTCCATCACCCTACTCCCTCCATTCCTTATTCAGCATCTTCTCCTTGTCTCACTATTCCCCCTGCACCATGCCCAGCATATCCCCTCTGTCTCCCTACTCCCTCTACCCATGTCCAATATCTGACTTCTGTCTTCATACTCCATCCTCATGTTCAGCATTTTCCATGTCTCTCTGCCCCCTGCAAGGTCCAGCATCTGTCTTTGTGACCCTATTCTTCCAACTCCCACCTAGTTCCAATAACTATCCTCCCCCAAGTGGATCCACCATCTTCCTTCTGTCACACCAATCCCCCCCTCCTGGGTCTACCATTCCCTTCCAACAACACCTATATCACATTTTTCCCTCTCCTCATAATCAAGCATCTCTTATTTCCTCCCTTGGCTGCTGGCCCCGATCCACTCTTCCAGCACTCGATGGCTATTAGCCCTGCCTTCGACCCCCGGTCCTGCTAAACTTGGCAGCAAAAACAAAGACAAAACTTACCCTACCTTCAATTATGGTCCCGCTAAATCAGACGGCTAGAATGAAGACAGAAGCCGCGGGACCTTTCCTCTTGCCTGAATTGCTATTCACTACAAGCTCTGCCAGTCTCAATCCTGCCCCTCAAAAACAGAAAGTCACTTCAGAAGGGGGCGGGATCAAGATCAGCAGAGCCTATAGCGATGCAGGCAAGAGCAAAAGTCCCGTGGCTTCTGTTTTTCTTTTTGCTGGCCGTTTGTAGCAGTACCGCAGCTGATCTTAATGCTGGCCCTGGAAGGGAAAGGGGAACAGATGCCCGACAGGAAATTTAATTTGTAGATCTTGCCGGCCCTGCGCGGACCGGCAGAAATTTTCTGCAGATCGCCACCGGTCCGCGGACCGGCGGTTGAAGAACTGTGGTCTAGTGGACGGTTTCCTGGAAGCTTCTAGAATGTCTTGAACAGATTTAGAGAACTGTAGAGAGGCAGTCAGGGTGAGAGGTACCAAACTGTTAAGTGTAGAGACTGCAGGTTGGGTTGAAGTAGAGACCCTTGACTTTGTGTAAGCAGAGGGGGGGAAATACTGGTAGAAGTAGAGGCTCCCTGGTGCTGAGTTGAAGTAGAAGGGAGTACCACAGTTGTCTGGGCCACAGAGGAGCTATCAGAATCATGGTGGCACGATCTGTCTTAAATTTGACAAGAGTCTTGAGAATCAGAGGGAATGCATAGAGAAATTGATTCGTCCAGTCCAGAAGGAAAGCATCTGCCTAGAGGCGATCAGGAGAGTATATCCTTGAGCAAAACTGAGGCAGCTTGTTGTTGTGGGGAGACGCAAAGAGATCTATCTGCGGAGTCCCCCATTGAGCAATCACTTGACGTAGAGGTGAGGAATTGAGTGTCCATTTGTGAGGTTGTAGAAGGTGACTCAATTTGTCTGCCAAGCAGTTTTGTTTTCCTTGAATGTAGACCGCTCTGAGAAAGATGTTGTGAAGAACTGACCACTTCCAAAGTTTCAGAGCTTCTTGACACAGAGAGAGGGAGCCCATGCCTCCCTGCTTGTTGACACAGTACATGGCAATTTAGTTGTCCTTGCGAACCAGGACTACATGGTCGTGGAGAAGATGTTGAAAAGCTTTGAGAGCATTGAAAATCGCTCTGAGTTCCAACAGACTGATATGACATTGACGATCGGTATTGGACCAATGGCCTCGAGTACGGAGACCATCGAGATGAGCCCCCCAAGCATAGGTTGACGAGTCTGTTGTGAGAACCTTCTGATGAGGGGGCGTATGGAATAACAAACCTCTGGAAAGATTGGAAGAGAGCATCCATTACTGAAGAGACTGTCTCAACTGTAATGTGTTGAGAGAGTGGGTCTGAAGCTTGCTGCCACTGAGTCGCCAGAGTCCACTGAGGAATTCTGAGGTGAAGTCTGGCAAAAGGAGTCACGTAAACTGTAGAAGCCATGTGACCTAGAATAACCATCATTTGTCTTCCCGATATTGACGAGAGGGAAGATACTTGATGACACAGATGTATGAGAGTGTCCTGACATGATTGAGGCAGGAATGCTCTGAGATGAATAGTGTCCAAGATGGCTCCAATAAATTGTAGAGTTTGGGAGGTATGTAGTTGAGATTTTGGAAAATTGATTTTGAACCCCAGACTTTGAAGAAATGTAATAGTCCGTTGGGTCGCTACAATAACCTCCAGTTGAGACGACGCTTTGATGAGCCAGTTGTCTAGGTATGGAAACACCTGAAGACCCTGCGTCCGCAGGGCTATGGCTACCACAATGAGGCACTTCATGAAGACCCTGGGGGATGAGGCGAGTCCAAAAGGAAAAACTCAGTACTGAAGATGGAGATTCCCCACCCGAAATCTCAGGAATCTGCGAGAGGCTGGATGAATTGAAATATGAGTGTAAGCCTCTTTGAGATCTAGAGAGCATAACCAATCCCCTTGATCCATCAGGGAGTACAGTGTTGGAAGAGAGAGCATCTGAAACTTCTCTTTGACAAGAAATTTGTTGAGGGCTCTGAGGTCTAGAATAGGTCGCAAGTCTCCCATCTTCTTTGGGACTAGAAAATAACGGGAATAAAATCCTGTGTCCCTTTGGTTCATAGGAACCACCTCAACAGCTCAAAGGCAAAGAATGGCCTGAGTCTCCTGAAGAAGAAGGGGAAGTTGCGACAGACTGGAAGGAAACTCTCTTGGAGGAAGATCTGGAGGCACTTGAAGGAATTGAAGTGAATAACCCTCCCAAATGATGGTGAGAACCCAGAGGCCTGATGTAATCTGCTCCCACTGTTCCTATGGGAAGAAGAGAAGTCTGATGGATGGAGGTGGACGGTATGCTCAGACCTAGACTGTCAAAAGGACTGTGCCGACTTAGCTGCAGCAGGGGTCTGAGGTTTTTGTTGATGCTGTTGCTCCTGTTGTCTTCTAGGCGGAGGCCTGGAGAAAGCCGGAGTCGACTTCTGAGGGTAACGTCGTGGAGGCGGCTTATAAGGCTTAGCAGCTGGAGTTTTAGCCTTTGGCCGCAGCAAAGAGGCAAATGACCGCTCATACTCAGAGACACGCTTGGTAGCAGCCTCGATGGAATAGTTAAAAAGCTCATTACCTTGGCAGGGTAAATTAACGAGACGGTCCTGTAGGTTAGGATCCATATCTACAAGCCAAACGGCGCATTGCTATAGCAAAGGCAGTAACTCTAGAGGACATCTCAAAGGCATCATAGGTGGCTTGGAGCATGTAAAGATGTATTTGTGAAAGCATCTGCTGAAGTTGTTTAAATGCAGGTAGACGATCCAAGGGCAAGTCAGGAAAAAAGTTGGGCATAAGTTTAATGCCATACTTGAAATAAGAGGTAAAGATGAATTTGTAATTGAGGATTTGATTCGCCATCATGGAATTCTGATAAAGGCGACGGCCAAATTTATCCATGGTGCGGCCCTCCCTGCCTAGAGGGACCATTGCATAAACCCTGGAGGGTTTAGATTTTTTAAGAGAAGACTCCACCACCAAGGATTGATGGAACAACTGTGGTTTCTCAAATCCCTTGCAAGGAACCGTACAATAGCGAGATTCCATTTTAGAGGGAATAGCAGTATTGAATATGGAGTCTCGAGATTCCTGAGAAAAGTCTGTTTTAAGACAGGATTCTTGGGAAATCTCAAGGATTCTTTTGGTGGATGGGGTAACTCCATTTCAGCCAAATACTCAGGAGTACACTTAGACTCAGAGTGGAGATTAAGCAGAAGAGCTGTACTCATATCAAAGATGAATCTTGAGAAAGATGTTGATTTGGAGGTTGAAGACTCCTCATGAGGTGAAGATGAGCGAGAGACTTAGGTGCTGCTGAGTAAGATGGAGAAGCTTCTCTGGAGTATTGAGAAGGCATGTTAGTATCTAACGTAAGAATCGTAGAAGAAACTCCGCTGTGTGATACAGGCGGAGTCAGAGAGTGCTTACGTTTCAGAAGCCTCGATGGAGAAGTCCCAGGAGTACGAGGAATTGAGAGCCTGGACTGATGCCTCGTGTATATGGGAGGAGTCCTTGACCTGGACTTGCCTCGAGGTGGAGAAGCAGGAGGTGGTGGTTGCACAGAGAAAAAATCATATAGATCTGAAAACCAAGAGGAAAGGACTACAGGAGATCACAAACGACAGGGGAAGTTATGAGGTGTGGTTACACAGTAAAATCCCCTGTCAGAAATTGGGAAACCAAAGGATAAACAGGAAGAGGTGACCCTCGCCTAACAGAGGAAAAAAACTGCAAGAGCAGTGAAATGAAGTCTGAGAGATATAGACTCAAGACTAGAGTCAAAGAAGAGAAGAAAATAAGCCAAGATCAATTCCACTGTCAGGAGATATGGAACATGAAGATAAAGAAGACACCAGGAAGAAAAGCGAGGCCACTTTTGATGGCTTTGGAGGTCGAGACGTATGCCTGGGCTTTGAAGGAGTCTCGATGGGCCTCAACAATCGAGGTATAGGAGTCCGTATTACCTTATGAGACTCTCTACTTCTACGAAGAGACTCTTTAGGCTTCTTGGAAGCTAGGTGCCTCGAGGATGAGGTATGCTTCTACAAATGCCTCGAACGAGGTCTGTCCACATCACCAAGAGACCGAAGAGCTGGAGACTCGGACCTGCTAGGACGAGGCGATGAGTCACTGGAGGACAATGGTCGAGACCGACGAGGCTTGTCTAGAGGTGCCTCGATAGTATGCTCAGGTTGGCTTGCAGGGAGCAGGGCCGAGGCAGGGTCAAGCTGAGCAAAGACCGAGGTATGTGTGGTCAATATAGCTTTCAGCATGTCCTCGAAGACAGGCACTGAGACCAATGGATCTGATCTTTGAGGTGCAGCAGTGCGCGCCAATGAGGGCGACCTCGATGAGTATTCCCTATGTTTGGAGGCACGCTTGGAGGAGTGTCTCATAGAGGCTGGCATTACTGCATTCGTTGCCTGGATTGCCTGAGACTCAGCTGGAGGCTTCTTAGAAAGTGTACCTGTGGAAGGAAGAGGAGACTTGCCTGAGGACGGAACCTTAAGAGGTACAGCAGACGAGGCCATCGAGGGCTTGGTAGACGAGGCCATCACTGAGGTCGAGGTCTTGTCTGCAGACGGCTCCATAAGCCCAAAAAGTTCAAGGATTTTTGCACGACGTCTGTGAAGAGCTTGTTTTTGAAGGGTAGCACAGTGTGGGCAGGACTCAAGACAATATTGAGGTCCTAAGCACTGAATGCACCAACGATGGGGGTCGGTTAACGAGATGGCCCGAGCACTCTGACTACACTTTTTAAAACTGGTAAGAGGCCGGGACATATGCAAAAGATAGCCGCAGCCGAACAAGGGCCGGACAAGTCAAACCGAACAAAGACCGACAGAAAAAAGGTTTTTGATTTTTTTAATTAAGACGCGCTGCTCAGCAACTTTGAGAAAATTTAAAATAAACAAAACGGAAAGCCGCGGTGCGAGAAGGCACTTAGTTTCTTAAGTCGTTTTTCGTATTCCAAGTTCTCCATACCATTTATTAGCTTCGTTGCTCGTCTCTGCACCCTCTCCAGCAATTTTATATCCTTCTTTAGTTTGGGAGACCAATGTTGGACACATTATTCCAAGTGTGGTCTGACCATTGCTCTATAAAGCGGCATTATAACTCTCTCCGATCTACTCTTGATTCCTTTATCATGCCTAACATTCTATTTGCTTTCTTTGCCGCTGCCGCACATTGTGCTGACGGTTTCAGGGTCCTATCTATCAGTACACCCAGGTCCTTTTCTTGTTCGCTCTTACCCAGAGTTGCACCTGACATTCTATACTGGTATTCCTTGTTCTTACTGCCTAAATGCATTACTTTGCACTTTTCCACATTAAACTTCATCTGCCATTTCTCTAACTGACACAAGTCGCTATCCTTCTGCGATCTGATTGTCCGGCATAGCTTTGTGTCGTCAGCAAACTTGATGATCCCACTGGATGTTCCTTCTTCTAGGTCATTTATCAAAATATTAAATAAGATGGGCCCAAGCACCGAGCCCTGGGGCACACCACTAGTCACTTTCTCCCAGTCTGAGAACTGCCCATTTATGCCCACTCTCTGCTTTCTGTTCTCCAGCCAATTGCCTATCCATCTTAGTTGAGAGTATGCTGCCTGCTTGTTCTGGGATAACAGACGCTCCTTATGAAGGTGAGAAACCAGAGAGCTAAAGTGAGGAGCTCTCAGCATTGTATTAGAAACAGAAGATGGCCTACAAAGGAAAGAGGACCAGACTGTAGAACATTGATGTTGACTATGTCTTGAAGATAGGAAAAAAGTTGAGCCACAAATCTTCATAGAGAAGAAGAGTGAGGAAGTGCTGTTTGGACTTGACCACAGTGTCCCACCTGGTCTAGTTGATAGACAACTGCTGAGTAGGCATGTCCCAGCGTGTCCATGGAAGCACCAAAGAGGTGGCCCCCCAAACAAAGCGTGTTTGTCAGCCCGTCTTGTGGGTGATGTTGAGGTTAGACACTCTAAGTCAGAGCAGGTCTAGGAGACAGCAAAGAGGTGCTGGAAACCACAAGCACCACACGTGCAGCAGAGAAAAGTGGAATGTGGCCACATGGAACGTGGCAAATGATGTGTGCCAAGTAAAATAGTTACTGGACCGGTTAGGCAGCACAGGATACTGATAAACCGTTTGGGTAACCAGACCATCGCATTGCCCACTCTGCCCAGAAAGACAGAGGCCTACACCCTAGCCTGTAGAGTTGACTCTACCAGTAGAGATGCACTGAAACATCCCCAGTGGTACAAAAGACTGGGAAAAAATTTCCCGTATAATATCATGGAAGGAAAGAAGCAGTACCTTGGGTTGCTGAATATAGGGCAAGGTATATAAAATGCTGCAGACTTGGTAGAGTCAGCTACCAAGGGAATGTCACCAGATGCAGACAGTCCCCAAATGAATCTGTCAGACACTACTGAAGTGAAAAGTAGTATGTGTTGGGGGGGAAAAAAACCCTCTGTAGAGAGATTTGGGGGCATGCTAAAAAAAAAAACCCACCCCAGAGAGTCAAATCCAGGACTATATAGAATCGATGTCAGGGATTCGGTGTCGAAGGCTGGAGACAGTGAAACATCTGCAGGGCCTTTGCAGACCTGACACCGGCAACAGTAAAAAGGACCGGTGTCACTTCACAGAAGGTGTCAGAACGTTGAAGACTCCTGTGCAAGTACAACTGGTGTCGAGGAACTCAAACCTGACTGGTACCGGAGGTGTCAGTGTCAAAAAGGCGTCAGCACGAACAACTGAAATACAGTTGGACATGTACTCGAAGTACTGAATGAAATCTGCTACATGAAAGGAAAACACCAGTACAGCTGGCTGTGTCGCCGGTACCACTGGCGCAGATTCACGCTCCAGAGATGAAAATGCTGATATGAAAATGCCGATATCAAGGCAAACATCAGGAGCGGAGTTGCAGAAAAGAAAAAAACACCGGTACCTTTGGCCTGTTAACCGGTACCATTGGTGCTGCTCCACGCTTCGAAGATGGGTATGCCGGTATCAAGGCACTCATCAATATTGAAGCGGAGCCAGAGATGGGGCTGATCGAGATCGGCAGGACTTGACTCACTGCTACAATGACCAAAGTCGGCAGGATTGGGCTCACTGCTACCATGACCTGAAGCCCAAAGGAGAGAATAGTGAGCCAACTTACTTAAATAGGAGCTGGCCCAAGCAGCAATGTCAATCTCAATGCGGGCTGATGAGCGGTGCTGGAAATGCACTGGGCACTAGGTTACAGACGTCGGTGGGTGCAGGATTCCTGACGGCGCCGAAGGGAAACTGCTTCTGAAGAACCCACATGAGAATGCACTGGCGAAGAGAACAGGGGAAGAAGAAAGTGGCAAAGCTGAGGTCCCGGCACTGCCAGAACCGTTGAAGGATGTCTGTGAAGACAACCACCCTAGTAAATCAATCGCCCAGATGGAAAAATATCAAAAGCTTCCTGAATGGAAAATCAGCCATGAGGTGGAGAAAAACCAATATGGCTAAATCAACGACGATGACAAAAGAAAAAAAAGAAACAAAATTTCATGCTGTTTTTTTTTATACACTAAAAATTATAAGAACAGAAAAACCTGACTGAAAAGTCAGAAAACGTGAGAGCGGAAATGCAGCAAAAAAATTTTCAACAGCCGTTGAAAATGCGACTTCTTAGCTCCGTGGAAACTAAGAAACTGAAGGACCGCGCGCCCTCAAAGGGCGGGAAGGCACTCGTGCATGCGCGGTTCAGACTATCGCAAACTTTCTAAAGCTCTTAAAGTGGCGATGCACTTTTAAAGTGAATCGTACCGGGGCTCTGTTGGTGACGTCGCCCATACGTGAGAATATGCTGCCTGCTTGTCCTGGGATAAAAAATTTAACTACAAGGAGATATTAAATGAGATAAAATTAAGTTTGGAGGGTAAAATGTCAACTATGCATGCTAGGATCGGAGCATCAATGATATCTGTAGCTGGCGTACAACTATGGAATGCCTTGCCTGGTATCTTGCAGTTTTGTATGGGGAGGATGAATTTTAAGAAAATGCTGAAAACTCAATTATTTGCCAATGCCTTCTTATGCTAAGATATATTTTCAGATGATAATCGCCTTTTAGAACTTTTCTGACATCAATGTATGATTTAAAGCTTGTTTGTACTTCTGAATTGATTGAATTTGTGCTCTATCTCTTTTATAACAGGAACGATTAACGATGTTGTACTTGACATGTCGATGTTATATGTGATAATTGGAGGGAAACAAGATTTTATGTATGTGGTAAATAAATATATGAGAAACATGGAAATATAAATATATATATCTTCAGATCCTAGAACTTACAATAAAATATATTTTTTTTTTTTATCAATGGTTTTGTTTTTTTCTATTTTGTGCTATTAGTGCTCAGAAAAAGCTGCCCTCAGCACAATTGCAAATACGTTCCATATGGAACCCCCCAGGGCCCCAAGATTCTATAATTACAGCTTTTGGAAAAATAGTACTGAGAGAAATGGAATTGATTGAATTGGAAATACCAAAGCAATTTAAATTGTCTAGAGTTCAATCAAAAGCATTGAAATCTTTGGCTTAAGATACCTCAATAGTAATAAAATGGGTAGATAAGGGGCAGATAAGAACACATGTCGGGATGCGATATTCAGTGAACGTGTTCTGGTGTCGGCCCTTCGGGGGTCCGATCCTTAATGGGTACTGCTTTGGTATGTCCCATTCGTAAAGACTATACCAGTCTACCAGGCGCTACAGAAAGAGAAATTAGGTTCTTACCTGCTAATTTTCTTTCTGTTAGCCTGTAGACTGGTATAGTCACCCACACGTACTGAACACCATGGGAAGCAGTACGGGTTCCCCTAAGAAGAGGGTCCCCTGCATGAGAGGGTCTCTGGTGGCACTTCTTCAAAATGCAGCACTGAGGAGACCTGCTGAATCAGGTCTGTTAGCTCAAACCTCTAAATAAATGTGCACCACAGATGCCTCTTCACCAGAAGGTGGGAAAATCGCCGCCAGTGGCCATCCCCTCAAGAGGATCCTGGAATTCCTCAAAAGGGTCCAGGTCCTAATCCAGGCCAACACGTTCCTCTGACCACCAATCCGCAACCCAAGCTACCCGCGGGCACTTGGACGAGGGAGGAGGAAAAGGGAACGCCAAAGGAGAAGAGAGAGGCAAAGCCACAGGGGGTGCAGAGGGAACCCCCCCCCACGAAACCCCCTGGGTGCACGTGGGACCCCCAGCTGCTTGAAAATAAGCTCTGCACAAAGCAAAAATTAAATCAGGGGAAAAAATACCCCTGCCACAGCAGGGGACCCAGCTGAAACCAGCCCCTGTTTTTCCAATACAGGGAGAAGATCACCTGAGGTTGCAGACAAAATGGAGGGGCCTGTCTGTGAAAATGGTGAAGTTCCAGCCAAAATTAACCCTTCCAGGGCCTGTAGCAGCTGGGAAGCCTGAACTGTCCCAGCTGCTAAAACAGGCAACCGGCATCAGCTTAGAGGGAGTGTCGAGCCAAACCAACAGTAAGGGAATCCTTTTTACCCTTACTGTTGGCAGCTAAGGAAATCCCTCCATGGGTGGTGGGGGAAGACCAGGCTGCCCCACTGCTCCCTTCTGACTCGTGAGGCACTAGCGGCAGGGAGCCCTAGACGCCTGCAACTGCTGCGGATAAAGCTCCACCACCACACTGGCCCGAACAGCCGATTTCAGGCCGGCTGCGAGTGCTTTGCGTCTGGACCAAATTGTGCACCACTTCCCCTGAAATGTGCTCAATTGGTCCATATGCGACCTAGCTAGAAGAAAAGTGCCGGTTAGTAAAATAAAATACAGTAATTTACAGCATATTTAAAGGGAAAGCAAACTTTCAGACCGGCACTACCTCAGGATTTTTTTTTTTTAACGAACAGATTCCATTGGCTCTCAAAGCAGCATGCCTTGCTTGACTTAGGGGGCAAGGATTACTGCTGAGGCATCTCTAAAAAAATTATGGGGAGGTGGAGGAAATGGAGGGAGGGACCCAGGACGGGTTTTGACACCACCGAGGTTGGACGGACCCCCAAACAGGGCACACCCAAGCTCAATCCGGCACAAAAACGGGGACTAGGATCCCTAAACAAAGTCCAGCAGCCCTACCAAGGGAGATGGGTACAGCTCCTCACACCTGCTGAGACTGATAGGAATAGGGGAAGGTACCTCTTATGTACTATTCCACAGTTTCGTTTCAGACTCCACCTGCTGGTCATGATGAGATATATACCCGCTTGTAAGATTTCCTATACCGGTCTGGAGAGTGCAAAAGAAGGTGGATTTTTTTGACAACTTTAGCAACCATAGTATTGCAAAAAAATTATTTTCAACTTTTTTGATAAGTTTTATTTGCAAATATGGGGAACAGCTATTGGAGCTATTGTAGCACCATCTATAGCCTATGTATGCCCCATTCGACGGAAAGTATATACAGTATATGAATATATTTGAAAATGTATATCAGTGGTTTAGATTTATTGATTACACTCATTCAGTACTTGATCTCACAGCCGCCTTCCTCACATAAACAATTAAAAATACATAAATTATAGTGATAAGTTCTCAGACTCACAACCTAAGTGCTCTAACAGTTGCACAGACGTCAGTATCAAACCTGGCATCTCTGTGCTTGAGCGGTCCTGTAGGCATGCAACTGTTATATCTCTCCTGAGGAAGCATCTTTTTCGAGAACTCGAGTAGAGGGAATTATTATTATTATTAGGTTCTTATATCCCGCCATACCCAAAGAGTTCTAGGCGGTTCACATCCGTTACATTAGGATCCGGTCTGAACACGGATTTACAAAAAATGCAATAGTTATAGAGGTGTACAAGTGGGAATACAATATTTGTTGAAACTGGTGAAGCAGAGAGGTGCACAAGAAGGAACATCCGCTCCAGTGTACAGCTAAATGAAATTGTTTTCAACTTTAAGAACAGTAGGTGCAGTCAGGGACTGATAAGAAGCTATGATGGTCCCTTGTACAACCTCTGCTTAATATCACTATTAGAGCACCTAGGCCAGGGGTGTCCAACCTTTTGGCTTCCCTGGGCCACACTGGCCGAAAAAAAATGTTTCTGGGGCTGCGCAAACGCTGAAGCAAGACAGAGGAGGGAGCTGGCAAGATGGTAAACACCCAGGGGCAGCAGAGGAAAACACTGCATCGCCCTCGACCGGGGCCACACAAAATACTTCACGGGGCCGTAGGTTGGACACCCCTGACTTAGGCTGTGGGTATGAGTACTTATCACTATAAAGCACAGTTACTTACTGTAACAGGTGTTATCCAGGGACAGCAGGCAGAGATATTCTTGTCTGATGGGTGACGGCACCGACGGAGCCCCGGTACAGACAATTTTAGAGTGATTGCACTCTAAGAACTTAGAAAGTCCTAGCTAGGCCGCACCGCGCGTGCGCGAGTGCCTTCCCGCCTGACAGAGGCGCACGGTCCCCAGTTAGGATAAGCCAGCTAAGAAGCCAACTCAGGGAGGTGGGAGGGACGCAAGAATATCTGCCTGCTGTCCCTGGATAACACCTGTTACGGTAAGTAACTGTGCTTTATCCCAGGACAAGCAGGCAGCATATTCTTGACTGATGGGTGACCTCCAAGCTAACAAAAAGAGGGATGGAAGGAAGGTTGGCCATTAGGAAAACAAATTTTGTAAAACAGATTGGCCGAAGTGTGCATCCCGTATGGAGAATGCATCCAGACAATAATGAGATGTGAAAGTATGAACTGAGGACCAAGTAGCAGCCTTGCAGATTTCCTCAATGGAAGTGGAGCGGAGGAAAGCTACAGATGCTGCCATAGGTCTAACTTTGTGGCCCGTGACAGAACCTTCCAGTGTCAGTCCCGACTGAGCATAACAGAATGAAACGCAAGCAGCAAGCCAATTGGATAAAGTGCATTTAGAAACAGGATGACCCATCTTGTTAGGGTCAGAAGACAAAAAAAGTTGAGGAGATGATCTGTGAGGCTTAGTGCGTTCGAGATAGTAAGCCAAAGCACGTTTACAGTCCAAAGAATGTAAAGCCTGTTCACCTGGATGAGAATGAGGCTTCGGGAAAAAAACAGGTAGGACAATGGACTGGTTAAGGTGAAAGTCAGACACAACCTTAGGGAGAAACTTTGGATGGGTACGCAGAACCACCTAGTCATGGTGAAAAACAGTGAAAGGTGGGTCGGCAACTAGTGCATGTAACTCACTGACCCTCCTGGCAGAGGTAAGAGCGATAAGGAAGACCACTTTCCAAGTGAGAAACTTAAAATGAGCCGTAGCCAAAAGTTCAAAAGGAGGCTTCATTAATGCAGAAAGAAGCAAGTTAAGATCCCAGACCACAGGAGGGGGCTTGAGAGGTGGTTTCACATTGAAAAGTCCCTGCATGAATCTGGATACCAAAGGATGAGCAGTGAGGGGTTTTCCATGAATTGGCTCATGAAAGGCAGTAATGGCACTGAGATGAACTCTGATAGAAGTAGATTTGAGACCAGAGTCAGACAAAGAAAGGAGATAGTCCAACACCAGTTCCACTGCTAGAGACGTGGGATCATGGTGATGCAAGAGGCACCAGGAAGAAAACCGAGACCACTTCTGTTGATAACATTGAAGAGTGGCCGGTTTCCTGGAAGAATCAAGGATAGAACGGACAGGCTGAGAAAGAAGTTTCAAGTTTCTTCAAGATATTTGATTGAACGCTTTTCCAAATTACAAAGCGTTGTACAAAAGATAAAAATATGATTTTTAAAGAAATCACCATATACATAATATATAAATCAGACCTACAGGGTAATTGACATTTAAAACCACAGGAAACAGTAGGATACAAGGGTAGAAATACAATTTTTGAAGAAAAAGTACATAAAAGGGAAGTACAATAGGTGTGTGGGGGGAAGAGTATTAATGATAGAAGAAGGATCAAAGGAAAAGGCTGTTAGTGATCTAGTTTATTGTTATTTTTTTTTTTGTTTGTTTTCAATTAAAGACTTCTTTAAAAAGAAGACACTTTAAGCTACTTTTAAATTTTTGCAAGTCTGGTTCGAGTCTTAAGTATAATGGAAGAGAATTCCAAATCATTGGAGCTGTTACAGAAAAAATAGTAGCACGACGTGTTCCGATAATTTTTAAGGAGGGAACATTAAGGGTAAACTGGGAGGATGATCTAAGAACTCTTGATGAACTATATGGAATCAGGAGCCTGTCTATAAAGCACAGTTACTTACCGTAACAGGTGTTATCCAGGGACAGCAGGCATATATTCTCACACATGGGTGACGTCATCTACGGAGCCCCGGCGCGGACAGCTTTTCAAGCAAACTTGATAGAAGTTTCAAGTTTGCACACTGCACCACGCATGTGCTAGCCTTCTTGCCCACTAGAGGGCGCATCTCCACCTCGTGGTCCTCAGTTCCATATCAAGCAAAGAAAGCCATCCCCGGGGAGGTGGGCGGGTTGTGAGAATATATGCCTGCTGTCCCTGGATAACACCTGTTACGGTAAGTAACTGTGCTTTATCCCAGGACAAGCAGGCATGATATTCTCACACATGGGTGACCTCCAAGCCAACCAGAAAAAAGGGCAGGTGGGAGGATGGCAATTTAGGAAAATAGGTTACGTAACACCGACTGGCCAAACCGGCCGTCGCTTCTGGACAAGGTGTCCAGGCAGTAGTGGGAGGTGAACGTATGAACCGAAGACCAGGTGGCAGCTTTACATATGTCCTCCATAGGAGTGGATCGGAGGAAAGCAACCGAAGCTGCCATCGCTCGGACCTTATGCCCCGTGACTCGACCCGAGAGCGGGAGACCAGCCTGAGCGTAGCAAAAAGAGATACAAGCAGCTAACCAGTTGGACAAGGTACGCTTGGAAACCGGATGTCCTACCCGATTAGGATCAAAGGACAAAAACAATTGAGGAACCTTCCGATGAGACTTAGTACGTTGGAGATAAAAAGCCAACGCCCTCTTACAGTCAAGCGAGTGAAGCGCCGCCTCACCAGGATGAGAGTGGGGCTTCGGGAAAAACACCGGAAGAACAATAGACTGATTGAGGTGGAAATCAGAGACAACCTTAGGTAGAAATTTGGGATGGGTGCGAAGAACCACCTTGTCATGATGAAACACCGTGAAAGGAGGGTCCGCAACCAAAGCCTGCAACTCACTAATCCTACGGGCGGACGTGAGTGCAATCAAGAAGACCACTTTCCAAGTGAGAAACTTAAGAGAAGATTTGTCGATCGGCTCAAAAGGGGGTTTCATCAGGTGAGCCAAGACCACATTAAGATCCCACACCACAGGAGGAGGTTTCAGAGGAGGATGAACGTTCACAAGGCCCCTCATGAAACGAGATACCAGAGGATGCAAAGAGAGGGAACGCCCCTCGAGATGCCGATGAAACGCTGCAATGGCACTGAGATGCACTCTAATGGAAGTCGTCTTCAGACCAGAATTCGACAGATGCAACAGATAGTCCAGCACCGAAGACACGGGGACCGAAATCGGGTCCAGATGATTCGAGAAGCACCAGGATGAAAATCTGGTCCACTTCTGGGAATAACACAGCCTAGTCGAGACCTTCCGCGAGGCCTCCAAAATCTCCCGCACTGGCTGAGAGACCGGGACCGAAGTCAGGGAGAAAGGAACCAAGCCGTCAGATGTAAGGACTGAAGATTGGGATGTAACAGCGAACCCCGACTCTGAGAAAGCAGAGAGGGAAAGACCGGCAGAAGCAGAGGTTCCCTGGTGCTGAGTTGAAGCAGCAGGAAAAACCAATGTTGCCTGGGCCACCGAGGAGCAATGAGAATCATAGTGGCTCCCGTCGATTTGAGATGCACCAACGTTCTCAAGATCAGAGGAAAAGGAGGGAACGCATAAAGGAACCTCCCTTCCCAGTCGAGAAGAAAGGCATCGGCCTCGAGACGATCCCGGGAGTACATCCGAGAGCAGTAAAGGGGCAGTTTGTGAGTCTCGGGCGAGGCAAACAGATCCACCTGAGGCAGTCCCCAACGGTCGAAGACCTCGCGCAACACCCGGGAATTCAGTGACCACTCGTGCGGTTGCAGCAGACGACTGAGTTTGTCTGCCAGACAATTCATCTCTCCTTGAATGTAAACCGCACGGAAGAATATGTTCTGAGAGACAGCCCATTTCCAAAGGCGCAGGGCTTCCTGGCACAGAGGCCACGAGCCCGTCCCCCCCTGCTTGTTGACGTAATACATGGCCACTTGGTTGTCTGTCCGGACGAGCACCACTTGGTCTCGCAGGAGATGACAGAAGGCCCGAGCAGCCAGAAAAATGGCACGAAGCTCCAGCACGTTGATGTGACATCGTCGATCCGCAGCCGACCATAGGCCCTGCGTTCGAAGACCGTCGAGATGAGCCCCCCACGCATACTCCGAAGAGTCCGTCGTCAGGACCTTGCGATGCGGAGGAACGCGAAAGAGCAAGCCCCCGGACAGATTGGTAGAGTTGGTCCACCAACGGAGCGAGCGTCTGAAAGACGGAGTCACAGTCAAGCGTCGAGATACTGGGTCGCGGTCCTGACGCCATTGCGAGGCCAAAGTCCACTGAGGTATCCTCAGATGCAACCGGGCAAATGGGGTCACTTGGACCGTAGATGCCATGTGCCCCAAAAGCACCATCATGCGTTGAGCCGACACTACCTGCAGTTGCGAAACCTGCCGGCCCAAGTGAAGCAGTGCCTCCAGCCGTGGAGAAGGAAGGAAGGCACGGAGGAAAACAGTGTCCAGCACGGCTCCTATAAACTGGAGGGACTGAGTCGGGCGCAAGTGAGACTTGGGAAAGTTCACCTCGAACCCTAGACCCTGAAGAAGCTTGATAGTCTGTTGGGTCGCTGAAATAACTCCTTCCCTGGTCGGGGCCTTGATCAGCCAATCGTCCAGATAGGGAAAGACCTGTAACCCCCGGGAGCGTAGAGCAGCCGCGACCACCACCATACACTTCGTGAACACCCGAGGGGACGAAGCCAGACCGAAGGGTAGTACTCGGTACTGCAGGTGCAACTCCCCGACTTGAAATCTTAAAAACTTCCGAAAGTCGGGATGTACCGGAACATGGGTGTACGCTTCCTTTAAATCTAGGGAGCACATCCAGTCCCCCTCGTCCAATAGGGGATACAGGATCGGAAGCGATAACATACGGAACTTCTCCCTGACCAGGAACTTGTTGAGCTTCCGGAGGTCCAAAATGGGGCGCAAGTCCCCGGTCTTCTTTGGGACCAAAAAGTAACGGGAGTAAAACCCCCTGCCCTTCTGATCGCGGGGAACCAATTCGACTGCCCGGAGGCTCAACAAGGCCCTGGCTTCGTCTCGGAGAAGGGCCAGCTGGCTCCGATTGGGCGGGCACGCCCCGGGAGGTATGTCTGGAGGCTGCCTGGAGAAGTTGAGTGAATAGCCCTCTGAGACGGTCTGGAGCACCCATGCGTCTGACGTAATCCCTGACCAAGCCCTGGCAAAAGCCGTGAGCCGACCCCCGATGGGGAGGGGGTTGGACGACATCGCGGCGGGGCCAGCCCCCAGCCGCCCATCCCGTCAAAAGGACGGCGCTGGCTTGGATGCCCCCTGCGCAGCGTGCTTGGAGGGACCCCCCCTACCCTGTTGGGGTGGACGTCGGGGTGGAGGTCTCGAAAAGGCCGGTGTCGATTTTTGAGGATACCGCCTAGGTGGTTGTCTAAATGGTCTCTGAGGCGACGGCTTAGGCTTCGGGCGCACCAGAGACGCTAGAGAACGCTCTTGGTCAGAAAGCCGCTTGGTAGCCGCCTCCAAGGAGTCGTCGAATAACTCCGATCCGACGCAGGGAAGATTGGCCAATCGCTCCTGCAGGTTGGGGTCCATCTCGAGGGTACGCAGCCACGCCAACCGGCGCATGGCTACCGCACATGCCGATACCCTCGAGGCAAGCTCAAATGCGTCATTTACCGCATGAAACAGATAGAGACGCAGTTGGGACAGGTTTGACACAAAAGTGGCAAACCTATCCCTGTGCGAATCCGGGATCACCCCCTGAAAGTCTGGCAGATCCTTCACCATTGATCTGAGGTAAGAAGAATAGGCGAAAGCATAGTTGAGGACCCTCGTGGCCATCTGGGAATTAGCATATAGACGACGGCCGAATTTATCGAGGGTCCGACCCTCTCTCCCAGGGGGGACCGCAGCAGAGACCCTAGAAGGCTGCGAACGCTTGAGAGCCGACTCCACCAGGAGCGACTGATGGGAGAGCTGCCCCTTGTCAAAACCTTTAGGGGGAAGTGTCCGGTATTTTGATTCCATCTTGGTGGGCACTACCGCAACTGTAAGAGGGGTCTCAAGGTTCTGCAGCAAGGTCTGAAGGAGGACCTTGTTCAGCGGCAAGCGGGGGGACTCCCGCGGAGGGGCAGGAAGATCCTGCTCCTCCAAAAATTCTTTTGTATAGTGTGACCCCGCTAACAGGTCCACCCCCAGAGCCTTTGCCATGTCATGGACAAATTTTGAAAAAGATGTCCGTGCGGGCGGAGAGGGTGTCCGAGACTTCCCAACGGAGCCGAAAGGAGAGGCTTGGCGAGAATACCTCATCTCCACACCGGATCCCGATCCCCACGAGGCACGGTCCCGTGACCTCGAAGGGGTTGGGGACACATCCCGCCTGAAAGACCCCTTGGGGGAACCCCCCGGGGTACGGGGTATGGAGGCCCGTCCCTTCGGCCCCGGCGAGGAGGCACGGGAAGTCTCCCGGAACGGGGACCGCAAGAGATTGGGGTTGTCGAGGCGGAGTTCCTCGACCCGCAAAGCCCCGCCCTCGGGTGGCGTCGACCGACGACGCCTACGAGGCGAGGCCCGAGACCGTTTGGCCTTCTTCAGGCGGTGCTTCGCCCGAGGCTTGCTCGAGGGCGAGGAACCCCGGGAAGACCTCGCGGACGAGGACGAGGAAATCCGGCGTACCCGGCGCTGCTTGTCTCGGGGCCGCACACTAACCTCAGGCTGTCTCATCGAGGTCGGGTCCGTGGGGAGCGCCGAGGTCGAGGCAGCTTCGGCCGCTGATAGGCCGGTGCCCGAGGCCGAGGTCGCCAACTGCGGGGCCGCGGAGACCGAGGGCGTCGAGGCCGAAGCCTGCTGCAGGGTCTCAATGGCCCCGGACAGCTCCGAGGAAATTAACGCTCGGAGCAAGTCCTGGAATGCCGGGATCGTCAGACCCGGCGGCAACACCTGGGGATGCTCCTCAGAGGGCGACCTCGGTCTCGAGTATTCCCTCGGGGCTATCCCCTTAGACACCTTGGGTTGGGCAGAGGTCGGCGGTCCCGCCGACGAAGAGCCCGAGGATGGCTTCCTGATCGATCCTGAAACTGAGGAAGGAAGCGGAGACTTACCCGAGGCTTGTTTCTGCGAGGCAACCGGCTTCGAGGTAGCCGAGGGACCCGATGCCGGGGTCGAGGCCGAGGTCGAGGCCGGAGCCGAGGCCTTCCCCGTCGGGGTCTCGACGGCAAACAGATCCGCCATACGGGCCTTGCGACGTGTAAGGGCCCGTTTCTGGAAGGTGGCACACTTAGGGCACGATGCTGTCGGGTGTTGGGGCCCCAAGCACCTAAGGCAGCACCTGTGAGGGTCAGTGATCGACAAAAGCCGGTCACACCTACCACACTTTTTAAATCCCGTTACGGGCCGGGACATGGGCCCAAAACAAGGCCGGGAACAACCGAGGTTCCTCGGCCACGGCTACCGGGAGCCCCCGGAGCGAACGGAGGAAAATAATTTTATTTTTTTTTTAGAAAAGAAGAAAACAAAGAAAGAAAACACAGAAAACGCAGCGACCGCGGCGACAGAAGGCAAAATACGAGCACAATTATCCACAGGGCTTCTGGCTCCGCGGATGAAATTGAACTGAGGACCACGAGGTGGAGATGCGCCCTCTAGTGGGCAAGAAGGCTAGCACATGCGTGGTGCAGTGTGCAAACTTGAAACTTCTATCAAGTTTGCTTGAAAAGCTGTCCGCGCCGGGGCTCCGTAGATGACGTCACCCATGTGTGAGAATATCATGCCTGCTTGTCCTGGGATAAAAGCTGGTGTGTTGGTTTTTAGTCTTGAAGGCTAAAAGGGCTATTTTATATGTAATCCTATATGTTATTGGCAACCAGTGAGCTTTTTTCAGCAAAGGTGTAACGTGGTCAAATTTTTTTGTGCCTGAAATTATTTTTATTGCTGTGTTTTGTATAAGTTGAAGACACCTTATGTCCTTAAGGTATGCCCCTTTTAATAAGGAATTACAATAGTCAAGTTTTGATATTACTAAGGAGTGAAGGGATAATTTATCAAGGAGGGGGACAAGTGATCGAATCATCCTCAACCTATAGAAACAATTTTTGACCAATGAACGGATGTGTAAATGAAACGTAAGTTTATCATCTATTAAAACTCCCAAAATTTTTGTACTATTAGTTTGATTTAGTGGCTTGTTGTCGATTAAGACTGGGTTAATAAGTTGTGCCCCTTCTTTCCCTGAAAAGAGCACAGTAGTTGTTTTGTTAATGCTTAGAGATAGCTGATTGACATTTAACCAGTCATGGATTTTGGCTAGCTTTTGGTTAATGTTAGATATGTCCTGTGCACTTGTGGGGTCGATTGTATGCAGAAGTTGAAAATCGTCTGCATAAGCATATACTGCACTAGGGAGACAGGATTTGTAGAAACTGTGAAGGACTGCTTCATGGAGCAACTAGTCAAAGAACCGACGCGAGGGGGTACTACTCTTGACCTCATCCTAAATGGATTAGGGGGGCCTGCAAGAGGGGTAGAAGTGGGAGGACCACTAGGCAACAGTGACCACAACACGATCAGATTCACATTAGAAAGAGGGACACCCATAGTTAGGAGGACCGCAACAACTGCGCTGAACTTCAAGAAAGGGAACTATGTTGCTATGAGGGAAATGGTGGGGAGGAAGCTCAGAAAAATCCTTAGGATGGAGACTGTGGGAAGCGCCTGGACCCTATTCAGGAACACCCTGCAGGAAGCACAGAGAATGTACGTCCCCAATTTCAGGAAAGGCTGCAAGAACAAGCGATCAAAGGACCCGGTTTGGATGTCAATAGAAGTAAAGAGGGCGATAAAGGACAAAAAAGTATCTTTCCGGAGATGGAAAAAGGACCCAACAGAGGAAAATCACCAGGCGCATAGGAAATGCCAAAAGGAATGCCACAGGGAGGTTAGACAAGCAAAGGGGAAGTACGAAGAGGGGCTGGCCAGGGAGGCGAAAAACTTCAAGGCATTCTTCAGTTACGTTAAGGGGAAACGACCAGCGAGAGAGGAGGTAGGGCCGTTGGACGATGGGGACAGGAAGGGAGTGATTAAGGAGGAAAAAGAGGTAGCTGAGAGGTTGAACACGTTCTTCTCGTCGGTCTTCACGAGCGAAGACACATCTAATATACCAGACTCAGAGGAGCTCATGAGTGGGGAACAGGCTGAAAAATTAGAGCACATAGAGGTAAGTAGGGAGGATGTCCTCAAACAGATAGACAGGTTAAAATGTGGCAAATCACCAGGCCCGGACGGGATCCACCCAAGGGTTCTGAAAGAACTAAGACAGGAAATAGCGGGCACAATCCAACATGTTTGCAACCTATCCTTGAAAACTGGTGAGGTACCAGAGGACTGAAAATTGGCAAATGTCACACCCATCTTCAAAAAGGGATCGAGGGGTGACCCCGGGAACTACAGGCCGGTGAGCCTGACTTCAATTATAGGGAAGATGGTGGAAGCTATGATCAAGGACGACATTTGCGGGCACATCGAGAGGAATGGCCTACTGAGAACAAGCCAGCATGGATTCTGTAAGGGAAGATCGTGCCTAACGAACCTTCTGTACTTCTTTGAGGGAATAAGCAGTCGGGTGGACAATGGGGAGCCCATAGACATCATTTACCTCGACTTTCAAAAGGCTTTCGACAAGGTGCCACATGAAAGGCTACTTAAGAAGCTGTGGAACCACGGGGTGGGAGGGGATGTGCACAGATGGATCAAGCACTGGTTGTCGGGTAGACTGCAGAGGGTTGGAGTAAAGGGTCAATATTCTGACTGGCGGGGAGTCACGAGCGGTGTGCCACAGGGATCGGTGCTGGGGCCTTTACTCTTTAACATATTCATCAATGACCTAGAAAAGGAGGCAAAATGTGAGGTTATAAAATTCGCAGACGATACCAAACTGTGCGGCAGAGTTAGGACCAGGGAGGAGTGTGAGGACATACAAAGGGACCTGGACAAGCTGGAAGACTGGGCAAACAAATGGCAAATGCGCTTCAACGTGGACAAATGCAAGGTCATGCATATAGGGAAAAAGAACCCGTTGTTCAACTACAAATTGGGGGGGGTATTGTTGGGAGACAGCAGACTCGAGAGAGACTTGGGTGTGCTGGTGGATGCATCACTGAAGCCATCTGCACAGTGCGCAGCAGCCTCGAAAAAAGCCAACAGGATGCTAGGAATCATAAAGAAGGGCATAGTAACCAGATCACGGGAAGTCATCATGCCATTGTATCGAGCGATGGTGCGTCCACATCTAGAATACTGCGTTCAGTATTGGTCGCCACACCTCAAGAAGGACATGGCGGTACTTGAGAGAGTCCAAAGGAGAGCAACGAAAATGGTAAGAGGGCTGGAACACTGCTCATACGCCGAGAGGCTGGATAGGCTGGGGCTCTTCTCTCTGGAGAAAAGGAGGCTCAGGGGAGATATGATAGAGACCTTCAAGATCATGAGGGGCATAGAGAGGGTGGATAGGGACAGATTCTTCAGACTGAAGGGGACAACAAGTACAAGGGGGCATTCGGAGAAACTGAAGGGAGACAGGTTCAAAACAAATGCAAGGAAGTTTTTTTTCACACAAAGGGTCGTGGACACTTGGAATGCGCTACCGGAGGAAGTGATCAGGCAGAGTACGGTACAGGGATTCAAACAGGGATTGGATGGATTCCTGAGGGATAAAGGGATCGTGGGATACTGAGGGAGGAGCTGGGATGTAACACAAGTATAGGAAGTTAACCAGGTAATGAGTATAAACCAACCAGGTCGTGCATGTGCAAGACCGGAGGGCTAGGACTTCGATAGGAAGGCAGGACTTAAATGGGAAACCAAGGTGGCAAGGGAGCCCCTTCTGATGATTCAGACAGGTCTTGACCTGTTTGGGCCACCGCGGGAGCGGACTGCTGGGCAGGATGGACCTGTGGTCTGACCCGGCAGAGGCACTGCTTATGTTCTTATGAAACCGATGGATTGACAAAGATTTAGGAAAGGGGCCAGGTAGATGTTAAACAGTAAAGGGGACAATATAGAACCTTGCGGTAGTCCATAATTTGATTGATAGGGTTCTGAGAAAGAATTTTTGAAATACACTGTAGAAGATCTATCTGTAAAATACGATCTGAACCATTCAAGTACTTGGTCATTTAGACCGATGGAAGAGAGTCGTTGGAGAAGTAAATGGTGGTCAATTGTGTCAAAAGCTGCTGCTAAATCTAGGGAAATGAGAATGACAAATTTATGTTGGTCCAGGTAGTAGTGAATAGATGTGACAAGACCTACTAGGGAATACTCGGTTGAGTGATTTTTACGAAATCCTGATTGGTTGGGATGTAAAACCTGAGTTTTATCAATGAAGTCTGACAGTTGCTGAAATACTACTTTTTCAGTAAGTTTTGATAAAAATGGAAGACTAGCTATTGGACGATAATTTGAACAGTCATTAAGACTGCTTTTAGGTTCCTTAATAATCGGAAGGAGAACAGAGTGTTTCCATTCTGTCGGGATAGAAGAAGTGAGTGAGTCGAAGTTAGCCCAAGAGATACCAAGCTGTCAGGTGCAGAGACTGCAGATTGGGATGGAGGAGAGATTGCTGATGTTGAGTAAGCAGAGAAGGAAACAGTGGAAGAAGAATGGGCTCCCTGGAACTGAGTTGAAGCAGAAGGGAGAACCAGTGTTGCCTGGGCCACCATGGAGCGATGAGAATCATGGTGGCTTGTTCCCTCCTGAGCTTGAACAAGGTCCACAACATGAGAGGTAGAGGAGGAAATGCATAGAGGAAGAGATTGGTCCAATCCAGGAGAAATGCATCGGGTGCCAGACGGTGAGGGGAGTAGAGTCTGGAGCAAAATTGGGGCAGTTGATGATTGTGATGGGCTGCAAAAAGGTCCACCTGAGGAGTGCCCCATTGAGCGAAAATGGACTGGAGAGTCATGGGATCGAGAGCCCATTCAAGGGGTTGGAGAAATCTGCTGAGATTGTCTGCTAAGGAATTCTGCTCCCCTTGAATGTAGACAGCTTTCAGGAATAAATGACGAGCTGTCGCCCAAGACCAATTCTGTTGGGCCTCCTGACACAACAGGTGAGAGCCCGTCCCACCTTGTTTGTTGATGTAGTACATTGCAACTTGATTGTCTGTGCAAAGTAGTAGTATTTGAGGAAAGAGGAGATGTTGGAATGCCTTGAGGGCGTAAAACATCGCTCGGAGTTCCAGGAAATTGATGTGATGTTTCTTTTCCCAGCCAGTCCAAAGACCCTGAGTTAGGAATTCGTTCAAGTGAGCTCCCCAGGCATAGGGGGATGCATCTGTGGTGATGACCAGATGATGATGAGGTAGATGGAACAGTAGACCTCTGGAGAGATTTGAAGATGTCAACCACCAGAGTAGAGACTGTCGAAGAGACGATGTCACAGATATGTGTTGTGAGCAAGGATCCATCGCTTGTGACCACTGGTTTGCTAGAGTCCATTGAGGAGTGTGCAGGTGAAGACGTGCGAAGGGGATGACATGCACCGTCGATGCCATATGCCCCAAGAGCACCATCATTTGATTTGCAGAGACGGTAATCTGTTGAAACACCTGCAGACAAAGATGAAGGATGGTCTGAAGGAGTTTGGATGGAAGAAACGCCCTCATGAGAACAGTGTCCAGAATGGCGCCAATGAATTGAAGTCGCTGAGTTGGAATGAGGTGCGACTTGGGAAGATTGATTTCGAAACCCAAAATTTGAAGAAATCGGATGGTCTGGTTGGTGGCAAGAAGTGCAGCCTGAGGGGAATGAGCCTTGATCAGCCAGTCGTCCAGATAGGGGAAGACTTGAAAATTATGAGAGCGGAGGTAGGCGGCTACCACAATCAGACACTTGGTGAATACACTGGGAGAGGAGGCCAGACCGAAGGGTAACACCTTGTACTGGTAATGAGTTTGATTGATCAGAAAGCGTAGATATTGTCTGGACGTCAGATGGACAGGGATATGTGTGTAGGCCTCTCTATTGAGGGAGCATAGCCAGTCGCCCTGAGTGAGAAGAGGGTAGAGTGTGGCAAGAGAGAGCATTTTGAACTTTTCCTTGACCAAACATTTGTTGAGATCTCTGAGATCTAATATGGGTCTGAGGTCTCCGGTCTTTTTGGGAACTAGAAAGTACCGGGAGTAAAATCCCTGACCTTGCTGATCTGGAGGAACCTCTTCGATGGCATTGAGAAGAAGGAGGGATTGAACCTCTTGATTGAGAAGGAGAGATTGAGACCTGTTGGAAGTAGACTCTTTTGGAAGACCTAACGGAGGAGGAGTCTGAAAATTGAGGGAGTAGCCGTAGGTGATGATAGAGAGCACCCACTAATCGATGGTAATTACCTCCCATCGACTCAGAAAAAATTGGAGGCGGCCTCCGATAGGTTGTGGAAGAGGACATGAGGGAGGAAGACTGGCGATGCCCTGGAGAAGGGAGTCAAAAGGGCTGAGTTGGTTTAGGCTGAGCAACAGGTTTTATTGTAGGCTGCTGCTGTTGGCGAGTCTGTTGGTGCTGCTGTTGCCGCTGTGTCCGAGGCAGGGGAGGATGAGGCTGAATCGGCCGAGCTGAGAAGTGACACTGATACGACGTCTGCTGTCTAAAAGGACGAGCAGGAGGGGGGGGGGGTTTCTTTTTGGTTTTCAATAAAGTATCCCACCTCGTCTCATGAGCAGAAAGCTTCTGGGTGGTGGTATCCAGAGATTCCCCAAACAGCTCGTCACCCAGGCAAGGAGCGTTGGCAAGGCGGTCCTGGTGGTTGACATCAAGTTCTGAGACGCGAAGCCATGCCAGGCGTCTCATAGCTACAGACATTGCAGTAGCTCGGGATGTAAGTTCAAACGTGTCGTAGATGGAACGGACCATGAACTTCCTGAGCTGGAATAGACTGGCAGTACATTGTTGGAAGGCTTGCGGTCTGGAAGATATTTTTGAAAAGTGGCCATTTGCTGAATAAGATGTTTCAGGTAAAAAGAGAAGTGGAATGCATAGTTACCTGAACGGCTGGCCAACATAGCATTCTGGTAAAGTCGTTTACCGAATTTATCCATGGCCTTGCCCTCTCTGCCAGGAGGGACAGAAGCATACACACTGGAGCCTGCAGTTTTCTTCAGGGTTGACTCCACAAGTAAGGACTCATGTGGCAGCTGAGGCTTGTCAAACCCTGGAATGGGAATAACTTTATAAAGTGACTCTAGTTTTCTTGGAGCTCCTGGGATGGTGAGAGGAGACTCAAGATTTTTATAAAAAGTTTCCCTTAAGATATCATGAAGGGGCAATTTCAAAAATTCTTTGGAAGGTTGGTCAAAGTCTAAAGCATCAAGAAATGCCTTGGACTTTTTGGAATCAGACTCTAATGGAATTGAAAGGGTGTCTGACATCTCCTTAAGAAATTTTGTGAAGGAAGTGTGCTCCGGCTTACCAGCAGGATCCTGCACAAATGGACCAGCCTCATCCGATGAAAAGTCATCATCGGTACCGAGGGAGTCCTCGGAATCATCCCATAAATCAGGGTCACGTACCGATGGGAGGCGGCCCTGAGATAGAGGAGTAGAGGATTCTGTATGTCTGGTTTTGCGTACCGATTTGCCGGAACGCATCAACACCGTACCCGGTGAATGTAAAGCGGTATGGATGTCAGAAAGCGGTACCGGTTCTGAAACTGAGTGAACCGCTCGACGCAGAGACTTTGGTTCTGCCGATAAAATAGGCATAGACATAGAAGAGGCAGATTTCAGCGGTGCCGATAACGTCGATGCCGACAAAATAGGCTGGTTGACGATCGGCACCGGAGGCTCGGTGGGTACCGACTCTGGAAGGGTCGGGGTTAGAAGAGCCGGGAATGGTTGTTGCAATTGCTCTTTAAGTTGGACCTGGAGAATGGATGCTATACGTTCATCCAGGGATGGTCCTGATGGCACCGGTACCAGTTTTTTCTTTCTCAGTACCTGCAGTGCAGCTCGACGCTCCGGTGAAGTGGATGCCGATGAAGAGGCAGTAACTTCTATAGGAGCAGAGCGCTTACGAGGCCGGTGCGCAGTCTGCAGGACTTGGCTCACTGCATTTTTGACTGGCGGGCCGAGAACTGTAGGGGATGGCTTCTTAGCCGGCTTACCTGTGGGGTGCGACACCGAAGATGTATCTTGAGGTGTCGAAAGCGCCGGGGTTGATTTGGAGGACGTCGCCGATGCCGGTGGAACTTCCATAGCGGTACCGAAAAGAAGCTGCTGCTGAATCTGGCGATTCTTCAAAGTTCTTTTTTGAAGAGAAGCACAGCGGGTGCACGTCACAGCCCTATGGTCCGGACCCAAGCACTGAAGACACCACCTGTGCAGGTCGGATAATGAAAAAGGGGGTCCACACCGCTGACACCTCTTAAAGCTCAGTGAAGGGGGCATGAAGGGAAAAATGGCAGTAGAAAAAATCGAAGTCCGAGGCTTCGATGGTGCCAACAGGCCCCGCCGGGGCCGACCGAAAAAAGTCGAAAAAAATTGACTTTAAAAAAAAAAAAATTTAACAAGAAAAAGAAAAAGAACATGAAGATCTTCACGAAAAAAAATACGCGAGCGGGAAGGCGAAAAAAGAATTTTCCAACGGCCGTTGGAAAACACGCGTCGTCTTAGCTCCACGGAAACTAAGAAACTGGAGACCGTGCACCTCCGTCGGGCGGGAAGGCACTCGCGCACGCGAGGTGCGGCCTAGCTAGAACTTTCTAAGTTCTTACAGTGCAATCACTCTAAAATTGTCCGTACCGGGGCTCCGTCGGTGCCGTCACCCATCAGTCAAGAATATGCTGCCTGCTTGTCCTGGGATAATTTGTGTATTTTTAATTGTTTATGTGAAGAAGTCAGCTATGAGATCAGGTACTGAATGAGTGTATCCTGTGTTGGTTGAACACTTAAGTATTTTTTTTAATTTTATTTATAAGATTTTCAATTTAAATACAAGCATTGCTTTTGCACGATGCTACTGATCCAGAAATTATATTTAATAAAACTTATAAAGGAAACATTAACTATCTCTTATTTAGTCCACAAAAATGAAGATCAAGAAAAGAAATAAACTTCCAAGGAGAAATAACAAAATTAATTAGATTCCCGAATTACAGCCAGCTGGTAGGTCATACATGGTTACCAACCTGCCTTTTGATCCAATAAATTCTAAAAAGTTGTTTAGGCTCAAAGAAAAGATAATTCTTATCTTGATAAGATACATAACACTTTGCAGGAAATTTGAACACTTAAGTATTATCACAGGAAAGTTTATCAGTTGTGCTTCAAGATTTATTTAAAAAGTTTAGATTTACTGATGACATTCTTTATATGGTTGGGCACAAAGTCAGAATTGGAAAATTTCATTGGATGGATTAATGCAGGGGTCTCAAAGTCCCTCCTTGAAGGCCGCAATCCAGTCAGGTTTACAGGATTTCCCCAATGAATATGAATGAGATCTATGTGCATGCACTGCTTTCAATGCATATTCATTTGGGAAATCTTGAAAACCCGACTGCAGTGTTCTCTCCAGAAATTTTTTCCAGTCGGGTGGCATGAAAAAGTAGCCGGGTGGGGCAAGACAGGGAAATTTGGTGATTAGAAAAGGGTCATTAAATCCAGTAGCATACCTAGTATATATCCACAAAAGACCCAGATATAATGAAAACACAATGTGTAAAATAATAAACACTTTCAATAATGGTTGATGCTGTAATGTCCTATAATATGAAATAAGAACAGCATAGGCTATTAAATAACTCAAAATGAAGGAAAAAGTCTCAGAAAAGGGCCCTCTCACCTCCACCGAAGTGGTTTGTTAAAGGTGGTTAAGCGGTCACCTCATTGGCAAAAAACCTTCAATACGATAAAAGCCTTATGCTGTGCTTCACTAATGAAAAACAAAAAATAGAAGAAAACTTTTCAACTTATCTTCAACTTATCTTCACCAACGGTGGCCAGCGTTTCACAAATATGCAGTCTCAGGGTGTATCCCGACCGATCATACTTCTAGAACCACAATAGAAAAACATATGATTAAAAATCTCTTCCTTAATTTCTTATGTGTTCTAAACAAAAATTTCAATAGCACAGATGAAATCAAAAGGACATACCTTTCAAATGGGACACCAAAAATCGTCTCCCGCATCTGAAATGGCTTCTACATGGTGGCTCATGGTTTTCTTCTATCTTTTGATTTTCACTAGTGAAGCACAGCATAAGGCTTTTATCATATTGAAGGTTTTTTGCCAATGAGGTGACCGCTTAACCACCGTTAACAAACCACTTTGGTGGAGGTGGGAGGTCCCCTTTCTGAGGTTTTTTCCTTCATTTTGAGTTATTTAATAGCCTATGCTGTCCTTATATCATATTATAGGACATTACAGCATCAACCATTATTGAAAGTGTTTATTTTTTTTATTGTACCTAGTATATAGGACAGTCAGTACTGATAATTTTTTAACAACCCCCTCCTCTATATAAAAAAAAAGTTATTTTTAGCCACACAAGGGTGCACCTAGGAAAAGGCAGCATTTTAAACACTGCAGTGAGCACTAGAACACCAACACACGCATTGTAAAACTAAACAAACCAGATCCTGCATAGTTGATGCTAAAAGAAAACCATGTCTTTTTCATACACACAGAACACAGAAACACTCTCGCCCAATATGGAATAATCACAAACTAAAAATAGAAATATGTAGACAAAAGTTAAACTAATGCAACACCACAGAAACAGTGACACATGTCCCCTAATACTGTGCAAAATATAAAGACAGTAGATGTAAATTTGAAAAAACTGATATATAACAATCACCACTTTAAAAATTAACAAATAGAAATAAAACATATAACGAGAAATAAGAAAATACCATTTTATTGGACTAATCCATTTTTCAATTAGCTTTCAAAGGCCAAATCTTTCTTCAAGACAGTACAGTATACAGCTGTTATGGTATCCTGTCCTGACCTGAGGAAAGGGGTTTAGTCCAAAAGAAATTGCCTTATTTCCATTTCCTATTTATAAAGCAATAGGAAAAAAATTATTTCTACCTTTTGTAGTTTCTGCTTTAATCATCTTCTCTTCGCTCTTTTCTTTCTATACGTTTGTCCTCTCTCCCTTCCATGCAACATCTGCCCTCTATCTTTTCCCCTTCCACCCAGCTTCTGCTCTCTCTACCCCTTCAATCCACTGTCCACCCTCTCTCTGCCCCTTCCATCCACTGTCCACCCTCTATCTGCCCTTTCCATCCAGTGTCCGCCCTCTCACTCTTCCATATGGCATGCTCCCTTTTTTATGTCCCTTCAGTAAACTGTATATCCTGTGCCCTTTCTCTCCTTTGTACATGATTCATTTCAGCTTCATCCCCTTTCCATTTTTCTGTCTCCACCCCTTCCCCTACGCTCTGGCATCTCTCTCTTCTCCTTTCCTTCCTTCCCACTCCACCCCATGGTCTGGTATCTCTATCTCCTTCCCCCCCATGCCCTGGCAACGCTCTCCTCTCCTATCTCTCCTTCTCTGCTCTGGCACCTCTTCTTCCTTTCCCTCTGGTCTGGCATTTGTCTCCTTAGTTTCCCTTCCCTCTCCCTTGCCCTGGCATCTCTCTCCTCTCCCCCTCCATTATCTGGCATCTTCTCTCCCTCCTTCCTTCCTTTCCCCTGGTCTGGCATCTGTCTCCTTCCCCCTCCCCCATTTCCTTTCCCTCCTTCCCATGGTCCCATGGCATCTCTTTCCTATCCTCTCCCTTCCTTGTCTTCCTTCTCCCTCTTTCCCTCTCTCTCCCCAATTGGGTGCAGCAGCATTTCTCTTCCCTCATCCCCTCTCACTCTCCTCCTCTGCTCTTCCTCATCCATTCTCCTCCTCCACTGCTCTCCCCTCAGTCCTGCTGCAGCTTTCCCTCTTCCATTTTAAGTCCAGCAGCATCTCTCCCTCTACCACTCAGCTCCAACAGCACCTCTCCCTCCCCTCCTCTCTACTTCTGTTTCCCCCACTGACTAGCTGCAGCACCTCTCCTTTCCACCTCCAGGGCCAGCAGCACCTCTCCTCTCCAACTAGCAGGGCTCCTCTCCCTTCCCTTTCCATCCCCTTTGGCTAGAAGCAGTACCTTACCCACTCACCTCCCAGATCTAGCAGCACCACTCCCTCCGCTCCTCTTTTCCTCGCCTCCTGTCAGCACCCCTCCCTCTTATCTCCCAGGTCCATCGGCACCACTCCCCCCTCCCAATTAACAGGCTCTCACCTGCTTGGGGATTCCCCGGCCTGACTCGGCACAGTCTGAAGTTCTGTGTTCGACTCCGGCCAAAATAAAGTAAAAAAAAGAAAAAAAAAGGCAATTTTTCAAACCCGCCCCATAACACTAGCCTGGACTAACAGCAGCAGTGCTCCCTCCTTATTGTAATTTGCCTGACTGCTGCCCTAGTTTTAGCAAGTCAATTCCCTCCAGCAGCCTTGGTGCCTCTGCTAGGCTGTCCTATCTCTGAGGAAGAAGGAAGTTGCATCATCGGAGGTGGGGGGAGGCCTAGCAAAATCCCTGAGGCTGTAGAAGGGAATTGACTCAATAAAGCTAATTACAATAAGGAGAGAGCGGTGCTGCTGCTAGTCCAGGCTAGTGTTACGGGGCGGGTTTGAAAAATCGCCTGTTTTTATCTTCTTTTTTTACTTGATGGGCCATTGGTCTGACCCAGTAAGACTATTTTTATGTTCTTATGTAAGTCCATTCTGAAAGACCTCCCTGCTAAGACAGTATTTCTGGTGGTCATTTCCTAGGCACATCATGTATTGGAGATTCAAGCTCTGTCTTGCCAAGATCTTACTGTATATTTCCTAATTAAAACTGACACTCCTCCATGTCTACCAGTAGATGAAGAATAAGACTTGGCCTACCCAGCTGCACTTTAATTTAAGATGAGCACTATCAAATAATCTTCTGTTTTTCTTGCAGACATGCTATATTGCCCTTATGCCACTTTCGGGCAACCAATATCTTGGATCTCTTAATTGGAGAAGTTATGCCTCCAACTTTCCAAGATAGAACACAATCAGCAATTCACAACACTTTAGTTGTATTCTTTAAATGTGGTAAATTTCTCTCCCTCATCACCCTAAGAGCCCAGCCTTCCCCTGGGGTCTGTGCACATCTAAGAAGGAGCAGGGTCCCAGTTCTGAGATATTACAGGGTCACTCTTTTGTACCAAACCATGAACCACAGCAGCACACATACCAAATCCATAAATATCCAACAAGGTATTGGTTGCATTCTTAAGTCTCCATATATTTCCCATATATACTCCCTTCCCAACCTATAAACAAAAACACCACACTTGCATTTCTTTTTTAACACTCCCTCCTCCCCCTTTCCCCTCAATCCTCAAAGCTCAGTTAAAGTCTAATTAAAGCAGTCCTCTACTACATCCCGTTTATCAGAAGACAGGGTCATAACTAATGCCGTGGGTCCCTACATCCCAGCATACGTAAGTGTAATCTATTGACTTAAGATAAATTCAGAAAATTATTAATAAAACAAACACCAAGAAACCTTTTGCGGTCCGGATGTGTACCAGTCTACAGGGTGTTCCTTATGCAAGATGGTCGCACAACAAGGAGTGGCCTACTCCAACAAGCCATAAGCCAACCGGCATGTCTGCTCAGCCCTGTTGGTTGATGTAGTTGATGGCCTTTTAGCTGACTCTACCGTATTAAGAATTCCAAGAACCCTTGAGGAAAATATTTAGAATGGAAGGGTAGATCAGCATGAATCGAACATTTTTGTCTATTAGTAAGACAAGTGGGTGGAATTGTTATCTTTTCTCTTGCAGTGCTATTGAGCAGTCTTGAAAAATACGTATGGGAGTACCTTCATAGGTTAAAAGTCTTTTCTTTCAGTATCCCCAGAGAATCTCAAGCTTGTGGATATAATTCCTGCCTTAGCCCGTAGTGAACTAATGCTTCGGGGCTCTAACTTGTGCGTACCGGCTTCCCTTCCCTTCTCCTCCCCCCCCCGGGACGTAACTTCCGGTTTCGGAGGGAAGAGAAGGGAAGCCGGCACGTACGTTAGAGCCCAGAAGCATGAGTTCGTTATGGGCTAAGGCGGTAAATATCCAAGCCGGTGAGAGGTGGTGGGTTTTTGTTTTTTTTTAAATGTTGAGCAGCAGCGGCAGCACCAGGACTCGCAATAGATGACAGCTGGGCGGTCATCTAAATTAGCTGGGTAGTGCGCCCGGCTAAAAGGCCCTAGGGAGAACACTGCAACTGGATTGCGGCCCTCAAGGAGGGACTTTGAAATTCCTGGATTAATGCATGCAAACAACATATTCAATTTACAGCTAATTGGAATACCTACATGACATAATTTTTGTATGTACAGATTCAATATGAGATGGGACATTTTATTTACAACTACTACTTTTAGAAAGAAAACAGACCACAATACTACATTTTAATAGCTGTCACCCATATTCTTTAAAATCTAATATACCAAAGGGACAATTGTTGCAGTTAAGAAGGCTCTGTTCTACAAAAGAAGAATTTAGGAATCAGGCACATCAAATAAGTTAGCGGTTTCAATATAGAGAATATCCCAAATGTGTGATAAGATCAAAATACAAAAGAGGGAACGGTTGCCATTACCCTCAAACAAAGCAACGAAGTTCAGCATTAGCTTGTGTGCTTCTTTTTTCTTCCTAAGCGTCATTTATAAGTGTTGTTATGCCTGGCATTTGTTAAGTTATCATAAGGTGTTTCAACAGCAGCCTAGATTTGCCTATAAAAAGGGAAAAAAATTGAGCTGATTTGACACATTCATTACTGAAGGAATCTGTGGCTCAATGGGAAGAAGCAGAGCACTTTAAATGTCAGCAGTGTATCTATTGCTCTTATAGCTGGGAGATGCAGAAAGTTCAAATCCCGTGGACTGACAGGAAATTTTTTTCATCAAGGAGAACGGATTGCCTGTCACAAGTGATTTAATGCATTAAATGCCCACTCTCAATTTCAAACTTCTTACCCTATATAATATATATAGGGTAATATATAATATATATAGGTAAGGGAATCCAGGGGTACAATTAGAGGGTTACTATACAAGACAAAATGCTCTTGAGTAATAGATCACTACAGGTCATTGACCTGGGGGGCCGCCGCGGGAGCGGACTGCTGGGCATGATGGACCTATGGTCTGACTCAGCAGAGGCAATGCTTATGTGCTTATAGGATAATATATATAGGGTAAGAAGTTTGAAATTGAGAGTGGGAGAATGTCTCCATTAAATTTATGAAGCAAGAGGCTCCCTTAGTTGAGGCATTGGATACAAGCTCAACATTGCCTAAGTGATTTCATTTTGTAGCACTGGTATAACATCAAACTTTGAGAGGTAGAGATATTTCTGCCAGACTACTGAAGTGTGGAAAGCGCTTTATATTCAAATAGAAAACAGATACACCATTTGGTTTAAATAAAGAAGTAGAATGGACTACCTTACAATAGGGAGGAAGAATGGCATTTTCTCATTGATTGACAAAAAAGAGTTGCTCAATAGGATAATAATAATAATAATTTATTTCTTATATACCGCTATACCGTGAAGTTCGAAGCGGTTTACAATAAAGATACATTTGACAGTACACGGGATAGAAACGTGGGATGTGAGTTTCAGTTAGGAACACCATTATAAGATATCTGGGGATGAGATGTCTTCAAATTTTATTTTGATTTGATAAATCGCTTATTCAAATTTACTAAGCGAGTTACAGTAAAATAAAGATGAACATACATTTAGACATGCTATATTGATACACAAGGGATGGAGGAATAAAGTTACAAATCAGTGCTTTAAAGTAGAAGAAAAACCATAGATGGAAAAAACATTAGGGAGGGAGTAGTATAAACCTGGAGGGTAACTACTTTACAATTAAAGATTAAAAGCATCTTTAAAAAGAAAACTTTTTAAGTTATTTTTAAAACGGCTGAGATCATTTTCCTATCTTATATATTGAGGCAAAGTGTTCCAAAGTTGCGGGGCCATCACCAAAAACATATCGTGGCGTCTGGTTCTGATAACTTTCAGGCGGTCCAGAGGAGGGCGACGAAAATGATAGGAGGCTTGCGCCAGAAGACGTATGAGGAGAGACTGGAAGCCCTGAATATGTATACCCTAGAGCAGGGGTGCCCAACGCGTCGATCGCGATCGACCAGTAGCTCAGGAAGGCAACTCGAGTCGATCACACTCGTGTTGCCGTCCTGATCTACGGGCCGATCAGCCTTCCTCTCCAGTGTTCTCCCTAGGGCCGCCCAGCTGTCATCTGCCGCTGCTGAACATTAAACCCCCCCCAAAAAAAAAAACCGGCTTGGAAATTTCAGCCCCTAGCGAACTTATGCTCCGGGCTCTAACGTGTGCGTGCAGGCTTCTCTTCTCTTCGAAACCGGAAGTTATGTCCGGGGAGGGGGGGGAGAAGGGAAGCCTGCACGCACATGTTGAGAGCCCTGAAGCAAGCGTTCGCTACGGGCTAATGCGGGAGACAGGTTAGTGAAGCATTTGTTCTTGTTCCTGCTGGGTCCTGCCTACTTTCTATTTCCGCGAAGGCAGGACCCGGCAGCATTTCCCCCAATAGGTTGATCACGATCTTGGGCTGATCAGCCTTCCTCTTCCCGATGGCAGAATTGACGTCGGGGAGAGGAATGCTGGTTGGCCGAAGCAGGGAGAGCTTGGGGCCTGTTATTGGTGGCGTTTGGGTCCTGGTCCCCAATGGTAGTGGCAGTGGCATGGGGAGGGCAGGGAGAAAGAAAGAAAAAGGGCAGGCAGGGAGACAGAAGGAAAGAAGAGAAACAGAAAAAAATGAAAGGGAGGCAGAGAGAAAGAAAGGGCAGGGAAGAGGAAGGAAAAGTTGGGGGAAGGAATGAGGTCTGGAGGAGAGGAAGCATACAGGCTAAAAGAAGGGAAGAAAGATTGTATGCACAGTCAGAAGAAGAAAGTGCAACCAGAGACTCATGAAATCACCAGACAAGGTAGGGAAAATGATTTTATTTTAAATTTAGTGATCAAAATGTGTCTGAATTTATATCTGCTATCTATATTTTACACTAAGGTCCCCTTTTACTAAACCGCAATAGAGGTTTTTAGCGCAGGGAGCCTATGAGTGTCGAGAGCAGCCCTGGGCATTCAGCGCAGCTCCCTGCGCTAAAAACTGCTATCATGGTTTAGTAAAAAGGGAAGGGGTATATTTGTCTATTTTTGTATGGTTGTTACTGAGGTGATAGTGCTTAGAGTCATCTGCTTTGACCTCTTTGAAAAACCCTGGAATAGGAATGATGATTAACATTTTCTATGCATACAGTGTGCTTTGTGTTTTTTTTTTATTTTATTGTTGGTAGATCATTTTGACTTGGTCATTTAAAAAGTAGCTCGCAAGCCCAAAAAGTGTGGGCACCCCTGCCCTAGAGGAAAGGAGAGACAGGGGAGATATGATTCAGACGTTCAAATACTTGAAGGATATTAACGTAGAACAAAATCTTTTCCAGAGAAAGAAAAATGGTAAAACCAGAGGACATAATTTGAGGTTGAGGGGTGGTAGATTCAGGGGCAATGTTAGGAAATTCTACTTTATGGAATGCGCTCCCGAGAGAGGTGGTGGAGAGTAAAACTGTGACTGAGTTCAAAGAAGCGTGGGATGAACACAGAGGATTTAGAATCAGAAAATAATATTAAATATTGAACTAAGGCCGGTACTGGGCAGACTTGCACGGTCTGTGTCTGTATATGGCCGTTTGGTGGAGGATGGGCTGGGGAGGGCTTCAATGGCTGGGAGGGTGTAGATGGGCTGGAGTAAGTCTTAACAGAGATTTCAGCAGTTGGAACCCAAGCACAGTACCGGGTAGCTTTGGATTCTTGCCCAGAAATAGCTAAGAAAAAAATAAAAAAATTAAAATTGAATCAGGTTGGGCAGACTGGATAGACCATTCGGGGTCTTTATCTGCCGTCATCTACTATGTTACTATGTATATGTTACTATGAGCTTTTGGCTTGTAGATCGGAGGGAGCACGGTGTATTATAAGGAATAAGCATTCTATTAATAAATTGTGGTTCATTGGTGGACAGAGTTTTAAATACTAAGAGTAATATTTTAAAGGTGATACGATGGTTGATTGGAAGCCAGTGTGAATTGATCAGGAAGGAATGACATGATCATATTTTTTACCGTTATGAATAAGTTAAACGGTTACTGTGAAGGAGGAAAAGAGCAGCCCTACAAGTGAGTCATGAAAGTGTTATAATGAATAAGATTTATGGTTGTGGAATATACATTGTTTATTTTTAGAGTTATCCTGAGGAAGCCAGCAAGGTGAATCCGGGATCCAATTTGGGAAATCACTTGATGGGGTGCTGAGCCAAGTATGTATTGGAAAAATTGTGTTTCACCCTGAAAATCATTGCAGAAGATAAAAGAATTGCTTCAATTTGCAACAAACAACCCCCCCCCCCCACCCAACAGAAGATAAGTACAAACAGAAAGAAAGGATAAATTAGGTTCTTACCTGCTAATTTTCTTTCTTTTAAACCTTCCAGACCGGTACAGCTTCAGCTTACTAATGGGTATATATATCTCATCATGATCAGCAGGTGGACACTGAGACAAAAAAACTTTGGAATAGCATATAATAGCTGACATGCTCTATATTCCTTCAGTCTGTTGAATAGCCAAGCAGAACTAAAAAGTATAAACAGAGAACAAGACTTCGAACAGGAGTAACAACTAGTAAATAGGAAGGCTGTTGGCAAATGCAAAGGAGAGACCCCCACAGCCAAATGTCCCCACAGCTCACCAGCTACGCCAGCCAAACCACAGCCGCTGTTCTTTAATCTCCCCAGTCCTAGAAAAATACTAGAATCCACAGAAAAAGCTAAATCTGCATATGTAACAACTGCAAGAACATAACAGACAGGGTGGGGTGCTGTACCAGTCTGGAAGGTTTAAAAGAAAGAAAATTAGCAGGTAAGAACCTAATTTATCCTTCTTTATCAACCTTGCCAGACCGGTACAGCTTCAGCTTATTGATGGGATGTACCAAAGCAGTACCCATTATGGGTGGGACCCCCGAAGGGCCGACACAAGAACATGCTCACTGAATACCGTGTCCCAACGCGCTTGAACATCAACACGGTAGTGTCTGACAAAGGAATGCAGAGAAGACCAAACTGCAGCCTTGCAAATATCCACTGGAGGCACTAAAGATGACTCAGCCCAAGAAGCTGCTTGACCTCGAGAGGAATAAGCCTAGAGAAACAGATTTTTTCTGAAGATAAGTGGAAGCGCGCAATGGTAGCCTTGGAAGCGCCATCCCCCTTACGAGGACCCACTAGAAGGATAAAGAGATGATCTCATTTCCTGATCTCCCGGGTCTTCTACACAAAAGAGCGAAGGACCCGACTGACATCCAACTTGTGCAACTCTTTCTGCTCAGATCTCTCCCGACTATCCAATACCGGGAGGACCACTGACTGATTGACAGGAAAAGGAGAAACTAACTTTGGCAGAAAAGAAGGAACAGGCTGCAACATAGAAAACTCCAGGAATGGAGACCTGCAAGAGAAAACCTGCAACTCAGAAACACAACTAGCAGATGTAATTGCTACCAAAAAGATCTCTTTAAGAGTAAGGTACTTCAATGTGCAGGCCCCCAAAGGCTCGAAGGGTGGGTGCACCAGCACAGACAAGACCAGATTAAGATCCCAAGATGGAACAGATGGTCTAACAGGAGGCCTGAGCAATCTGGCCGCCCGGAAGAAGCGAACATCAGGAATGGCAGGCAGACGCTGACCTCATAGCAACCCATGAAAGGCTGACAAGGCTGCAAGCTGAACCCAGAGAGAAGATCAAGCCAGGCCCCATTCCAGGCCATCCTGCAAGAACGCTAAGATGTGAGGCAGAGAAGCACAAAAGGAAACCACTCCATGAGCAGCACACCACTCCTCAAAGATATGCCAAACCCGCACAGAAGCCCTAGAAGTGGAAAGTCTCCAGGACCCCAACAGGATAGAAATGACTATGTGAATACCCCTTCTTACCTAGACACTCACGTTCAAGAGCCAAGCTGTAAGACAAAAGGGACCCAGATCGAACATTGGAATGGGACCCTGAATCAGAAGGTTGAGCGAGAGCGGCAGAGACAGAGGACTGCCACTAGATGCCGCACCAAGTCCACGTACCACAGACGCCTGGGCCAATCCAGGGAAACCAGAATCACAAGACCCGGATGACGAACAATGCAGAGGAGAACTCTGCAAACTAATGGCCATGGAGGGAACACATACAAAAGACCCTCCGTTGGCCATGGTTGGACCAGAGCATCCAGACCCTCAGCCAGACTGACTCTACGATGACTGAAGAGACAGGGTGTTTTGGCGTTGACACTTGTGGTCATCAGGTCCATGAGGGGCTGACCCCAAGCTTGCACTATCAACTGAAAAGCCACGTGACTTAGGCACCACTCTCTGGGATCTAGTCAGTGACGACTTAGAAAGTCCGCCTGAACATTCTCCTCTCCTGCTAGGTGGGAAGCCGAGATGTCCAGAAGATGAGACTGCCCAGACCATGAGCAGAGCCACCTCTTGCACCAGAGTGCTTTTGGTGCCCCCCCCTGACGATTCACATAGGTTACCGCTGTGATACTTTCTGAAAGGACTCTGACTGACTTGCCCATCAAGAAGGATTGGAAGTCCAACAGTGCCAGCCGGATGGCTCTTGTCCCTAGAACATTTATCGACCAGAACACCTCCTGTGTGGACCAAGTGCCCTGATCTGAGTGACCTAGACACTGAGCTCCCCAACCAAGGAGACTGGCATCCGTGATAAGCACCATCCACTGTGGCTGATCCAGACTCGCCCCATGAAGAAGATGGGGGTCTGAAGCCACCAACGAAGATGACAGAGAACCATGTCCCTCAAAGAACAGGAAGATCCAGACTGTGCCTCTGGGGCGACCACCTCCAAAGAAGAGCATACTGAAGAGGATACATATGAGCATGAGCCCATCTCACTACATCTAGTGAAGCCACCATCGACCCCAAGACTTGGAGGAAATCCTGCGCCAAAAGAAGGCAAAATTGTGACTGCAATTTGCTCACCCGGGCCTCTGGAAGGAAGATCTTCCCCAAGGAAGTGTTGAACAGGACCCCAAGGTACTCCAGGCAATGAGATGGGTCCAACCGACTCTTTGAAAGGTTGACAATCCAACCCAGTGACTGCAGAAACTCCACCACCCGAGCTGCGATCCGAGTGCTCTCCCGGATTGACTTTGCCCGAATCAACTAGTCATCCAGGTAGGGATGCAGTAGAATGCTTTCTTTGCGCAAAGCCATTGTGACAACCACCATAACCTTGGTGAACGTCCACGGAGCCTTGGCCAGACCAAAAAAAGAAGCGCACAGCACTTATAGTGCCAACCCAAAACCGCATAGCAAAGCGCTGATAGGAGGCTCGGATTGGAACATGCAAGTAGGCCTCCATCAGAACGAAAGGACAGAAACTCCCTCGGCTGAACCACCATGATCACAGACCGCAGTGGCTCCATGCGAAAAGACAGAACTTTGAGAGCCTTGTTGACCCCTTTCACATCTAAGATGGACCGATAGGTCCCTTCTGTCTGGGACGCCACAAAAAAAAACAAGTACATGGCAGTGCAACACTCTCAAGGGAGAACTGGAACTACTGCTTTGAGATCTAACAAGCACTGAAGGGCCTGGCAAAAAACCTGCGTCTTCCATACAGCCTGACAAGGAGAAGCGAGCAAACTCCAGAGCATGGGTGTCCAACCTTTTGGGTTCCCTGGGCCACATTGGCTGAAAACATGTTTTCTGGGGCTGCACAAAAGCGCAAATGCTGCAGCAAGACAAAGGGGGCCGGCAAAATGGTAAACACCCGGGGACAGCAGAGGAAAACACTGCATCACCCTCAACTGGGGCCGCACAAAATACTTCACAGGGCCGCCGGTTAGACACCTCTGCTCCAGAGCATAACTAGCCTGAATCACCTCCAAGACCCACTGATCAGACATGATCTCTGCCCACTTCAGAGAAAAACTCGCGCAGCCAGGCACCCACCAGAACCAGAGGGGGTGCCGGCAAGGAGTCCCTGGGCAGGATGGGCAGCGGGGAAACCAGCAGGGGATTGCTAGTCCCCCGGCGGGTCCCTCAACAGGACTACCTGCGCTGAAAGAAACAGTGTCGAGGAAACCCAGAGGCTTGAAAAGCAGGGGCCCTTCGACCAGGGTGGAAACGGCAGAAACACGTCCGTGCCCGCAGCCAAGCTCCAAGTGCCTTCGGTATGGGTCCCAAAGTGATGGGCTAGGTCAAGAACTGGTTGAGTGGAAGGTGACAGAGTGTAGTAGTCAATGAAGATCGCTCTGAGGAAAGGGATTTTACCAGTGGTGTGCCTCAAGGTTCTGTTCTTGGGCCTGTTCTTTTTAACATTTTTATAAACTTTTATTCATATTGACTGGAGTAGCAATTCAACAAATAACATACAATTGGAAAAATTATGACAGATTAAGTTATAACTTTTGGTGGAATTCTGTATGCCATATATATAAAATGGGAGCGCACAATAGCAACACAGAAAGGTTATTTTGGTAAATTTCAGAAGATCTGGAGACCATTAACAGACTTTTGCAATGACTGATAACATTTTCCCATAATAAGATATTTGTTAAGAGGGGATGTGGGTGGGTATTATTTTATTCATCTCATAATATGTATGAATTAATTAATATTTTTGATGTATTAGGTTGGATTTTCTGAAACGGGCAGGGAGGTATTGGGAGGGTTTTCTATTTTAATTATAATTGTTTTACATATTAGATGTATTACATAATATTCAAGATATTATAGAATATGAATATAAGAATGATATGTTGTACTTAAAGTGTTACATGAAGGAAAATCAAGTGTGTATTTATAAGATCATATAACTTTTTCTGATGCACTTGTGATATGCAAAACTGAATAAAGAAATTTAAAAAACAAACAAACAATATTACTGAAGGGTTTGTCGGGTAAGATTTCCCTCTTTGCAGATGATACCAAAATCTGCAATAGAGTAGACATGCCGGATGGTGTGAACAACATCAAGAAAGACCTGGCGAAGCTTGAAGAATGGTCTGAAATTTGGCAGCTAAAATGTAATGCTAAGAAATGCAAGGTCATACATTTTGGGCTGCAAAAACCTGAGGGAACGATACAGTTTAGGGGGTGAAGAACCTATGTGCATGACAGAAGAATGGGACTTGGGTATGATTGTATGTGATGATCTTAAGGTGGCCAAACAGGTTGAAAAGGTGACGGCGAAAGCTAGAAGAATGCTAGGTTGCATAGGGAGAGGCATGGCCAGTAGGAAAAAGAAGGTATTGATGCTCCTGTATAAGACTTGGTGAGACCTCATTTAGAATATTGTGTACAATTATGGAGGCCGCACCTTCAAATAGATATAAAAAGGATGGAGTTGGTCCAGAGGAAGGCTATTAAAATGGTATGTGGTCTTCATCATAAAGCGTATGGGGACAGACTTAACGATCTCAATCTGTATACTTTGAAGGAAAGGCGGGAGAGGGGAGATACGATAGAGATGTTTAAATACCTATGTAATGTAAATGTGCATGAGTCGAGTCTCTTCATTTGAAAGGAAACTCTGTAATGAGAGGGCATCGGATGGAGTTAAGAGGTGCTAGGCTCCGAGTAATCTAAAGGAAATACTTTTACCGAAAGGGTGGTAGATGCATGGAACAGTCTCCCAGAAGAGGTGGTGGAGACAGAGACTGTGTCTGAATTCAAAAGGGCCTGGGATAGGCACATGGGATCTCTCAAAGAGAGAAAGAGATAATGGTTACTTTGGATAGGCAGAATGGATGGGCAATTTGACCTTTATCTGCCGTCATGTTTCTATGTTTCTATCCTCTGCTATTTCATCAATTCATTTGATTATGGAGCTAGCTGAAAGAAGAATATCGACCCCCTTATGATCTGCAGCCTCTCCTAAATGTTCATGGCAAATATCCTTATCAGCAAGCAGGATCAACTCTTCACCAATGTAAAGGGCTTCTTAGCTTTGGCAATGTGGTCAGCCACTAAGAATGATGCTTTCAGTGCATACACATTTACTGAAGTGGTGGCCTTAAAAAATTGTTTCTGCTCTTCAAATTCATGTTTTTTTTCTTTTGAAAAACTCCAAAGTCTTGTCTTTTTAATCCAGGGTGCTTGGTCTCCATGTGGCAAAGCAATTTTGAGGGTTTAATGGATTCACTGGATAGTCACTCACCACATATTATACAAAGCGGGCATGGAGAATGCGAATCACCTGTTATAATTAACCCGTAATTTAAATAGGACTCTTGGTATTTTCTTTTAAATGCAGCTCTCTTTTTGTTGGCAGTCTTAAGAGTCTTCTGCTGGATCATCATTGGGTTTTTCCCCTTTTTGAAAGAAGCTTTTCAGTGGTTTGTTTTTTACTCATTTTTGCCAAGGTGCAAAAATGTGTTTAAAATTGTCATTGCAAAAACTCTGCTCCTGTGCCTTTAAGCATTCCCCCTCATAGCTCCACACACGCCAGCTGAAGCCTTCAAGATGGTAGCTGCTATCCTTCCCCTCAACTCCCCTCTCCATGATCTCCTCCAAGTCCATCTCCCCCCTCCACCAAGCTCATTTCTCCCATCTATTTTCTCTCCATCTCTCCTCCAGTCCACCAATTCCCATCTCCCCTCTCCCTCCATCTGCCTTTTTTATGGAACTCCTATGCTCCCCACACCACTACACCCCCGCACTTTTCCCAAAGAGAGTCCGGCAGGAGGGACGCATCTGGTAAGAGGTCTGCCCTGGCGGTAGCAATCCACTCCTGCCAGCACTCCTCGCGTCTTCTCTCCACTGCGGCCCACCCTCAGTGAAAACTTCCTGTTTCCGCTTGGGCGACCGAATGGAGAGAAGACGCCCAGAGTAGCGGTAGGATAGTGGAGTCGCATTCGCTACTGCCGCTTTTGCCTGTCCAGGGAGGAGAGGAGAGAGCCTTGCTGCCCCAATCTGTACGCAGAGACCCGTTCGAGATTTCCTTCTGCCAGAGTCCTTGCTTCGATGTAACTTCCAGTTTTTGCAAAACCGGAAGTTACATCGAAGTAAGGACTCCAGTGGCAGAAGGAAATCCCGAACGGGTCTGCGGTGGTAGCAAGGGGCCAACGAATTGGTAAGTCCAATTTTATGTAATAACAAACCGATTCGAATCGATTCACCCAAAGTGAATCGGAGAATCGATGCGAATTGGGCAGCACTACTCTGCACCACTGCAAAGCCCCACCCACCTAGCATTTTGAAAAGTGTTCTAGAGAATGACAAGGAAAAAAAAGTGTCCCCGCCCCGTCCCCATCCCCGCAAACCATCTGATCCCATCCACACAAGCCTCAAATAGTTTTATACTGAACACAGCTACAATACTACTTTATCCTAAAGCAAAAAGAAAAGAAAAGAAAATAGAAATTGTTTTCTACCTTTGTTGTCTGGTTTCTGCTTTCATATTCTTCTCGTCTTTCTCTTCCTTCGGTCCAAATGTCTGCCTTCTCTCTGCCTCTTCCTTATGGCATCTGCTCTATTTCTATGCCTCTACCAAAAACTGTCTCTCCCTTCCACCCCCATTAGTCTGGCACCCATCTTCTTCCCTCCACTCCCCCCATGGTCTGGCATCTGTGTCTTCTTTCCTTCCATCTCTCACTCCCTCCCCTAGGTGGTTTTTAGCATCTCTCCTCCTTTCCTCCCTTCAGATCTAGTATCTGTCTTCTCCCCTAATGATCTGGTATCTCTCTCTCCTCTCCCTTCCTTTTCTTTTCTGCTCTTCCTTCTCAATTTGTTTTCTATCTCTTGTCCACTTACTTTCCAGTCTCAATTTCCCTTTCATTGTGTATATCTACAGCTTGCCACCTCTTTCCCTCACCCGTACCAGTTATCTCACCAAATCTATCCTCTTACTCCAATCCAGCATGTGCTCTTTTTCTTTATCCCCTCCTTCGCTCTCTCCTCTCCACTTCCTTCCAGATTCTGCTCCTCTCACTATCCTCTCCTCCCATCCAGGGTCTGCTCCCTTTTCTCTCCTTCCCACTTCCTTCTAGCATTTGCTCCCCTTCTCTCCAATTTAAGAGTCTGTTCCCCTCTCTCACTCTCCCCTTTCAACCAGCATCTGCTCCCCTCTCTCTCCCCTCCCTACTTCCATCCAGCATTTACGCCTCCCTTTTTCTTTCTCCACTTCCCTTCAGCATCTGTTACCCTTCTCCACTCTCCATCCACTTCCCTTCAGTGCCACTCAACCTCTTCGCCGGCCACCTTCCTCCCCTTCCCCTCACCTTTACGGGTGCTCTTCATAGTTTTCTCTTTCTGAGGTTTCCGGATGCGGCAACATTCTCACCAAGTCCCGCGTGACTGCCTCAGATCTTCTCCTCTAATGCACTTCCTGTTTCCACCTGGGCAGTTTGCGACAAGAGAAAAAGCTTTGGGGCAGTCATGCGGGACTTGGCGAGAACGTTGCTGTGTCCGGACACTGTGTCATTCTCTAAAGTGTCCTCAGTGAAAGGGGGCAGCCATTTTGCTGTAGCCCTTCACTGAAGGAGTCTCCGTTACCGGCAGTTCTCTCACAGCCCGGCTGTCAGATGGCCATGGCCCACTAGTGGGTAGATTTTGGCCGACGATCTGCCATGCTGATCATGAGATCTTCCAATCCCTTTCCTAACATTTGTTCCTTGAAAGGAAGTCTGCTGAGGGTAGCCTTGGAGGAAGAATCTTCAGCCCACTGCCTGATTCAGAGTATTCTGCGGGTTGAGATCGAATAAGCCTAAAGTTTGCTCGTGACACTGATGTTGTAGAAAGTATTAGCTATGTAGCCCACTTCAGCTAACAGGAGTTGGAGAAAAGGCTTCCTCTCAGCCAGCTCAAGCCCCTGCAACCTGGTACGACATGTGTGTCACAAAGAAAGCTGCTATAGCTGCCTAGACTCCCAAGGATAGTGCTTCGAAATATCTTAAGAATCACATCCACTCTGCGATCCTGCATCTCTCTTAATATGCCTCCCTCACTTAGTAGGGATGTGCATTTGGTTACCTGTGCTACCAAAGAATCTACTTTGGGCTAAGCGAACAGCTGCTGACACTAATGTGCCATCGGACACAGCCACGCCATTGCCTTGGCTACTTTAATGGACCCTTCAGGAGCATCCCAATGCTCCGTGACTAATACACTGATGTTAGGAAAACTGGGCTCTCACTCCACTCATTGTAGAGTAGAAAGCAGAGAGGAACTGCTGGGAGTCCAAGTTTAACTCCTGCAAAGAGTCTGCAATAAGCTCTAACACAGCTGAGGGTCTAAACAGCCGATGGACCATGGGGTCATCGTCTTGATCAAAGACCACCAATGCATCTTATGTACTCACACCGACCTGAGATCCTGCATCTCCCGACAAGGAGGGCTCGCTCTGTGACAGTAAAAGCATATAAATAGACACCTCATCATAAAAGTCTTCCTCAGAAAGGCCCACCGGAACCTGGCCAGACTGACATTGAGCTAGGGAAGTCTATCTGGCCAAGTCAAAAGCCGTCAAAACAGCAGTTAGGGAGGCCAAATTCCGCATGGAAGAGTCTCTAGCGAAGAACATCCAGAAAGAAGATAAATCCTTCTTCAGGTATATCAGTGACAGAAATAAGAACTCAGGCGGGATAGTACGTCTTAGGAAACCAGACGGAGACTATGTAGAAGCGGACTCGGAAAAAGCCCAACTGTTAAATGAATACTTCTGCTCAGTCTTCACCTGTAAGGCGCCAGGACTCGGCCCTCAGCTACAGACAAGGGTTGACGCAGATGACCTGTTTAGTAATTTTGAGTTTACACCCAGCAGTGTCTACTGCGAGCTGTCAAAGCTTAAGGCAGGGGTGTCCAATGTCGGTCCTCGAGGGCCGCAATCCAGTCGGGTTTTCAGGATTTCCCCAATGAATATGCATTGAAAGCAGTGCATGCAAATAGATCTCATGCATATTCATTGGGGAAATCCTGAAAACCCGACTGGATTGCGGCCCTCGAGGACTGACATTGGACACCCCTGGCTTAAGGTTAACAAGGCAATGGGGCCTGACAACCTACACCCCAGGGTGCTCAGGGAGTTGTGTGATGTCTTGGCGGAACCACTATCCACGCTCTTCAATCTCTCCCTTAGTACGGGTAACGTCCCGTTGGACTGGAAGACGGCTAACGTCATTTCACTCCACAAGAAAGGCTCCAAGATGGAGACAGCAAATTACAGACCGGTGAGTCTCACATCAATAGTGTGCAAACTAATGGAAACTCTAATCAAACGCCAATTAGATACGATCCTGAATGAGGAGAATCTACGGGATCCCCGTCAACATGGATTTACTAAGGGGAGATCCTGCCAATCCAACCTGATCAGCTTCTTTGACTGGGTGACGAGGAAGCTGGATGTTGGGGAGACCCTGGACATCGTATACCTGGACTTCAGTAAAGCATTCGATAGCGTACCACACCACAGGTTGCTGAGCAAGATGAGTTCTATAGGATTGGGCGACACATTGACGAAATGGGTTGGGAACTGGCTTGGAGGTAGGCTTCAGAGGGTAGTGATGAAAGGCACCCCCTCCGAAATGATGGAGGTAATCAGTGGAGTGCTGCAGGGCTCGGTCCTGGGCCCGATCCTATTCAACATCTTAATAAGAGACTTGGCAGAAGGGCTGCGAGGTAAAATAACATTATTCACTGATGACGCCAAACTAAGCAATGTAGTGGGCAAAAGCACAATAGACATAAATTCAATGTCCGACAACATGATGCACGACCTACTCCTACTGGAGTGCTGGTCTAGGTCCTGGCAACTCAGCTTCAATGCCAAAAAATGCAAAGTCATGCACCTGGGCAGCCAAAATCCATGCAAGACTTACACCCTTAATGGCGAGATCCTAACAAGAACTGAAGCAGAACGAGACTTAGGGGTGATCGTCAGTGAGAACATGAAGACTGCCAATCAAGTGGAGCAAGCTTCATCCAAGGCAAGGCAAATCATAGGTTGCATACGCAGGAGTTTCGTCAGCCGTAAGCCTGAAGTCATTATGCCATTGTATAGAACCATGGTGAGACCCCACCTGGAATACTGTGTGCAATTCTGGAGGCCACATTACCGTAAGGATGTGCTGAGACTGGAGTCGGTCCAGAGAATGGCCACCCGGATGGTCTCGGGACTCAAGGATCTCCCGTACGAGGAACGGCTGGATAAGTTGCAGCTGTACTCATTCGAGGAACGCAGAGAGAGGGGCGACATGATCGAGACATTCAAGTATCTCACGGGCCGCATCAAGGTGGAAGAAGAGGGTCCCGCGGCAACAAGGGGGCATTCATGGAAAATCAGGGGCGGGAAACTGCACAGGGACACCAGGAAATTCTTTTTCACTGAAAGGGTGGTTGATCGCTGGAATAGTCGTCCACTTCAAGTTATTGAGGCCAGCAGCGTGCCTGATTTTAAGGCCAAATGGGATAGACACGTGGGATCTATTCACAGAGAAAGGTAGGGGAGGATCATTGGGGTGGGCAGACTAGATGGGCCGTGGCGGAATTATCTGCCGTTTATTTCTATGTTTCTAGATGGGTCCTGGGAGCCCAAGTCCTCTCATGTGCCTGCTGTTGCACCGCCAGACTTTCCCTGAAGATCTTTTCCATCCAGTTACACTCATAAGAACATAAGAAGTTGCCTCCACTGGGTCAGACCAGAGGTCCATCCTGCCCAGCGGTCCGCTCCCGCGGCGGCCCATCAGGTCCGCGACCTGTGAAGTGGTTACTGAATATTTCTATAACCTACCTCAAGTTCTATCTGTACCCCTCTATCCCCTTATCCTCCAGGAACCTATCCAAACCTTTCTTGAACCCCTGTACAGAGTTCTGGCTTATCACAAGTTTCAAGTTTTATTTCACATTTGATGAATCGCCTATTTCAGAGTTCTAGGCGATGTACATAATATAATAAAGAAACACCTCCTCTGGAAGCTTGTTCCATGTGTCCACCACCCTCTGGGTAAAAAAGAACTTCCTAGCTTGTGGCTCCCCATAGTTTGAAGAATCTGTTCTTATTCACTTTCTCTATGCCCTTTAGGATTTTGAAGGTTTCTATCATGTCCCCTCTAAGTCTCCTCTTCTCCAGAGAGAACAGCCCCAGCGTTTTTAACCTGTCAGCGTATGAGAAACTTTCCATACCTTTTATCAGTTTAGTCGCCCTCCTCTGCACTCCCTCGAGTACCGCCATATCCTTTTTGAGGTACGGCGACCAGTATTGAACACAGTACTCCAGGTGCGGGCGCACCATTGCGCGATACAGCGGCATGATGACTTCCTTTGTCCTGGTTGTGATACCCTTTTTGATGATGCCCAGCATTCTGTTTGCTTTTTTTGAGGCTGTCGCACACTGCGCCGATGGTTTCAGTGATGTGTCAACCATCACCCCCAGATCCCTTTCAAGGTTACTCACCCCTAGCCGTGTTCCCCCCATTTTGTAGCTGAACATCGGGTTCTTTTTCCCTACATGCATGACTTTGCATTTCTCTACGTTAAAACTCATTTGCCACTTATTTGCCCAGTCTACCAGTCTCGTTAGGTCCCTTTGCAGGTTTTCACAGTCTTCCGTGTTCCTAACCCTGCTGCAGAGTTTGGTGTCATCAGCAAATTTGATAACCTCACATTTTGTCCCGGTCTCCAGATCGTCAATAAATATATTAAACAATAGAGGTCCCAGCACCGACCCCTGTGGAACTCCGCTCGTGACCCATTGCCAGTCTGAATATTGGCCCTTTACTCCAACCCTCTGTTTCCTGCCTGCCAACCAGTGTTTGATCCATCGGTAGATATCCCCTTGCACCCCGTGGTTCCACAGCTTTTTTAATAGCCGTTCGTGAGGTACCTTGTCGAAGGCTTTTTGGAAGTCAAGGTAAATGATGTCTATGGATTCCCCCTTATCTATCTGGTTGTTTATTCCCTCGAAGAAGTTGACACATCAGGTTGACAAATTCTGGAGAAAATGCCATATTAGGCAGCATAGAGTCTCCTTCTGATGACTGCAGCTTGAGTCTCTTGGGCTCCATGGCTTCCACGCTCCTACACATAGAATGACTGCCATTCCAGGGCTCTGGAAGGGATTTACTCCCTATAGACCCCTTGACCATTCTTCAGCCCTAGAGAGCAAAGAGGAGACTAAGCCAGCTGCTCCCCCCCCCTCTTTTATTTGCTTTGCAGCACATGGCACAAGGGCGCTCTTTGGGCGCATATCCAATGCAAACCTAGCATAAATTGAGGGTAAAGGAGCCAGAAGACTCCATCCCAGCAAGTTCTGATGCAAAACAAAAGTGATTTGAAGGATCTGGAGAACTTTGGAAAAAATAAATAAAAATCAGGAAATCCAAGATGGCTGCTGCAGCAGCATTTATGGCACCAAAAAGTCTCCAAAACACTAACTGATAAGAAAAAACCAAAAACAAAACACAGATTTTAGAGGTGGGGAAACCTAAGGGAAGGGGCAGAAACCTACAAAAAAAGTTTTAAAGACAATTCCTCTCCCCCCCCCCCCCCAATTTTCATCATAGGCTATAAAGCACAGCTACTTACCGTAACAGGTGTTATCCAGGGACAGCAGGCAGATATTCTTAACTGATGGGTGACGGCACCGACGGAGCCCCGGTACGGACAATTTTAGAGTAATTGCACTCTAAGAACTTAGAAAGTTCTAGTTAGACCGCACCGCGCATGTGTGAGTGCCTTCCCGCCCGACGGAGGCGCGCGGTCCCCAGTTAAGATAAGCCAGCTAAGAAGCCAACCCGGGGAGGAGGGTGGGACATAAGAATATCTGCCTGCTGTCCCTGGATAACACCTGTTACAGTAAGTAACTGTAACTGTGCTTTATCCCAGGACAAGCAGGCAGCATATTCTTAACTGATGGGTGACCTCCAAGCTAACAAAAAGAGGATGGAGGGAAGGTTGGCCATTAGGAAAATAAATTGTGTAAAACAGATTGGCCGAAGTGTCCATCCCGTCTGGAGAATGCATCCAGACAATAATGAGATGTGAAAGTATGAACTGAGGACCAAGTAGCAGCCTTGCAGATTTCCTCAATAGGATTGGATCTGAGGAAAGCCACAGATGCTGCCATAGTTCGAACTCTATGGGCCGTGACAGAACCTTCCAGTGTCAGACCGTTCTGAGCATAACAGAATGATATGCAATGATATGCGTTTAGAAACAGGATGACCCAGCTTGTTAGGATCAAAAGACAGGAATAGTTGAGGAGAAGATCTGTGAGGCTGAGTGCGTTCTAAATAGTAAGCCAAAGCACGCTTACAGTCCAAAGTATGCAAAGCCTATTCCCCTGGATGAGAATGAGGTTTTGGAAAGAAAAATGGACTGGTTAAGGTGAAAGTCAGAGACAACCTTGTCATGATGAAAAACAGTGAAAGGTGGATCTGCATGTAACTCACTGACCCTCCTGGCAGAGGTGAGAGCAATAAGGAAGACCACTTTCCAAGTGAGAAATTTGAAATGAGCTGTGGCCAACAGTTCAAAGGGAGGCTTCATTAAAGCGGAAAGAACCACATTAAGATCCCAGACAATAGGAAGAGGCTTGAGAGGTGGTTTCACATTGAAAAGCCCCCGCATAAATCTGGAAACCAACGGATGAGCAGTAAGAGATTTTCCGTGAACAGGTTCATGAAAAGCAGTGATGGCACTGAGGTGGACTCTGATAGAGGTAGACTTGAGACCTGAGTTGGACAAAGAAAGAAGATAATCCAACACTAGTTCTACTGCTAGTGAGGTAGGATCATGATGATGCAGAAAGCATCAGGAAGAAAACCGAGTCCACTTCTGCTGATAACACTGAAGAGTGGACGGCTTCCTGGAAGCATCAAGAATAGAACGGACAAGTTGAGAAAGAAGTGAGTGGGTCGAGCTCAGCCCGAGAGATACCAAGCTGTCAGGTGTAGAGACTGCAGGTTGGGATGTAGAAGGGACTGCTGATGCTGAGTAAGCAGAGTAGGAAATACTGGAAGAAGAATGGGCTCCCTGGAACTGAGTTGAAGAAGAAGGGAGAACCAATGTTGCCGGGGTGTGGAGCAATGAGAATCATGGTGGCTCGATCCCTTTGGAGTTTGAACAAGGTCCGCAACATGAGAAGTAGAGGAGGAAAGGCATAAAGGAACCGACTGGTCCAATCCAGAAGAAACGCATCTGGTGCAAGACGATGAGGGGAGTAGAGTCTGGAGCAAAAGAGAAGCAGTTGATGATTGTGAGGAACCGCAAAGAGGTCCACTTGCGGAGTTCCCCATTGAGCGAAAATGGACTGGAGAGTCATGGGACTGAGAGTCCATTCGTGAGGTTGGAGAATTCTCCTGAGATTGTCGGCCAAGGAATTCTGCTCTCCCTGGATGCTGACAGCTTTCAGGAATAAATGGCGAGCTGTCGCCCAAGACCAAATCTTTTGGGCCTCCTGACACAACAGGCGAGAGCCCGTCCCACCCTGTTTGTTGATGTAGTACATTGCAACTTGATTCTCTTTGCAAAGCAGTAGGACTTGAGGAAAGAGGAGATGCTGAAAAGCCTTGAGGGCGTAAAACATCGCTCTGAGTTCCAGGAAATTGATGTGATGTCTCTTTTCCTGGGCAGTCCAAATACCTTGAGTTTGGAGATCGTTCAAGTGAGCTCCCCAGGCATACGGGGAGGCATCTGTGGTGATGACGAGATGATGAGGAGGCAGATGGAATATTAGACCTCTGGAGAGATTTGAAGATTTCAACCATCATTGCAGAGACTGTCGAAGAGACGATGTCACAGATATGTGTCGCGAACAAGGATCCGTTGCCTGGGACCATTGGGTAGCTAGCGTCCATTGAGGAGTGCGAAGACGTGCGAAGGGGGTGACATGAACTGTCGACGCCATGTGACCCAAGAGTACCATCATGTATTTGGCAGAGATGGAAAGCTGTGGGAGCACCTGCTGACAGAGATGAAGAAGGGTCTGAAGGCGGTTGGATGGAAGAAACGCTCTCATTAGAACAGTGTCCAATATCGCTCCACTAAATTGAAGTCACTGAGTTGGAATGAGATGCGACTTGGGTAGGTTGATCTCGAAACACAGGATTTGGAGAAACTGGATGGTCTGGTTGGTGGCAAGAAGCACTGCCTGAGGTGAAGGAGCCTTGATTAACCAGTCGTCCAGGTAAGGGAAGACTTGGAAATTGTGAGAGTGTAGAAAGGCGGCCACCACAATGAGACATTTGGTGAATACCCTGGGAGAGGAGGCCAGACCGAAGGGTAACACCTTGTACTGGTAATGAGAACGATTGATGAGAAATCGGAGATACTGACTGGACGTCAGATGTGTGTAGGCTTCTTTGAGATCCAGGGAGCATAGCCAGTCGCCCTGAGTGAGAAGAGGGTAAAATGTGGCAAGAAAGAGCATTTTGAACTTCTCCTTGACCAAACAGTTGTTGAGATCCCTGAGTTCTAAAATGGGTCTGAGATCTCCGGTCTTTTGGGGGACTAGAAAGTACCAGGAGTAAAATCCCTGACCTCTCTGCTCTGGAGGAACTTCTTCGATGGCATTGAGGAGAAGGAGGGACTGAACTTCTTGATCGAGAAGGAGGGACTGAGATCTGTTGGAAGCAGACTCCTTTGGAGGACTTGGTGGTGGAAGAGTCTGAAAGTTGAGGGAGTATCCGTGACGGATGATGGACAGAACCTACTGATCTGCGGTGATTACTTCCCAACGGCTCAGAAAAAATTGGAGACGTCCCCCGATGGGTTGCAGTAGAGGAGAAGAAGAGGGAAGACTGGCTATGTCCTGGAGGAGGAAGTCAAAAGGGCTGAGTGGGCTTAGGCTGAGCAACAGGTTTTACTGGTGGTTGCTGCTGTTGATGAGCCTGCTGGTGCTGTTGCTGCCGTTGCCTCCGAGGCTGGGGAGGCTGAGGAGGAAGAGGCCGAGCTGAGAAACGACGCTGGTAAGACATCTGCTGTCTAAAAGGGCAAGCAGGTGGGGGTTTCTTTTTGGTTTTCAATAAGGTATCACATCTAGTCTCGTGAGCAAAAAGTTTCTGGGTGGTGGTATCCAGACATTCACCAAACAGCTCGTCACCCAGGCAGGGAGCGTTGGCAAGGCGGTCCTGGTGGTTTACATAAAGTTCTGAGACGCGGAGCCAAGCCAAACTTCTCATAGTGACAGCCATTGCTGTAGCTCGGGATGTGAGCTCAAACGTGTCGTAGATGGAACGGACCATAAACTTCCGAAGCTGGAAAAGACTGGAAGTACATTGTTGAAAAGCAGGTATCTTGCATTTCGGGAGGTACTTCTGAAAAGTGGTAAGCTGCTGAATGAGATGTTTCAGGTAGAAAGAAAAATGGAATGCATAGTTACCTGAACGATTGGCCAACATAGCGTTCTGATATAACCGCTTGCCAAATTTATCCATGGCCTTCCCCTCTCTGCCAGGAGGGACAGAAGCGTACACACTAGAGCCCGTAGTTTTCTTCAGGGTCGACTCTACAAGCAAAGACTCATGTGGGAGCTGAGGCTTGTCAAACCCTGGAATGGGGATAACCTTATAAAGAGACTCTTGCTTTCTAGGAGTTCCTGGAATGGTTAGAGGAGTCTCAAGATTTTTATAAAAGGTTTCCTTCAAGATGTCACGTAAGGATAATTTTAGGAATTCCCTCGGAGGTTGATCAAAGTCCAAAGCATCAAGGAATGCTTTGGACTTTTTGGAATCAAGACTCCAATGGAATAAAAAGGGTGTCTGACATCTCTTTAAGAAATTTAGTGAAGGAAGTCTGCTCTGGCTTACTATCAGGCTCCTGAACAGATGGATCAGCCTCATCTGATGAAAGATCATCATCGGTACCGAGAGGATCATCGGAATCATCCCATAAATCAGGGTCACGCACTGAAGGGAGTCGTCCCTGGGAGAGAGGAGTAGAGACCTCCGCATGTTGGGTTTTGCATACCGATTTGTCTGATCGCATCGATACCGTACCTGGGGAAGTATGGAAAGCGGTACGGAGGTTCTGGTCAGAGAGCGGTACCGGCTCAGAGACCGAGTGAACCGCCCTACGCAAGGTTTTCGGTTCCGCCGATAGAATAGGCATGGATACCGAAGAGGTAGAATGCAGCGGTGCCGATAAAGTCAATGCCGACAAAATAGGCTGATCGACAATCGGCACCGAAGGCTCAGAGGGTACCGACAGTGGAAGGTTCGGTGACAAAAGAGCCTGGAGGAGTTGTTGCAATTGCTCTTTAAATTGGACGTTATGCGGTCATCCAATGATGGTCCCGATGGCACCGGTACCACTTTTCTCTTTTTCGGTACCTGTGGTGCAGCTCTACGCTCAGGAGAAGTAGATGCCGATGACGAGGCAGTGACTTCAATAGGAGCAGAGTGTTTACGGGGCCGGCGCGCGGTCTGCAGGACTTAGCTCACTGCTTGGTCGACCAGCAGGCCCAGGACAGTAGGGGATGGCTTCTTAGCCGGCTTACCTGGGGAGGTACGACACCGAAGACACGTCCTGCGGTGTCGAAAGGGCCAGCGCCAATTTCGAGGACGCCGCCGATGCCGGTGGACCCTCCATAGTGGTACTGAAAAGAAGCTGTTGTTGAATTTGGTGATTTTTTAAAGTTCGCTTTTGAAGAGAAGTGCAACGGGTGCACGTCGAAGCCCTATGATCCGGACCCAAGCACTGAAGACACCAATTGTGCGGGTCAGATAAAGATATAGGACGTGCATACCGCTGACACTTCTTAAAGCCCGGTGAAGGGGGTATGAAGGGAAAAACGGCAGTCGCAAAATCGAAGGTCGAGGCTTCGAAGTTGCCAACAGGCCCCGCTGGGGCCGACCGAAAAATAAAGGAAAAAAGATATATATATATTTTTTTAGTTGGTTATGGAAAACAATAAAAGGGAAAATAAAATGTGAACAATTTCACGAAAAAACACGTGAGCGGGAAGGTGGAGAAAAACTTTTCAACAGCCGTTGAAAAAACACATCTTCTTAGCTCCGCGGAAACTAAGAAACTGGGGACCGCGCGCCTCCGTCGGGCGGGAAGGAACTCGCGCATGCGCGGTGTGGCCTAACTAGAACTTTCTAAGTTCTTAGAGTGCAATCACTCTAAAATTGTTCATACCGGGGCTCCGTCGGTGCTGTCACCCATCAGTTAAGAATATGCTGCCTGCTTGTCCTGGGATAACAGCCTTATTCACCGTGACCTATGCTGGCGATGTGCTGCAGCCTGCCTCAGCTCCAAAGGTAGCTAGAACTGGAAGAAGCAATCACTGCCTCAAACGGACCACTCCTCCAATACTGAATCTTCAGGCTGCCAGTCAGACTGTAAGCCTTGAATCTAAAGTGTGTGGGGGGGGGGGGAGTGAAATGCAGCCAGCATCCTGGGGGACCCCACTGAGCCCCGTACAGGTATCTGACAGCCTGCACTCAAGCCCTGCAATGTAGTAAGCAAGCAATGCTACAAGGGGAATGGATCTCAAGCCCCTCAAAATTTCTGCATATAGGCCAAACAAGTACCAAAGAGGGATTGGCCTATCAGCTAATGACCTCAGTCTGCTTCTCCTCCATGCAGAGCTGGAGCCTTGACGAGGAAAGCTCTGAGCACTGAAAGCTGCCAAAATTTCACAAAAAGAACAGAAAAAAGTAATATACAGGTAGAGCACATCAGAAAGACTCCTTTCAGCTCACGTGCAGAAGGAAAAGCTTAAGGAAAAGCAGCAGAGCCCTCTAATGAAGGAGGAGTGATTTAAAAGCTGGAGTGGATTCAATCTGCATAGCTCGCAAGTGTGAGGATATTACCCTTCTGTCCAGAATGACACACCTATTGCACTAGAAAGAGCCAGTAGCAAATAAACATAGCTCATGCTCATCACGGACTGAGAGACAACTGACCACTCAGCCAAAAAGATAAACCACCAACACTCTGAGGTAATTGTTGGCAGGTATAATAAAACCAGCCCTCCTGATACCACTACCTGCAAGAAAAGAAACTGCCAAGCTGTAAACAAAAATAATAAAAAGCAGCAACAGCATAATTATTTTGGGTTATCTGTAATTAAAAACTCAAAACACACAAATTTGATGCAGAAGCTTTATGTTCACCAGAAAAGGAAGAAAATAAATAGCAACTTACCTCAGTGAAATAAAGCTAGAAGCAAGAAGAGTAGATACATAGCATAAGAATAGCCATACTGGGTTAGATCAATGATCCATCTAGCCCAGCATCCCGTCTTTACAATGGCCAATCCAGGTCACAAGTACCTGGCAAAAACCCAAACGAGGAGACCTGTTGGGAGTCCCAAACAGTACCAACAGTCCAAGGCAAGCAATGGCTTGCTCTTCAGAAGACTGCCACACACAGAAATTCAATAAGCTTTTCTGCATTTCATACTCCTAAGTCAGGAGTAGAGCTGGGGGGAAGGGAGGGACCTGATACCACCAGGTGTCACCCAAACTGGGGGATGAGGGACCCAGAACTATTGGGTGCCATCCAAGCTCAATTAAATCAGACTAACTTGAGGAATGAATACCAGCATAACTCCCTGCTCAACTGTTACCTGGAATTAACCAGGTCAGGAGCTACCAGATAGCACCAGGAAGGAGCTGCACAATCTACCCACCATCTGCTTGGAGACAAAGAAAAATACTGAACATTCTAGGGCAAAGCTCTTGGGACTATTTTTTTTTTTCTTTGCCTCCATTTGCTGGTAGATGGACATAACCTATTCAATCTGGACTGGATTGGTCTGACATAGATGTAATAGAAACAAGAGATAGAAGCAGCCTTAATGAGCTCACATTAATAATGTAAAACCAAAGACTACAATATCAGGAAAAACAAACAGGACAGAGAATATCTTTATGTCCAAGTATTCTCCATAGGCACAAATCAGAAGCTTTGTGAGATCCAAATCATCTTTTCCCAGCCATTGGGGGTAAAATGATGTTAAGTTTATATCCTCAATTTAGTACATTCATTAAAACAAGTGTGATCTATAAGACAAAAACCATTCTAATCCAATGATTTATATAATTCCCTCTCTATTATATTACACTTCATTTCTCTTCCATAGCTCCTCTCACCTTCTATCTCTTTCCATGCGGTTATGCCTTTCCCTACGCTGAGAGCTTCCTCCCTGCTGGTTGCTTTGTGCCTGTGTTGACTGCCAGGTGGCTCCCTGTGTGGATCCAGAGCTCTGACCATCACCTACATTTTGAATGTCACCGAGAACTCTGCGTTCTAGGTTTGTGTCCAGTTGGCGGATACGACTACGGCTTCTTTTGTTAACTGCCTGTTTACATAACGCTTCTTCTTTGCGAACAAGAAAGAAATGCAAGATCAATTTTTAGAAAAATTCCAAGCATTATTGAAACATTACTAATTCAAAATCCTATAGCACTCAAAGAGCCACATTGTTACTTGTATGTTAAAAACACATGGTTAAACTGCCCTACAGTAAATATTATGTGGCATTTAACAGGGTATCAGTGAATATCTGCTATGATCATCATGGCACTCTGGTTAGTGCCAGGGCAATCAAGATGAGGAACTGGAATGGGCCCATAAGTTATCTAGGTACCACCAATATTCAGTGCCAGTGCAATTATCTAAGCAAAGAGAAATGCACAAACAGCAATCCTAGCTTACCCAGAATGTTATTCGAACACTCCCTCTGAACTTGGCCGGAACACAAATAACTTCCAATGGTCGGGCAAAACCTGGATATTCAATAAATGGTGCCAATATTAGGTCTTGCATTGAATATCCAGATCAAATCCAGCCTGTGGTGGTCAGCACCTTAAAAATGAGCAATCACTTCCCTATTGTAGTACAATAGGAAAGGAACCTTACTTAATGCTTAAAAAGCACACATTAAGAGCAAAATTAAAATCTTATTTGTGTACTAAAAAGCACAGTTACTTACCGTAACAGGTGTTATCCAGGGACAGCAGGCAGATGTTCTCTACATGTGGGTGACATCATCCACGGAGCCCCGTCGCGGACAGCGAGGGCCTGGTGATCAACCCCGCTTCGGGGAAGAATCCCTGGGCCGCTTGGCAGACCTCCGCCTTGAGGAAGAAGTATATCTCAATCGGCGCTTCGAACAAGGCCGGGCAGTGGGAGAAGTCCGCCTCGAAGGAACAGGCGAGGAGTCACTCGAGGACAAGCGTCAAGACCGACGCACTTTGCCTCGAGAGCCCTCGGAGCGATGCTCAGGCTGGTCCGCAACGAGCGAGGTCGAGGGCGGGGCAAACTGAGCTAAAGCAGAGGAGATCTGTGAGGTTAAGATAGCCTTCAGCATATCCTCGAACATCGGCATCGAGACCAAAGGATTTGGATATACTGGTGCAGCTGTGCGCTCCAACGAGGGCGACCTCGATATAGAGTATTCCCTTAATGTGGAGGCACGCTTAGGAGGAGGTCTCGTCGAGGCCGTCATGACTACACTCACTGCCTGGGTGGCCAGAGACTCCGAGGACGGCTTCTTCGGTAACTGAGCTGAACCTGAAGGGGGAAGAGGAGACTTACCCGAGGCCGAGGTCTTCGAAGCCGGAGCCACCGTGGCCTTCGAAGTCGAGGGAGACTTGATCGGGACCGAGGTCTTTGAGGCCAATGTCGAGACCAAGGCCGAGACTTGGGTCGAGTGTGGTCAGCTTCCAGGACGAAGAGGTCCATAATCTTGGCCCAACGCCAACGAAGAGCTTGAGGTTGAAGGGTGGCACAACGAGGACAAGAGTCCGTAGGGTGATCAACACCTAGGCAAAGGATTCACCAACGGTGTGGGTCTGTGATGGAAATTACCCGACTGCACGGTGTGCACTTCTTGAACCCGGTAAGAGGCCGGGACATATGGTAAAAAGGAAGGCCGTGGCCACGTGAGGCCCACCAGGATCCCCCGGTCGCTGAACGATGAAGAAAAACCAAAAAATATAACTTGTTGGGTTTTTTTTTTTGGTAGAGAAAAAAAAGACGCAGAGCACAGCGACTTCCGACTAGAAAACAAGAAAAAAGCTGCGGTGCAAGAAAGCACAGTTACTTACCATAACAGTTGTTATCCAGGGACAGCAGGCAAATATTCCCACACATGGGTGATGTCACCGACGGAGCCCCGCAGCGGACAGCCTTGAAAGCAACTTGCTTGAATATCTCGAGCTTTCGAGTGCTGCAGCGCGCATGCGAGCGTGCCTTCCCGCCCGAACTAGGGGGCGCATCTCCTGTGAGGATCCTCAGTTAAGATACCAAGCCAAGAAGCCAGCCAGGAGAGGTGGGAGGGTTGTGGGAATATCTGCCTGCTGTCCCTGGATAACAACTGTTACGGTAAGTAACTGTGCTTTATCCCAGGACAAGCAGGCAGCATATTCCCACACTTGGGTGACCTCCAAGCTAATCAACAAAAAGGGATAGAGGGAAGTTGGCAATTTAAGAGAATAGATTTTGCAAAACAGATTGGCCAAAATGGCCATCCCTCCTGGATAAAGTATCCAGACAGTAATGAGAGGTGAAAGTATGAACCGAGGACCAAGTGGCAGCTTTGCAGATTTCCTCAATAGGAGTTGACCTGAGGAAAGCTACCGATGCCGCCATAGCTCGAACTTTGTAGCCTGTCACTCGACCTTGCAGAGGAAGACCAGCCTGAGCATAGCAGAACGAGATGCAAGCAGCCATCCAGTTAGAGATGGTACGCTTCGAGATAGGGCGACCCAATCTATTCGGATCAAAAGAGATGAAGAGTTGAGGAGATGTTCTGTGAGATTGAGTACGTTGGAGATAGAAAGCCAAAACGCGATTGCAATCCAACGTATGAAGTGCCACTTCTCCAGGGTGAGAATGCGGCTTTGGAAAAAAGACCGGCAAAACAATAGATTGGTTGAGGTGAAATTCCAAAACAACTTTAGGTAGGAATTTAGGGTGAGTACGCAGGACTACCTTATCATGATGAAAAACCGTGTAAGGAGGGTCCGCAACCAAAGCTTGCAACTCACTGACATGGCGAGCCGAAGTGAGGGCAATTAAGAAAACAGCTTTCCAAGTGAGGTACTTGAGATGAGCCTGGTCAATGGGTTCAAAAGGAGGTTTCATCAGTTGAGCCAGAACAACATTAAGGTCCCAAACCACAGACGGCGGTTTAAGTGGTGGATGAAGATTAAACAGCCCTTTCATAAAGCGGGAAACCATAGGATGCGCAGAAAGAGGTTTACCATCCAGAGGCTGATGAAAAGCAGCAATAGCACCTAGATGAACTCGAATAGATGTAGATTGAAGGCCCGATTGGGATAAGTGAAGTAAATAGTCCAAAACCGACGGTAAAGAGGAAGACATCAGATGAAGCTGACGATAGGAACATCAAGCAGAAAATCTAGTCCACTTCTGGCCATAACATTGACAGGTGGACGGTTTCCTGGAAGCAAGAAAAACATCTTGAACAGACTGAGAAAATTGAGAAGGGTCTGTCATGTAGAAAGGTACCAAGCTGTCAAGTGAAGAGACTGCAGATTGGGATGAAGCAAAGACCCTTGACTGAGTGAGCAGAGAAGGAAAAACTGGTAGAAGTAGAGGCTCCCTGGTGCTGAATTGAAGTAGAAGGGAGTACCACGGTTGTCTGGGCCATCGAGGAGCTATTATCAGAATCATAGTGGCATGCTCCGACTTCAGTTTGACAAGAGTCTTGAGAATCAGAGGAAACGGAGGGAAAGCATAAAGAAACTGATTCCTCCAGTCCAGAAGAAAGGCATCCGCCTCGAGACGATGAGGCGAGAAGATGCGGGAGCAAAACAGAGGGAGTTTGGAGTTGCTGGGCGACGCAAACAGGTCTATCTGAGGGGTCCCCCATCGGAGAAACACCTGACGTAGCGTGGGGGAATTGAGTGTCCATTCGTGAGGCTGCAACAGATGGCTCAATTTAAGAACATAAGAAACGCCCTCACCGAATCAGACCGAGGTCCATCTTGTCCGGTGATCCGCACACGCGGTGGCCCATTTAGGTACTCCTTTTTGGAGACCCGGATTTACCGTATCCCTCAATATGATATGCAAGAAGGTGTGTATCCAACTTTCTCTTGAATCCCAGTACAGTAGTCTCCTCCACAACCTCCTCCGGGAGCGCATTCCAAGCACCCACCACACGCTGTGTGAAACAGAATTTCCTGACGTTTGTCCTAAACCTGCTGCCACTCAGTTTCAGGCTATGACCTCTTGTCCGTGTCACCTCTGAATATTTCAGCAATGGTGCCTCCTGGTCTATTTTATCAAATCCTTTTAATATTTTAAAGGTCTCTATCAAATCCCCTCTCAGTCTTCTCTTCTCAAGGGTAAACAGTCTCAGCCTCCTGAGTCGATCTTTGTAGGTCAAATGTTCCATTCCTTTGATAAGTTTTGTGGCTCGCCTCTGCACTTTCTCCAGCAGAGTTATATCCTTTATAAGGTATGGAGACCAGTATTGGACACAGTACTCCAAGTGCGGTCTGACCATTGTTCTATAAAGTGGCATTATCACATCTTCCGATCTACTCGTAATCCCCTTCTTAATTATGCCCAACATCCTGCTCGCTTTCTTCCCCGCTGCCGCACATTTTTAGGGTACTGTCAATCAGTACCCCCAAGTCCCTTTCCTGTTCGCATTTTGCTAACTTCACCCCCAACATCCTGTACTCATGTTCCTTGTTTTTCTTTCCTAAATGCATCACCTTGCATTTGTTTATGTTAAAGTTCATTTGCCACTTTATTGCCCACGTGTCCAGCTGGTTCAGATCTTTCTGGAGGTCCTCGCAGTCCCTTAGAGAGCCAACCGCCCGACATAGTTTTGTATCATCTGCAAACTTTATTATATTGCATTTTATTTCCTCTTCCAGGTCGTTTATAAAAATATTGAACAAGATAGGCCCAAGAACTGAGCCCTGGGGCACGCCGCTAGTCACTTTCTCCCAGTCCGAGAAATTCCCATTTATGCTAATCCTTTGCCTTCTGTTTTCAAGCCATTTGCCAATCCATCTGTGTACTTCCCCTCCTATTCCATGGCTTAGTAATTTCTTCCTAAGCCTTGCATGAGGGACTTTGTCAAACGCTTTCTGAAAGTCCAAGTAAATTATATCCACTGGTTCTCCATTATCTATCTGTTTATTTACTTTCTCAAAGAATTGTAGTAAATTTGTCAAACATGATTTCCCTTTCCTGAAGCCGTGTTGACTAGCCCTTATTAGATTGTGGTCCTCCAAGTGTTGTACAATGTTCTCTTTAATTATTGTTTCAATTATCTTCCCTGGAACCGATGTGAGGCTCACAGGTCGGTAGTTTCCTGGATCCCCTCTTGAGCCTTTTTTGAAAATTGGAATGACATTTGCTATCCTCCAGTCTTCTGGTATTTGCCCAGTTCTAATTGACATGTTAGCTACGGTTTGTAATAGTTCGCCAATTTCCTCCTTAAGTTCCTTTAATACTCTCGGGTGAATTCCATCCGGTCCAGGGGACTTGTCGCTTTTTAGTCTGTCAATCTGAACGTAAATCATGTCCAACGTCACATTCACTGTTGTTAAGCTTTGTCTGCCAGACAGTTCTGTTGACCTTGTATGTAGACAGCTCGGAGAAAGATGTTGTGAGAAATCGCCCATTGCCACAATCTCAGAGCTTCCTGACAAAGGGAGTGAGATCCCGTCCCTCCCTGTTTGTTGACATAATACATGGCCACTTGATTGTCTGTCCGAACAAGTACCACCTGGTCGTGAAGAAGATGAAGAAAAGCTTTGAGAGCAAGGGAAATTGCTCTGAGTTCCAACAGATTGATATGACACCGACGATCAGTTGAAGTCCATAACCCTTGAGTACGGAGACCATCTACGTGGGCTCCCCACGCGTAGGTGGACGAATCTATCATGAGCACTTTCTGATGAGGAAGAATGTGGAACTGCAAACCTCTGGAAAGATTGGAAGAAAGCATCCACCAGCGGAGAGACTTCCTGAACAAAGGAGTCACTGTTATATGGTGAGAAGGCAGGTCCATTGCTTGTTGCCATTGAGACGCCAGGGTCCACTGAGGAATGCGAAGGTGCAGTCTGGCAAGGGGAGTTACATGAACCGTAGATGCCATGTGACCGAGCAGCACCATCATCTGACAGGCAGAAAGGGTTGAAAGGGAAGACACTTGCCGGCAGAGTCGACAGAGGGTTTCTTGGCGATTTAATGGCAAGAACGTTCTCATTTTGACAGAGTCCAGAGTCGCGCCAATAAATTGAAGGACTTCAACATGCCTGATGTGGATTGGGTTACACTTACCTCTGTTTCCGGCAGCAGCAGGAGGCTATTAAACTCTATGAAAGGAGCAAGACTCAGGCAACTGGTGTTGGAACCGACAAGGGATCAGGCAATACTGGACCTGATACTTACCAATGGAGAAAGTGTCACAGAGGTCTCGGTGGGCGACACATTGGCCTCCAGTGACCATAACATGGTATGGTTCATTCTCAGGAAAGGTTTCACTAAATCTACTACACTAACCAAGGTCCTCAAATTCAAGGACACAAATTTCAAAGAAATGGGAGACTTCGTTCACCAGGCGCTACAAAGCCAAGAAGAAACCGATAACGTGGAAGACATGTGGTCGACTTTGAAAGCAACCATACAAGAAGCAACAAACCGCTATGTTAAATCAGTAAGTAAATGGTGAAGGAACAATAAGCCACAGTGGTTTACTGTGGAGATCTCAGACCTCATCAAGGAGAAGAAAAAAGCATTCATCTCTTACAAACAATCGGGGAAGCAGGACTCTAGAACAGACTACCTGACCAAATCAAAAGCCGTCAAAACAGCATTCAGGGAGGCTAAATTCCACATGGAGGAGTCTCTAGCAAAGAACATCCAGAAGGGAGATAAATCCTTCTTCAGGTATATCAGTGATAGAAGAAAAAACTCAGGCGGGATTGTACGTCTTAGGAATCCAGACGGAGACTATGTGGAAAAGGATTCGGAAAAAGCCCAACTATTAAATGAATACTTCTGCTCAGTCTTCACCCGAGAAGCGCCGGGGCTCGGCCCTCAGCTACAGACAAGGGTTGGCTCAGTTGACCCGTTTAGTAACTTTGAGTTTACGCCCAGCAGTGTCTACGGTGAGCTGTCAAAGCTCAAGGTTAACAAAGCAATGGGGCCGGACAACCTGCACCCCAGGGTGCTTAGGGAGCTGAGTGATGTCTTGGCGGAGCCACTGTCCGCGCTCTTCAACCTCTCCCTTAGTACAGGCAGCGTCCCATTGGACTGGAGAACAGCTAACGTCATTCCACTCCACAAGAAAGGCTCAAAGATGGAGACACCAAACTACAGACCAGTGAGTCTAACATCGATAGTGAGCAAACTAATGGAAACTCTAATCAAACACCAATTGGATAAGATTCTGGATGAGGAGAATCTATGGGATCCTCGACAACATGGATTTACTAAGGGGAGATCATGCCAATCCAACATGATCAGCTTCTTTGACTGGGTGACGGGGAAGCTGGATATTGTGGAGTCCCTGGACATCATGTACCTGGACTTTAGCAAAGCATTCGATAGCGTACCACACCACAGGTTGTTGAGCAAGATGAGTTCTATAGGATTAGGTGACACATTGACGAAATGGGTTGGGAACTGGCTTGGAGGTAGGCTCCAAAGGGTGGTGGTGAACGGCACTCCCTCCGAAATGACGGAGGTGATTAGTGGAGTACCACCAATCTTGGGCCCAATCCTATTCAACATCTTTATAAGAGACTTGGCAGAAGGGCTTCGAGGTAAAATAACATTATTCGCCGATGACGCCAAACTGAGTAATGTAGTGGGCAAATGCACAACAGATGACGATTCAATGCCCAACAACATGATGCACGACCTACTCCTACTGGAGCGATGGTCTAGGACATGGCAACTCAACTTCAATGCCAAAAAATGCAAAGTTATGCACCTGGGCAGCCAAAATCCATGCAAGTCTTATACCCTTAATGGCGAGATCCTAGCAAAAACGGTAGCAGAACAAGATTTGGGGGTAATCGTCAGTGAGGACATGAAGTCTGCCAATCAAGTGGAGCAGGCTTCATCCAAGGCAAGACAAATCATGGGCTGCATACGAAGGGGTTTCGTCAGTCGTAAGGCCGAAGTCATTATGCCATTGTATAGATCCCTGGTGAGGCTCCACCTGGAATACTGTGTGCAATTCTGGAGGCCGCATTATCGCAAGGATGTGCTGAGACTGGAGTCGGTGCAAAGAATGGCCACCCGGATGGTCTCGGGACTCAAGGATCTTCCATACGAAGAACGGCTTGACAAATTACAGCTATACTCGCTCGAGGAGCGCAGAGAGAGGGGAGACATGATCGAGACGTTCAAGTATCTTACGGGCCACATCGAGGCGGAGGAAGATTTCTTCTTTTTCAAGGGTCCCATGACAACAAGAGGGCATCCGTCGAAAATCAGGGGCGGGAAATCACGAGGTGACATCAGGAAATTCTTTTTCACTGAAAGAGTGGTTGATCGCTGGAATAGTCTTCCACTACAGGTGATTGAGGCCAGCAGCGTGCCTGATTTTAAGGCCAAATGGGATCGGCACATGGGATCTATTCACAGGGCAAAGGTAGGGGAGGGACATTAGGGTGGGCAGACTAGATGGGCCGTGGCCCTTATCTGCCGTCTATTTCTATGTTTCTATGACTGGGCTGGAACTAACTGAGACTTGGGAAAGTTGATGTGGAACCCCAGATTTTGAAGAAAAGCAATAGTCTGATGGGTCGCTGCTGTAACCCCTTGAAAAGAAGGAGGTTTGATAAGCCAATCGTCGAGGTAAGGAAACACCTGAAGCCCTCGAGAGCGCAGAGCCGCAACCACCACGACCAGACACTTGGTGAATACTCTGGGGGAGGCTGCAAGACCGAAGGGAAGAACCCTGTATTGAAGATGGAGGTTCCCCACCTTGAACCTGAGATATTTGCGAAAGTTTGGATGAACAGGGATATGAGTATAAGCCTCTTTGAGATCCAGTGAGCACATCCAATCCCCCTGATCCATGAGGGAATACAAGGTTGGCAGTGAGAGCATGCAAAATTTCTCTTAGACTAGAAATTTGTTGAGGGCTCGAAGATCCAGAATGGGTCGCAAATCCCCCGTCTTCTTGGGCACCAGGAAATACCTGGAGTAGAATCCTAGATTGTGTTGAGAAGGAGGAATCTCCTCCACCGCTCGAAGGTGAAGAAGCACCTGAGCCTCTTGAAGAAGAAGGGGGAGTTGCGAGAAACTGGAATGACACTCTCTTGGCGGGTGATCTGGGGGCACCTGAATCAGGCGCAGAGAGTATCCCTCGCGGATAATTGTCAACACCCAGAGGTCCGATGTGATACTTTCCCAACGTGATGAAAACAGGGAAAGGTGACCTCCAATAGACAGAGGAGAATTTTGCAGGGAGGATGGAATGCTCAAGACCGGAACGTCAAAAAGACGGAGCCGGTTTCGTTGTAGCAGGCGTCTGAGGTTTCTGAGGACGTTGATGTTGTTGAGGACGTCGAGGAGGAGGCCTAGAAAAAGCTGGAGTCGTCTTCATCGGATAACGACGAGCCGGTGGTTTGTATGCCCTAGCAGTAGATGGTTTGGGTTTGGACCTGATCAGAGAAGCAAAGGAACGCTCATGCTCCGAAAGTCTTTTAGTGGCAGCTTCAATCGAGTCGTCGAACAACTCATTCCCCTGACAAGGTAAGTTGGCAAGGCGGTCCTGCAAATTAGGGTCCATGTCGACTATGCGAAGCCATGCACGGCAACGCATGGCAACAGCAAAAGCGGACACCCTCGAAGAAAGCTCAAAAGCATCATAAGATGCCTGCAACATAAAAAGCCTCAACTGGGAAAGAGTTTGAAGGATCTGTTTAAATTCAGACAGATGGTGCTTGGACAAGTCTGGATAAAAAGATGGGAACAACTTCAAAAAATGGTTAAAGTAGGATGTAAAGACATAGTTGTAATTTAATATCCTGTTCGCCATCATAGAATTTTGATATAATCTACGACCAAACTTGTCCATAGTGCGTCCTTCACGACCAGGAGGGACAGTAGCAGATACCTTAGATGGATGAGCCTTCTTGAGGAAGGATTCGACCACCAAAGATTGGTGGGAAAGCTGTGACTTTTCAAAACCTTTACAGGGGACAGTGCGATATCGTTACTCCAACTTTGATGGAATAGCCGTGACGGAGTATGGTGTTTCCATATTGCGGATGAAGGTCTGCTTAAGCACCGGTGTCATGGGGAGGCGCAAAGTCTCCTTAGGAGGATGTGGAAGTTCCATGTCTGCCAAATATTCTGGGGTATGCTTTCGAATCTGAATGTAAATCCAAATGAAGAGCTTGCCCCATGTCATAGACAAACTTGGCAAAGGAAGATGATTTGGAAGAAGAAGCTTCCTCAGGAGAGGCAGACCTGGAACAAGGAGCTACAGAATAAAAAGGCGAAGCCTCACGTGAATATTGGAACACTGGTTCCGATTCTACTCGCACTGTCACAGAAGAAGCCCCACTCCCAGTTTGAGGCGGGATAAAGGAATGTTTCCTTTTTAGACTCCTCGAGGGAGATGTTCTTGGAGTCCGAGGGGTAGAATGCCTCGAAGCTGAAGGAGAAACATCCCGAGGAAAAGACCTCGAGGGAGGAGTCCTCAACCTCGAAGAAATGGAAGAGGGAAGCTTCGGCTCAGAGCTAGGAAGGTGCCTCAAAGAAACCTCTGAAGGCCTCGAGCTCTTTGAAGGAAGATGTTTCGACGGCCTCGCCCAATGTTTCGGACGAGGCAAAGAGGGTCTCGAAGAAAGATCTGGCGAGGAATCAGAGGAAGAGACTCTTCTACGAGACCTACCCTGTGGATGCTGCTCAGACTGGTCCACCCGAGGCAAGGTCGAAGAAGGGACCAACTGAGCCACAATGGAAGAAATTTGTGTAGTCAAGATGGACTTGAGCATATCTTCAAACATCGGCACCAAGACCAAAGGATTCTGTGGTACAGGTGCTGCCGTGCGCTCCAAGGAGGGCGACCTCAATTTAGAGTATTCCCGAGACTTGGAGGCACATTTGGCTGAAGGTCTCGAAGATAGAGTGGCACCCGGAGCCCCGGGTAGCGTGGATAGAGACTCTGGTGGCTTCTTGGACATGGTACCTGTAAAGGAAGCAGGAGACTTACCCCCAGATGCAGGCTTCGAGGACGAGATCACGAGGGCCTTCGAGGCCGAGGACCCTGAGGTCTTCGAGGCCGAGGTCAAAGCAGGTATCGAGGGTGAAAACTTCGTACCCGAGGTTGTCCCCGATGACGAGGTCTTTGGTCCCGAAGTCGAGACAGTCGGGGCCGAGGCTTTTTCAGGCTCCATGTGGAACAGTTGAAGAAACCTGTCGCAGCGGCGGCGAAAAGCACGAGGCTGAAGGGTCAGGCTGCGATCACAATCCTCCGGACGATGACTGCCACCTAAACAGACCATACACCGACTATGAGGGTCGGTGATCAAAATCGTCCTGCCGCACTGGTAGCAACGTTTAAACCCAGTTACAGGCCGGGACATAGAAAAAATAAATTCAGTACCGGAAAAAGAGAGGGCCTAGGCCTAAGCCCTCAAAAACCGGTGACAAAAAAAGAAAGATAATTTTTTTTTTTTTAAACTAAAAAGAAAAAAAGAAAAAGGGAACGATCCTGAGCACAGCGACCGAAGAAAAAGTCAGCCGCAGTGATGAGAAGGCAAACGTTGCAGAGCTATGAGAACAAGTCTGCTCAGCTCCGCGGAAAACGAATAACTGAGGATCCTCACAGGAGATGCGCCCCCTAGTTCGGGCGGGAAGGCACGCGCGCATGCGCGCTGCAGCACTCGAAAGCTCGAGGTCTTCAAGCTGTCCGCTGAGGGGCTCCGTCGGTGACGTCACCCATGTGTGGGAATATGCTGCCTGCTTGTCCTGGGATAAAGGCACTTATGATCGCAGAGAAGAGAGACAGGGCTTTCTGGCTCCGTGGAAAACTAAGAACTGAGGACCACGTTGAGGAGACGCGCCCTCTAGCTGAGCGGGAAGGCACACACATGCGCAGTGCAGCACTAGCAAACTTTAAGATCTCCAATCAAGTTTGCTTGAAAAGCTGTCTGCGGCGGGGCTCCGTGGATGGCGTCACCCACATGTAGAGAATATCTGCCTGCTTGTCCTGGGATAATGTGCTTTCTTCATGGACTCATCATACAAGTCAATTTTAGGAAATGTAGAAAAGTGCTACATAAATATTAGGACCAAAAAAGGTCACTTCCAGTATCTGATATACTGACATTTGAAATTGGTTAAGTGCAATGCTGTTATGACCATCAGGACGTAATTCTTCATCTTAATCTAAAAAAATCCAGTAAATACAGACATGCAATACAATAGGAGAAGTAATGAATAGCACACTAATAACCAACATACTTATATGTCTGGAAAATCCAAGTTTATTATGATCTTGATATACTGCCAGTCGAGACCATCAGGGCTGTTTACAGTATTATAGTATAAAATAAAATATAGAGAGAATTACATTACTGAAGTAAAGAGTAGAGATGATAGTAAAAAGAAAAAATGGTTCAAAAGGAGGGGGAGAACTACAATATTTGACAGGAAAATTGTACAGAAAAAAAAAAAGGGAGGGATGAAAGCACACAGACTGATCTCACTGTAGATATCCTCTATCGATTCCAGCTAGAGAGGGTAAAACTCTCTGACTAAAGGAAGAGCTATGGTCAAAAGAATTGTAGAATAAAAAAAGTCTTCAGCTTTTAAAATGTATCTAAAGATTTTTTTAATCAAAGAGAGGTTGGAAGAGCGTTCCATAGAGTGGGTGCAGTGACTGAAAAAAATACTGACGGGTAGTGTCGTAAGTGATGAGTGGTTGGTATTATCAAAGATTTTGCTGGAGGAAGCAAAGTGTATAGATTTGTGTACAAGGAATGAACAGTATCTAGAAATTATGGTGTGCAAACCTCTTAATTTGTAAGATAACATAAATTTGTACGTAATTCTACCGGTTACTGGAAGCTAGTTGGAAGATTTAAGAAGGGAAGTGATGTGATCATTTTTTTAATCTAAATATTAGCATCTCAACTGTATTTTGGATTATTTGTAAATGACGAAGATCTTTATTTATGATTCCTTGGTAAAAAGAGATTAGGTTCTTACCTTGATAAGGAGAAATTAGGTTCTTACCTGCTAATTTACTTTCTTTTAGCTTCTCCAGACCAGTAGAGGTTAATCTTTACAAATGGGTATATATCCAATCATGACCAGCAGGTGGAGACTGAAAACAAAACTGTGGGACAGTATATAATATACTCCCTTCTCTATTTACCTCAGTCTGCCAAATAGCCAAGCAGAACCAAGAACTGGAAAACAGAAAGAAAACAATACTCCGAACAGGAGTAACAACTAACATACCCAAATGCTGTTGGAAAATGCAGAGGAGAAATACCAGAAGGAAAATATGTCCCCACAGCTCGCCAGCTAAGCCACAGCCGCTGTTCTTTAATTCTCCCCGGCCCTAGAAAAATACTAGAAACCGCAGCAAAAAAACAAAACTGCCCGCGAAACAGCCCCAACAACAACAACAACAGACAGGGTGGGGACCTCTACTGGTCTGGAGAAGCTAAAAGAAAGTAAATTAGCAGGTAAGAACCTATTTTCTCCTTCTTTAGCACTCTCCAGACCAGTAGAGGTTAATCTTTACAAATGGGACGTACCAAAGCAGTCCCTCTCACGGGCGGGACCCCCACAGGGCCGAAACCAGAACACGCTCACCGAACACCGCGTCCCGACGCGCCTGAACATGTACCCGATAATGTCTAACAAAGGAAAGCAAGGAGGACCAAACCGCAGCCTTACAAATATCCACTGGAGGCACGAGCGACGACTCAGCCCAAGAAGCTGCCTGACCCCGAGTGGAATGAGCCTTGAGAAACTCCGGAACGGGCTTCTGTCTCAAAAGATAAGCGGAAGCAATCGTCTCCTTGATCCAGCGCGCAATAGTAGCCTTAGAAGCGCCAGCCCCCCGACGAGGACCCGCCAGAAGGACAAAGAGATGATCGGATTTCCGGACTTCCTGGGTCCGCTGCACATAAGAGCGAAGGACCCGACCGACATCCAACTTGCGCAGCTGCCGTTGCTCAGAAGAGCCCTCCCGACTACCCAAGACTGGGAGGACCACCGATTGATTGACATGAAAAGGAGAAACTACTTTCGGCAGAAAAGAAGGAACAGGCCGCAAGACAACCCGCTCCCTAGAAAACTCCAAGAAGGGAGCCCTACAAGAGAAAGCCTGTAGCTCAGAAAACACGCCTAGCGGAAGTAATGGCCACCAAAAAGACTGCCTTCAGAGTAAGGTCCTTCAAAAAACAGCCATCCAACGGCTCGAAAGGCGGGCGCACCAAAACAGAGAGAACCAGATTGAGATCCCAAGAGGGAACAGAGGGCCGTAGGGGAGGCCTGAGCAACTTGGCCGCCCGCAAAAAGCGAATCACATCAGGAATGGCCGACAAACGCTGACCTGTCACCAACCCTCAAAAAGCCGACAGGGGAGGGGCTGTGGGGAGGTGGGTACCTATTTCCATATGTGGTGGCAGTGTGGGCGGGTGTCTGGGTTCTGGATTGGGATTTTTTCTCGGGTGTCTCGGATCCTGGATATCCCCATTCCGGTGGATTGGCGACATGCCTTGTTGTTCTGGCATCAATTGGATTTAGCTAGGGGTGATTCTATGTTTTGTAAGTTGGCCTTCACTGCTGCTAGATTAGCTATTGCTTCCCTTTGGAACCAGGTGCTCCCTCCCACGTGGGCCATGGTGGAGCATCGCTTGCTTACTTGGCAACTTCTTTACCACTTAACAGCCCTACGCCATGGTAAACTCCATGGCTATGCTCATATTTGGCGCAGATTTCGGGCGTCTGTGGGGATCAGTGGCAGGGGTGGATTGGGGCACTGAGTTGACCATGGGGCTGGACTGGGATGGCGGAGACTAGGGGGAACCTTTATTTATATCCCTATTCCATTTTTTGGTTTTTTTTCAGGTTTTGGATGCTTCTCGACCTAATTGGGTGTTGTGGGAATTGTGTTTTGTCCCTGGGGGGTGGGTGGGTGGGGGAATTTGACTGCGTTTTGGTGGGTTTTGTAGTTTGTTATTGTTAGATTGGGGGGATTACATTTGTATTTGTTCTTGACTACACTTTGGGTGTTATTTGGAGTGTGGTTGCTTGCACTTTATTTTCTTGCTGCTGTATTCTATATGTTTATGTTATGTTTGAGGTGTATCTCAATAAAAGCTGTTATTTAAAAAAAAAAAAAAAAAAAAAGCCGACAGGGCCGCAAGTTGAACCCGGAGAGAAGACCAAGCCAGGCCTCTATCCAGGCCATCCTGCAAGAACTCTAGAATGGTAGGCAGGGAAGCGCGAAAAGAGACCACTCCCCGCGCCCGGCACCACCCCTCAAAGAGACGCCAAACCCGCACATAAGCCTGAGAGGTAGAAAGCCTCTGGGACCCCAAGAGAGTAGAGATCACCTTATCTGAATATCCCTTCTTACTAAGGCGACCCCTTTCAAGAGCCAAGCCGTAAGACAGAAGGGAGGCGGGTCGAACATGGGAATGGGACCCTGCGTCAGAAGATCGTCCAAGAGAGGCAGAGGAAGAGGATCCGCCACCAGATGCCTCACCAGATCCGCGTACCACGGACGTCAAGGCCAATCCGGAGCCACCAGAACCACCAGACCCGGATGGTGAACAATGCGAAGAAGTACTCTGCCCACTAACGGCCAAGGAGGGACCACATACAACAGCCCCTCTGTTGGCCATGGTTGGACCAGAGCATCCAGACCCTTGGCCAGACTGTTCCTGCGACGGCTGAAGAAGCGGGGCACTTTGGCGTTGCCACTCGTGGCCATCCGGTCCAGCAGGGCCGCCCCCAAGCCTGCACTATCAACTGAAAAACCACGGAGCCGAGACACCACTCTCCTGGATCCAAGAAGTGACGACTGAGGAAGCCCGCCTGAACATTTTCTACCCCGGCAATGTGAGAGGCCGAGAGGTCCAGAAGATGGGACTCTGCCCAAATCATGAGCCGAGCCGCCTCCTGTGCCACCTGAGTGCTCTTGGTGCCCCCCCGACGATTGACATAAGCCACCGCTGTGGCATTGTCCGACAGGACTCTGACCGACTTGCCCAACAAAAGGGAGCGGAAAGCTAACAGCGCCAGACGGACCGCTCTGGTCTCCAACACGTTGATCGACCAGGAGGCCTCCTCCGTGGACCAGGTGCCCTGAGCTGAGTGACCCAAACACTGAGCCCCCCAACCGAGGAGACTCGCATCCGTAAGGAGCACCGTCCACTGCGGGAGATCCAGACCCACCCCTTGAACCAGGTGAGGGGTCCGGAGCCACCAACGCAGACTGCAGCGCGCCACGCCTCGCAGGGGGACAGGAACATCCAAACCGTGCCTCTGGGGTGACCACCTCCGGAGCAGAGCATACTGAAGAGGACGCATGTGGGCCCGCGCCCACCTCACCACGTCCAGGGACGCCGCCATCGACCCCAAGACTTGGAGGAAATCTCGCGCCCGAGGACACCGGGACGCCAAATGAAGGCGAATCTGAGATTGCAATTTGCTTACCCGGGCCTCTGGAAGGAAGACCTTCCCAAGGACCCCAAGGTACTCCAGACGCTGAGCCGGGACCAACCGACTCTTGTAAAGGTTGACCACCAAGTCCAGCGACCGGAGAAACTCCACCACCCGAGCCGTAACCCGGGAGCTCTCGTGCTATGACTTTGCCTGAATCAACCAGTCGTCCAGGTAGGGGTGCACCAGCAAGGCCGCCGCGACGACCACCATCACCTTGGTGAACGTCCGGGGAGCCGTGGCCAGACCAAAGGGGCGCGCACAGAACTGATAGTGTCGACCCAAGATCGCAAAGCGAAGTAAGCGCTGATGAGAGGCCCGAATGGGAACATGCAAGTAGGCCTCCGTCAGAACGAGAGAAGTGAGAAACTCCCCCAGCTGAACCGCCAGAATGACCGACCGCAGTTTCCATGCGAAAAGAGGGAATCTTGAGAGCCCTTCAAATCCAGGATGGGCCGAAAAGTCCCCTCCTTCTTGGGCACCACAAAGTAAATTGAGTACCTGCCGGTGCCCCACTCCGGAGCGGGCACTGGAACAACTGCCTTGAGATCTAGCAAGCGCTGAAGAGTCTGGCGAAAAGCCTGCTTCTTCCAAGGAGCCTGACCTGGAGAGGCTAGGAAAAGGTCCGGCAGAGAGCGGGCGAACTCCAGGGCATAACCGTCCCGCACCACCTCCAGGACCCACTGATCGGACGTGATCTCAGCCCATTTGGGAAAAAATTTGTGCAGCCGGGCCCCCACCGGAACCAAAGGGGGCGCCGGCAAGGAGTCATTGTGCAGGACGGGAAGTGGGGGAACCGGCGGAGGGATTCCCTGCCCCCCGACGGGCCCCCCGAAAGGGCTGCATGCGCTGGAAATACCGACCCCGGGAAAACCCTGGAGCAGGGAAAGAAGCAGCCCCACGCCCAGGGCGATACTAGCGGAACTCCCGCAAACGCCCCCGGGCAGTGCCACCCCGAGACGCCAGGTGGGTACGGTCCTCAGGCAGACGGGGCACCTTTGAGTCCGTCAGAGTCTGAAGCAACTTATCTAATTCCTCCCCAAACAAAAAAGACCCCAGGAAGGGAAATTTAGTAAGTTTAGCTTTGGACGCAGCATCCGCCGACCAAGCGTGAAGCCACAAAATACGCCGCGTGGTCACGCCAAAGGCCATAGACTTAGCCGAGATGCGCACCAAGTCATAAAGAGCATCCGAGAGGAACGAGGCAGCCATCTCAATCTTCGCCACCTCCTGATCCACCAAAGACCAGTCATCAGACTCCCGATCCAGGACACGCTCAGCCCACCGAAACACGGCACGAGCCACCAGCCCCCCACAAATAGCCGCCTGGACCCCAAAGGCAGAGACCTGAAAATTTTGCTTAAGAATGTTCTCCAACTTGCGCTCCTCAGAGTCCCGCAAGGCAGAACCGCCCTCAACAGGCACGGTATGCCGCTTAGAAATCGCCGAGACCACCGCGTCTATGACTGGTGACGTTAAAGTAGCCCGATCCCCCTCTGGGATGGGATACAAACGAGCCATGACGCGCGCCAAACGAAATGGCGCCTCCGGCGTTTTCCACTGCTCTAGTACAATATCCCGAATATCCTGATGCATGGGAAAAGAGAGGGAAATGGTACGGATCCCCCGAAGCAGAGGGTCCCCCACACGCGGAGTCTCCGGCGGCGCATCCTCAAAACGCAACACCGAAGAAACCTGTTGAATCAGGTCCGGTAGCTCATCTCTCTGAAAAAGGCGCACCACGGACGCCTCTTCGTCGGAGGACGGGAAACCCGACAACCCGCCGCCAGCAGCCGTCCGCTCGAGAGGGTCCTGGAACCCTCAAAAGGGTCCAGGTCCTCATCCAGATCGTCACGCTCCTCAGACCATAAATCCTCGTCCCAAGACACCCGCGGACGCTTGGACGAGGGAGGAGGAGGAGGGGACGCCACAACAGACGAGAGAGGCAAAGCCGCAGGGAGCGTGGAGGAAACCCCACTCCCCGAAACCCTCTGGGCGCATCCGGGACCCCCAGCCGCCTGAAAATAGGCTCTGCACAAAGAAAAAAATAAATCAGGGGAAAACCCCCCCCGGGGGTCCCAAGAGACTCCCTGCCACAGCAGGGGACCCAGCAGAAACCTGCCCCTGTTTTTCCAATACAGGGGGAAGGCCACCTGAGGTGGAATACAAAATGGAGGGGCCAGACTGTGAAAATGGTGACTTTCCCGCCAAAAATGCTCCCTCCATAGCCTGTAGCGGCTGAGAAGACTGAACAGTCCCAGCCGCTAAAACAGGCAAGTCGGCATCAGCTGTCAAAAAATCAGCTGAGAGGGAATCCTTCGGGGAATCCCTCCGTGGGCGGTTGGGGAAGACCGGGCTTCCCCACTGCTCCCAGCCGACTTGCGAGGCACCATCGGCGGGGAGCTCTGGGCGCCTGCAGCCGCTGCCGACGGAGCTCCACCACTTCACCGAGCCAAACTACCGAAATCAGTCCGGCCGGTCCCACTCCCCCGGAGAAGGGCACAATTGCTCCATACGCGACCTAGCTAGAAACAAAGTGCCAGTTAGATGAAAAAATACAGTAAATTGACAGGGAAGCAACCCTGCAGACCGGCACAACTTCAGGATTTTTTTTTTTTTAACAGAACAGACTCCACAGGCTCTCGAAGCAATATGCCTTGCTTGATTTAGGGGGCAAGGCTTACTGCTGAGGCTCCTCTAGAAAAATGTGGGGAGGTGGAGGAAGTGGGGGGAGGGACCCCGCTCGAGACCCGCCGGGTTTGACACCCCCGAGGTCGGACGGACCCCCAAACAGGGCCCGCCCAAGCTCCGTCCGGCCAAAAACAGGGACTATAAACCCCCTAAACAAATTCCAACAGCCCTACCAAGGGAGATGGGTACAGATCACTCAACACCTGCTGGAGACTGAAAGAAGACTGAGGTAAATAGAGAAGGGAGTATATTATATACTGTCCCACAGTTTTGTTTTCAGTCTCCACCTGCTGGTCATGATTGGATATATACCCATTTGTAAAGATTAACCTCTACTGGTCTGGAGAATGCTAAAGAATATGTATTCCAGTAGATAGAGATGCTATGCTGATTCATAGGGTTGTCCATCTATGCTCGAGAGCATACTACAGAAGATGTCAATCACAACTTTACAGCTCCTCCTCCTTCTCCATAGTCTCTGCTGCCCCTTAAGTTCATACCAAAGCAGGTGACAGCCCTACAGAAGATGACAGGGGAAGGAGAGTTACGAGGATCTCTCTGAAACAAAGTGTCTGATCTACTCAGATGAATTTAAAGCAATCAATGAATGAACAGTAATACAGTTAAAACATTTGTAAACTTCTGAGAGGAGCAATGAATGTAAGAAAAATAAAGTTTATTATTATAAATAAGTTTCAAGTTTATTATAAATTTGATTAATCGCTTATTCAAAATTTTAAGTGATGTACAAAACAATAAAATTACAAATTTCTGGGGGAAACAACAAACAAATATAACTAACTTGACAAAACATATTAAACAAAAGGGAAAGATGAGGAGAGAAATACAAGTTGTTGATAGTAAATAAGACAAGTATGGGAAAAAAAACAATAGGAAGGGAGAGCAGTGTGCTTCAAAAAAGTTGGGAAATAGGATTCAATTGAGGCTCCTAATCAAACTTTATCTAGCTATCAAATGCATCTTTAAAAAGAAAGCTTTTTAACTTGCTCTTGAATCTGTCTAGATTGCGTTCTTCCCTTAAATAAATAGGGAGGGAATTCCATGTTTAGGGGCTGTGACAGAAAAGATGAATTTCCGCCATGTGTTAATGTTTTTGAGTGAGAGAACAATTAATAGATGTTGGTCATTTGACCTCAGAAATCCTGTTGAGGTGTAGGGAACCAATTTATGAATGAAGGCAGGCGTTTTATAAAGAAGAGACTTGAGAGTTAGCAGACTTAATTTATATGTTATGCGGTGAGCAACTGATAGCTAATGCGCTTTCTTAAGGAGAGATGTCACATGGTCGAATTTCTTAGCTTTCATTATAAGTTTAATTGAAGCATACAAGTTAGACATAAAGAACCTGACCATGGGATGAATTTCCACAGGCTGCTGAGCAGGAATGGTATACATCTATCAAAGAAGGGAAGAATTGTCTTTAGCAGCAAGCTGGCTAATCTACTGAAGAGGGCTTTAAACTAGAAGTGATGGGGAAAGGTGATCAAAGCTCCCGAGTGAGTATAAGCCCTCAGGTAAGTAAATCACTGAATGCCTCTACATGGATGGGAAAAGGGGATAATGTTTCGAAAGCAGAATAAATTTAAAAAAGGGGAAGTTTTACTAATAGATAATTTTAACATGTCGGATGTTGATTGGAGTATCCTTATTGCAGGATCTTCTAAAAATAGGGAGATTCTGGATTCTCTACAAGGAGAACAGTTCCAGCAGTTGGTAATGGAACCCACGCGGGATGGGGTTATACTGGACTTAGTGCTTATAAACGGGGAAAGTGTTTCTGATGTTACAGTAGGTGATCATCTGGCATCCAGTGATCACTGCATGGTACAATTTAATATTAAGATGGGTATAGAGAGGGCTCATTCAAAAGTAATGGTTCTAGACTTTAAAAAAACTAACTTTGTTCAGATGGGGGGATTAAGTCAAGGAATTGTTGTCTGGATGGGAATGTCTGGAAGGAGTAGAAATGCAATGGGCAAAACTGAAAGGAGTTTTTTTTAAACAGCAACAAATCTTTTTGTGAGGCAAGTAAGTAAAAGTAAGAGGAAAAGAAGGCCACTTTGGTTCTCAAAAATAGTAGCTGAAAAAGTAAGAAATAAGAAGTTAGCTTTCATAAACTACAAAAGATCGCAGAAACAGGAAGGCAGGCAAAAATATCTGGAAAAGTTAAGAGAGGCTGGTCGTGAAGTCAGGAAAGCAAAGATACAAATGGAAGAAAAAATAGCTGACAGTAAAATGGGGAGACAAAACATTTTTTAGATATATCACTGATAGGAAGAAGTACAAAAGTGGAACTGTGAGACTCAAAAGTGAAGGGGAGGAATATGTAGAAGCTGATCATGAAAAGGCTGAATTCTTTTACAAATATTTCTGTTTTGTGTTCACAGCTGAAGATCCGGGAGCAGGACCTCAAAAGACAAATGCGAATAGGGATGGTGGAGTGGTAAACCCCGATCGATTTTCAAAGGGAGCTAGCTAAATTAAAGGTAGGAAAAGTGATGGGGCTGGATGGTGTACATCCGAGGGTGCTGAAAGAACTTAGGGAACTTCTGGTGGCTCCGCTGAATGACCTTTTCAATGCTTCTCTAGAGTCGGGAGTGGTACCGGAGGACTGGAGAAGGGTGGATGTGGTCCCTCTACACAAAAGTGGAAGTAAGGAAGAAGTAGGGAATTACAGGCCAGTAAGTCTGACTTCTGTGGTAAGCAAATTAATGGACACGTTTTAAAAACAGAGAATGGTAAAGTTTCCGGAATCTGGTAGATCACAGGACTGGAGGCAACATGGATTCACTACAGCAGGAGTGTCAAATTAATATGCATGGAAGCAGTGCATGCAAATAGATCTCATGCATATTCATTAGGGAAATCCTGAAAACCCGACTGGATTGTGGCCCTCAAGGAGGGACTTTGACACCCCTGAACTAGAGGAAGGTCTTGTCAGACAAATCTTATCAATTTCTTTGACTGGGTGACTAGAGAATTAGATAGAGGGAGTGCTCTAGATGTGATGTATTTAGATTTTAGCAAAGCCTGACAGTGTACCACATAGACAGCTAATAAACAAACTGTGTGCTCGTGGAATGGACCCCAAAGCGACAGGCTGGGTGAGAAACTGGTTAAGTGGAAGACGACAGAGGATAATGGTCAATGGAGATCGCTCTGAGGAAAGGGATGTTACCAGTGGTGTGCCTCAAGGTTCTGTTCCTTGGCCTGTTCTTTTTAACATTTTTATAAACAATATTGCTGAAGGGCTGTCAGGTAAGATTTGCCACCTTGCAGATGATATCAAAATCTGCAATAGAGTAGACACCCCGGAGGGTATGAAAAACATGAAGGAAAGACCTGGCAAAGCTTTAAGAATGGTCTGAAATTTGGCAGCTAAAATTTAATCCTAAGAAATGCAAGGTCATGTATTTATGGTTTATTAAACTTGTTATACCGCTCGTTTATTTTACTGGTCCAAGCGATTTACAAAATATAATAAATAAGATAAATATAAAACAAATATAAAAAGGAAATCCATTATTAAATAGTATGGACCTAATCCATATAAACAGCGGGCATACTAAGGAACATTCACTCTTATTTGGGCTGCAAAAACCCGAAGGAAAAGTACAGTTTAGGGGAGAAGAACTTTTGTGCACAACATAAGAGCAGGATTTGGGGGTGATTGTATGTGATGATTTTAAGGTGGCCAAACAGGTTGAAAAGGTGACAGCGAAAGCTAGAAGGATGCTAGGGTGCACAGGAAGAGGTAAGGCCAGTAGGAAAAAGGAGGTATTGATGCCTGTGTATAAGACTCGTGAGACCTCATTTAGAACATTGTGCACAATTCTGGAAACTGTATCTTCAAAAAGATATAAAAAGGATGGTGTCGGTCCAGAAGGCAGCTACTAAAATTGTGAGTATAGGGACAAACTTAAAGATCTCAATATGTATACTTTAGAGTAAAGGCGGGAGAGGGGAGATACGATAGAGATGTTTAAACACCTACATGGTGGAAATGTGCACAAGTCGAGTCTCTTTCAATTCAAAGGAAGCTCTGGAATGAGAGGGCATAGGATGAAGTTAAGAGCTGATAGGCTCCGGAGTAATGAAAGGAAATACTTTTTTACAGAAAGGGAGGTAGATGCATGGAACAGTTTCCCAGAAGAAGTGGTGGAGACAGAGACTGTGTCTGAATTCAAGAAGGTACAGGACAGGCACATGGGATCTCACAGATAGAGAGAGATAATAGTTGCTGCGGATGGGCAGACTAGCTCTCAAAGTCCCTCCTCGAGGGCCGCAATCCAGTCGAGTTTTCAGGATTTCCCCAATGAATATGCATTGAAAGCAGTGCATGCACATGGATCTCATGCATATTCATTGGGGAAATCCTGAAAACCCGACTGGATTGCGGCCCTCAAGGAGGGACTTTGAGACCCCTGGACTAGATGGACCATTTTGCCTTTATCTGCCATCATGTTTCTATGTTTCTAACATTTATGGAGCTCAACCATTCCTCCCTGTTAATCATATACAGAGACTCTAAAATGCAATAGTCTGACAAACCGTAAAATCTTAGCTATGGAGCTGACCATTAAGCCCGAGTCACAAAGTAGGTGCATCAGATAAATTGCTGGGTGGGGGGTTCAGTATACCATCCCTTTCTGCTGGAAAAGATTATCAAGGTAAGTACCAAATCTCTTTTTCCAGTGCAATAGGGACGGTATGCTAAACCATTGGGACGTACCTAAGCAGTTATCAAACTCTAGGGTGGGAGAGAAGAGCCTGTATGTAGTACCAAGGACCCAAATGCAGCATCCTTCTCTGCTATATCCACCCTGTAGAATTTGGTGAAAGTATAAAGGGAGGACTAGGTTGCAGACCTACAAATCTCTTTGAAGAGGCATCGCTCTTGCTTCCACCCAAGACAAGGGCAATCCTCTTGTCAAATGCATCTTTAACGAGATAGGTAGCTGTTTGTTGCAACTGATATATGCAGAAGTTATAGCTCTATGAATCCATCTAGAGATGGTGGCCTTGGAAGCAGGTCTACCACACCTCATTGGTTAACACGAAAAGATGATCTGAGGGGGGAAACTTATCCACTTCCAGATAACACAATAAGACTCTCCTGACGTCCAAGACCTTTAAGATCTTGTCATTCTTCTTAGACCCTGTGGGGTGAAATGTTGGCAACCTAACTTCTTGGTTGATACGAAACAATTTTCAGGAAGGAGGGAACCATAAACAAGGTCACTACCTCATCCGTGATATTAAGGAATAACTATTTGCACAACAGGGCCTACAATTTTGAGACTCTCCCGGTGGAAGCAATTGCCACTTAATGCTTTGAGTGACAGATCCCTGAGAAAGTAGTCCTGTAAGGGCTCATACGGAGTTCTGCTGAGGACCTTTGAAGCTATATTAAGATTCCAGGAGAGAAATAGGTTCTTGAAAAGTCTGAAGGCACTTTTCAAGAACCTATGTCTGGGTGGGCTGCTAGCGCAGCTCTCTTCTCTTAGCCTTGGAAGCATGAGAGTCCTGCTACTTGAACTCTTAAGGAATGCCAATGTCAATACCCTGTCAAGTCCCTCTTGGATGAACAGCAGTACCAACGAGATTGGGGCATTGCCCAACTCTAATTTTTCTCTATGCATAAGCACTGAAACATCTCCCTTGCCTTAGCATATGCTGAAACAATCTTTTTTGGCTTTAAGAAGAGTAGCAGTGACTACTTCAGAGTATTCTTTTTGGACTAGTGCTATGTGCTCAAGAACCATGTCTTAAGACAGGGGTGTCAAAGTCCCTCCACGAGGGCCACAATCCAGTCGGGGTTTCATGATTTCCCCAATGAATATGCATGAGATCTATTAGCATACAATGAAAGCAGTGCATGTAAATAGATCTCATGTATATTCATTGGGGAAATCCTGAAAACCCGACTGGATTGCGGCCCTCGAGGAGGGACTTTGACACCCCTGCCTTAAGAACAAAGCGATTCAGATCTTCTAGGTCAGTGTTTCTCAACTCAGTCCTGGAGTAACCCCTTGCCAGTCAGGTTTTCAGGATATCCACAATGAATATGTATGAACTTGATTTGCATACACTGCCTCTATTATATGCAATTTTCTTTCATGAATATTTATTGTGGATATCCTGAAAACCTGACTGGCAAGGGGGGGGTACTCCAAGACCGAGTTGAGAAACCCTGTTCTAGGTAATCGGCCCCTGTAAGAGCAAGCCTAGAAGCACGTGAAGTCTGAGAATTTGTTCCTTTTGTAGTCATACAAGATCCACGTACCACTGGTGCCTGCGCCAATCTAGTGCTACAAAGACTACTGTTCCCTTGTGATATGCTATTTGGCAGATCACCCAGCCTATCATGGGATAGGGGGGAAATATGTACAAGATACCTCTCATGGTTGAACCAGAGTGTCTAGCCCTGCACTTCTGGGTTTTATCTTTGGCTGAAGAAGCAAATCGCCTTTTTGGTTCTTTGCAGTTACCATGAGGTTGAACATCAGATGACCCCCATTATCTCACAATGGTTTGGAAAGCAGTCAAAGACAACAACTCTCCCAGGTCTAATGCCTGTCCGCTAAGATAATCCACTTGAACACTGTCCACTCCAGCCCAAGTTAGGGCACGCGTCTCCTGTGAGGTACCTCAGTTCAGATAACTAGCTAAGAAGCCAACCAGGGGAGGTGGGTGGGTTTTGAGAATATTTGCCTGCTGTCCCTAGATAACAACTGTTACGGTAACTAGCTGTGTTTTATTCCAGGACAAGCAGGCAGCATATTCTCAACATGTGGGTGACCTCCAAGCTAAACATAATGGGATGGAGAGAGAGTTGGCAAATTAAGAAAACAAATTTTGTAAAACGGACTGGCCACAATGGCCGCTCCTTCTCTCATACAGGACAGCTCTACATCGACACCTCAAATCGCCCTGAGGAACAGATATCAGCTGCTACAGGAAGGTCCGGAGAAAGAGATACAAGAAGTTGTTCAGCAGACGGTTCCAGCTCCGGAATCAACAGTACGGCCCACCCCTAAAAAGCGCAGAGTGGTGGTCATCGGAGATTCGCTGCTGAGGGGCACCGAGGGACCAATCTGCAGACCAGACCTACAATCAAGAGAGGTCTGCTGTTTGCCAGGGGCCAGGATCCGGGATGTCACTGCTTGCCTTGACAGACTCATCAAGCCCCGAGACCACTTCCCCATGGTTCTAATCCACGTTGGAACCAACGACACCGCAAGGAGCAGCCCGGACAGCATACCTGAAGACTTCAGGGCCCTGGGGAAGAAGCTGAGGAGGATGGATGCGCAGGTAGTCTTCTCCTCGATTCTCCCAGTGAGGGGCAAGGGCAGAGCCAGAGAGGATCGAACGACTGGCTGCGAGGATGGTGCAAGGAGATGAACTTCGGGTTTCTGCACCATGGAGAAGCATTGCAAGGACTACAGGGATACGACGGGCTACACCTGACCAGAAGAGGGAAGAATGTCCTTGGACACCGTCTAGCCCGCCTACTCCACAGGGCTTTAAACTAGGTAAGTCGGGGGAGGGTACAGGCACAAACAACATACCTGGCGAACTAAACTGCCAATACATTTTTGAGGCTGAGGTAAGTAGTCACCGAAATTCTAGGTCTGGGTCAGGGGTGAGTGCATTACACTTTCGAGTCGGGAGTAGGGTCACATCATATTTATGAGTCACATTGTAATTCCAGGCCTAGGGGGAGTACACACTGTAGTTCTGGGTATATGGGGAGTACACATTGTGGTTCTGGGTCTAAGGAAAGCACAAATAACGCAAATAATGCTAAAGGTGTTCAAGTAGCTCAAGCAGGAATATCTCCATTGAGAAAATACAACATGGAGGGCTATGTACGTCAACGCACACAGTTTAGGAAACAAGATCCTGGAATTGGAAACAGAAATAAGGAATGCCGACCTGGATGTGGTGGCAATATCCGAGACCTGGCTCACAGACTCCCACGGGTGGGACATGGTCATACCGGGTTACAACTTGCTTCGCCGGGACAGGGAGGGCAGAATGGGAGGAGATGTAGCATTATATACTAAAGATGACATTAAGGTCACGAGAATCTCAGATGTCCAGTATACTGGGGAATCCCTTTGGGTTAATTTGGCCAGAGGGAAGAACAAATGCTTGTATCTTGGCGTAATTTACAGACCCCCAAGACAACAGGATGACCTGGATATGGAAATAATCGGAGATATAGAAAATATCACCTTGCGTGGGGACACAGTATTGCTAGGTGACTTCAACATGCCTGGTGTGGATTGGGTTACACTTACCTCTGCTTCTGGCAACAGCAGGAGGCTATTAAACTCTATGAAGGGAGCAAGACTCAGGCAACTGGTGTTGGAACCAACAAGGGATCAGGCAATACTGGACCTGATACTTACCAATGGAGAAAGTGTCACAGAGGTCTCGGTGGGCGACACATTGGCCTCCAGTGACCACAACATGGTATGGTTCAATCTCAAGAAAGGTTTCACTAAATCTACTA